>NC_050576.1:43476101-43783601 GCF_011100635.1 Trichosurus vulpecula
CATCTATCTCAAGCCCCTCTTTATAAATAAGAAAACTGCAGCCTCAAACATTATAAGCTTTCTTTTTCTATCTCATTTCTCAAAAACCTTTTCCTCTTAAGGAAATCCATAAATACTTCATTTAGGGGTTTAATTCCGTCTTGGCATTCTATTGTCCAATTGTCAAAAATTTTAGAGGACCTGGTTGGTAGGAAAATTTGGGGGACTATACTCTGAAGCCCAGCAATCTTGCTTACTCAGCTTAAGTGATTTGACTGAAGCCACATAGTGAGTGACAGAGAGATTCCAAGTCTAGTGGCCTTTGCAACATTATCTTTAGATGAAGTGAGATAACACAGGTAAACATCTTTGCAAACCTTAAAATGCTCCATAAATGCTTACTATGATGCTGCTGTGTCTTTTGCTGCTGCTGCTGCTGCTTTTGCCACCGTGGTTGCTGCTGCTGGTGATGATGCAGCTCACTCTAGTTGAATCAGAGTTAGAACATTTTGAGCAAGTATTCTGAAAGTAACAGTAATAAATAATTTAGGTACACATTTAAAACGTTCCCTATTGCTAATAGTTCAAACATTTACTCACTGGGTTTTGCCTGTTAAAAAGATCACCTGATACAGGGCCCTAACAAATAAGATAAGATAAATATCTAATATTGGTAAAACTTTTCTGGATCACACCCAGAAACAAACCTGAAAAAGAAAGATGAGCAACAATATGGAAACTGTATATATTGAAACTGTATCTCTCTCTACCAAGGGGCAAGTTAAGTTAATGTTTTTTCCCTATTGTTTGGTATATACAGGTTTCATAGGTCCTTTCATGGCACTGACGGACTCAGTAAGCACTTGATGTATCTATTGAAACAAACCAATGCCATACAACCCCAAATAGAAGATTCATTTTAATGGCTGGATATTTAATGGAAGAGTTGTCAAGGTCAACAGGTAAGGGATGTTTTGTGGATAGAGTAGGGTAGATTTATCAAGAACAATTCATCTGTTTCCTGGAGCTAAAGGTCTCTTACGATTGGAAATCAGAGTTATATAAAGTTTAAGTATAAAAGTATAAAGTATAGAAGTTGAAGTATAAAAGTATAAAATTTAAAGTATAAAAATTAAAGCACCAACAGAGAACATAGGATATGAGCAATACTGGTTACCTAGGGAAAGGCGAAGCCATAATTTAATTGACCCCTGAAGGTATAGAGCTTAGTGAGTGGGCCATTATTCTTTTTTATTTTATTTGTTTAGTACTTTGGGATTCGGGAGGGGGTTGTATGTGGGTACTCCTCCTCTTGATGCAGATTATAATCTAAACATCTCATTTTTTGTTGTAATTTTTCTAGTTCTTCTATAAATCCCCCATAGAGGTCTATTCAACATACTAGAAATCTTCCTTTTAATTAATTCATATATTTGTAACACCAAGATGCAACATGCTATAACTGACCTTGGAGCCAAGAAGACCTGAGTCAAAATTCTGCCTCTGACACATCCTATGTGTCCCTGGCAAAGTCATCTAATTTCTCAGCACTCGAGGCAACTCTCTAAAACTATAAGCTGCAGAGAAGATGCCCACCTGCATAGGTAAAGGGAGTTTCCTTGCCTGGGAGTTCCCTGTACAAATGAAATGACAGATTCAGTCCTGAATCTCTATCCCTCAGAGGTACCACTGTCCCACCTTAGACCACCTTTCTTTTGTAACTCATTCTTGCAACATAACAAGGCTACCTTTGGTTCTGGTCATTCAAATCCTTCATAATGTCTTTTAAGGCCCTTCTTGATTGGAAGTCAGTGGTGAGTACATGCTTCTATGTATTTATCCTTGTTATCTGTTTATTTGGTACAGAGGACATAGAGCACCAGACCTAGAGTCCGGAGGACCTGAGTTCAAATTTGGCCTCAGACACTTACTAGCTGTATGACCTTGGGCAAGTCACTTAATTGTGTTTCTCATATGTAAAATGGAGATGATAATAATAGCACCCATGTCCCAGGGTTGTTGTGAGGATAAAATGAGATGATAAACTTAAAGTTTTAAAATCAGATGTTCAAAAACAAAAAACTTTTTGTATGCAACTAAAAAATAAGATACACAGGCAATGGGGCGTAGAAATTTATCTTGCCCTACAAGAAAGGAAGGGAAAAGGGGATGAGAGGGGAGGGTGGTGATAGAGGGGAGGGCTGACTGGGGAACAGGGCAACCAGAATATACGCCATCTTGGAGTGGGGGGGAGGGCAGAAATGGGGAGAAAATTTGTAATTCAAACTGTTGTGAAAATCAATGCTGAAAACCAAATATGTTAAATAAATAAATTGCATTTAAAAAAAAATAAAATGAGATGATAATTACAAGGTGCTTAACACAGTACCTGGAACATAGTAGATGCCCTATAAATGTTGGCTATTATCATCGTGCGTCTTTTGGTGGTATTTCTATTCTTTTTTCTCCTGATATCATTGTTCTTTATGATTAACAGTCACTAAGAGAATTTAGTATTAAATAAAGGACTTTTTGCTCTAGCAAACAATTGGCAATCACTAAAAACTGAATAATTTTCCAAATGAGCTTCAGCTTGGTCTCCTCCTCAGTTCTGGGCAGACCTCATTGTTGTCTTGCAAGACCTATCCTAAATATATATGTTGATGGAGTAATTCCACTAATGGACTTCCAATCTATCTACATGTCTGGGAAATGAGAGACTTTCATCCACTTTGTTTATCTATTATAGATGGTTAGAGTAACCTCTCTCATATCATCATGGCTTTTGCTGAGGAATCTTTGTAGTATTCTGGGACTTGATGTAATTAGTACAATTTAATCCATGAATGTGAGCTTTTGGAGAACTTTACTGTCGATTAGAGCAGGTAATAGAACAGAAATACAAAAGCCTGAGGCAGTGCTCTATGGGCAATATTGTGTATTCTAAAGCTCAGAATGATCTGAGGCTGGAGCAGAGACCTAAGATCAACAAAAAGGGATTTTTTGCTATATTTGTGAAAGAGATGGATTAGAAATGGATGGATCCATGCTTATGGCACATGGAATGATAATAATTGAATATTTGTCAACAGAGAGAAGACAGAGTTCATTTTGTTTTCTTTGAGAAAGTTTCAGTCAAATATTTGGAAGCCTCATAGGTATTCCTTGGACAAATTTATGGGACATTGGTCATTTCATATTGTGATGCTCATGATAAATATTTACAAAATGACTGCCATGAGATAGATTCCTTGTGACTTATAGGCCCATACTAATGTCAGAGGATGAACAAGTAGAAGAATCCTTCCAAAAACTTAGTAAGACCCTCCACATTCAATCAACATTGAATCTGATACTCAGAGGCTTCAATATGAAGGTGGAAATAGTTGATGGTATCAAGAAATCTATTGGAAAACATAAAACAAGAATAAGGAAAGAGAGAAACCAAAGATACTAAACATTATGGGAAAAGAAGGTAGGCATTGGATATAGTGAACACAGAATACATTACACAAAATAAACATGATATATTTTTACAGACAGAAAGAGAACTTATTGATATAGAAGTCAGTCCTGAATCGACCTGTCCGTATACAGTTATACAGTCTGTATACGCCAGTTTGTTAAAGCAAAGATCCAAATTAGTATAAAGGTAGAAGAAAGACTAATAATGAGAAAGATACATGGCATGCAATGAAAACTACTGAATCCTGACATTTATACAAGTTATGGATAATGAAAAATTGGTAATTAAGTCAAGTCAATGAGCATTTATTAAGTGCCTACTATGTGCCAGGCACTGTCCTAAAAATTTAGGGTCTTTATCAGGGGATACAGAGAAAGGCAAAAGAAAGTCCCTTTTCTTAAGAAGCATTTCTTCAGTTGTGGAGGAAAAAAACAGCTGCCTCATACCTGCTCATCCCTTTTGGGAAGACCCTAGACAAGAACCATATGTAAGCTATTTAGAGTTTTTCCCCAAAGAACTATCTTTTGGGGGTATAATGAGCCAAGGAAGGAAGAGAAGCTTGATGTCTTCTCTCTGAGTTCAGGCTATTCCCAGAATGTATGTGGGCTCCCTGAGTCCAGAGCATTAGCCCTCATTGTAAGGAGCCACATGGGTCTCAGGTAACATAACAAATAAGGAACTTCAAAGAATAATAAGAGTAAAGAATGTCAGTCATCAGTGATGTGGATCTTCAAAAAAGATGGGTGGTCAGGTGGTGAGGGGAAGTGATAAAACAGGTGGCTGTCCTGAATGTCCTACTCTCTCCTGTTGATGTGAGGGATAATTGAGAGAGATCCCCAAGGTACTGCATGGACATCTCTATTCTGGTGAACCAGCCTGCTGCCATTGCTATCACTGCTGGGGCTGCTCCCACCATGACCTGGCAGAAGAGAGAATGCTGAGATGCTGAGACCAAGCCTGACATTTAGTTGTATGGAAGGCACACGGAATAGAGACACGGAGTGACCAGAGGTACTCTTCTTGTTGGGAACAGAATTGATTACTACTTATTCTCAGGCCTTGAATCAAATAATCTTGTGCTGTCCCAGTTGAGCACTGAGCATCCATCCCTAATCTTTGTTCTTAAGAGTTTGTTTTTCTTTCATTTAGAAAAACTGGTTTATCTAACATTAAAAAATGGAGCAACGACTGTGTTACTGATTGATGTGCTTTAGAATTCAAAGACAGGTGGGGGCGAAGCTTGTAATGGCAACCACATTGGCATATGCAGGATGGCTGCTAGTGCATGTTCTTTTATCTGCTTTACTAAGGAAAGATAGCTGTTTCAGGGGCCAACAATCTTTCTTATTTAATCATATAAAATACAAACACAGGGAATACAGAGAAGAGAAATAGAGACCAAGAGACAAGGCTCTACTGCCTGAATCAAAGCTTTTACATCAACCACTGAATTGAGAGAGCTTTTACCTCTGAGGAGTCAGGGAGCTCTGAATATATGGCCCCTCAGAGTCTCGATCAGGGAATCACAACATCTTTCTCATAAGCAAGCCCCCAAAACAAAAGCTCACCTCTCACAATATATACTCTTTCAGCTGATAGCCTCAGAGCCAGAAGGCATTACAACCTGACTCATTTTCTAATTAAGTTATTAACAAAAGGTGTGCAAGCCTTCCTACAAACAAGCAAGCTTCCCATAATGGGCTCCACATGAGGCCTGTTGATGGGTGGGAAAGATCTTATTTCCCATTAACCTTATAAAGCCATAGGCAACAAGGCACACAGGAGAGAGAAGTGGGAGGTTTTCAGCTGAGTTGTATGTGATAATAATAGCTAACATTTATATAGTACCTACTACATGCCAGGAACAGCACTAAGTACTTTCCATATATGATCTCACTTGATGCTTAAAAGAACCCTGGGAGGTAGGTGCTTCTATTATCTACATTTTACAGATGAGGAAACTGAGGCAAACAGAAATTAAAGGATTTGCCCAGGACACATAGCTAGTAAATGTCTGAAGGTAGATTTGAACTCAGGTCTTCCTGACCCCAAGACCAATACTCGCTAACTACTGTGCCACCTCTCAGTGTATATGTATGTGTGTATACACATGTATGCTCGCACGTGCACACACACATATGCACACACATACAGTTACTGCCATATCTTACTAACGTTGGCTGTTTAGTGTTTGTAATTTGATCTTTATTAACTCAAACCCATAAATAAATAGTTAAATATACATATATACAAACTTATACACAAATGTATATATTTATATATTTTTGAAACAGAGAAATAGATTATCTTTCTAATCATTAGAACTTTTCTAGCTGTGGGCTGAACAAAAGAGAATTATTGATTCATGCTTTTTATGCAGAAAAAGTACAGTAAAAGAGTATAAAAATCCATTCCCATACCTAATTACAAACGAGTCAGCACTCCTGCTAGGAAGGAACTTCGTGAGGTGGATTCAATCCTGGAGACATTTGTCATAGATACCTTCTTTTCCTATTACTCTTCCTGAGGCAAGTTTGAAAGAAAAGACATTCCCCCCAAGGAAGTCACACCTGAAGGAAAGAGTTCCCAAAGGAATAGAGCTGTCTACATGAGGGTGCGATTCACCTAAGACCTAGTAACTGGTTCTGCTCCCCTGCCCAAGTAACTTCTTTCTCATAATCCCCAACACAACTGCTATGGCTAGGACTAGACCTATAATGAACATATCCATTTCCCTTTGAGGCAGTTCATTTGATGCTTCTGGACAGTCCTCAATCCACTCTCTCTGAATACTTATCTCTAGTGGACAGAGTTCTGGCTTGCTGGTCTACTTTCTACCCATTGGTTTACTGTGCCCTAAAGGAACAGATCCCTGAGCTCCCTCTCTGGTCCCTTCCCATGGGTATACTCTAGACCAGTTTATCTGACTCATTTGAGGTAGTTGACCAGTTACCATTGTATCTTATTAACCTTGGCTGTTTAGTGTACGTAATTTGATCTTTATTAATACAGATGCCTAAAGAAAATAATACAAAAATATTAATAAAAGGGAGAGATTCACAGGAGGAGAAAACAAGAGTGAAAGCATGAGAAGCAACTTAAAATAATTGATGTAGAACTAGAAAGAATTTTAGAGATTGTGAGGTCCGACCCTCTCATTTTGTAGATGAAGGAAAATTTGTCACAAAGTATTGCTGAAGGACACAGAAGAAGTTAGCAGCAGAGCTGGGGTTTGGACTGAGGACCTCTAATTCCAAATTTAGCACTCATTAATACCAGCCCATATAGTCATAAAGTGTTTATTGTATGAGGAAGAAGGAAACAAAGTGTCTTGTGCTAAGAAGAGAATAAAGGCATGTGGGCTTGACCACCTCCCCTTTTATTCCTCCTTCAGTGTTATTACCACAAGTTGTAATTGGCAATAATAGACGAACAAACACCTATCTCCACCATTAGATTCTGATCTCAAAGGTTCTGATCTCATGCCCCTTCCCTCAAAGAAAATCCCAGCTCTGTTCAATTCTACTTTATCTAATCACATTCTGACTACTTCCACTGTATTTCACCCACCCTAACAGAGCCAAGCATTCTGTCAAGACCTCTTCATGTCTAATAGATCCTCATTCAGTCTGGCCTGTCCTAGCATATACTTCACCAAATCATAGGATCACAGATTTAGAGTTGGACAGAACCTCAGAGATCATCTTGGCTGCCCCTTAAAGCATAGGTCTGACCCTGTGACTCCCTTGCTTCGGAAGCTTTAGTGGCTTTCCATTATTTCTAAGACAAAATGCTGGCCCCTCTGTTGGTCATTTGAGGCCCTTCCTAATCTGGCCTCAACTCTTCCTTTCAGAATGACCTCATATTACTTGCCCTGATGTGCTCTGTGTTCCAGCCAAAACAACCCATTTGCCATTCCTCATGTGCAGCCTTCTATCTCTGTACCATTGGCCAGACTGACCTCTGTGCCTGGAATCTCTTTACCCCTTATCTCTGCCTCATAGAATCCTTCAGTTCTTGCAAGCCATTTCCTGCATGAGACCTTTTTTGATCCCCCTATTTATTAGCATTCTCTGACACCTTTCCGTATTTAATTCATATATTATTTGTATTTATATCTGTGTATACACTATCCCTTTACAAAATACAAGCTCTTTGAGGACAGGAAATGCCTCATTTTGCCTTTGAATCTCTACTAAGCACAAGCCTGAACAACTGATGTGGTTGGTTACCTTGGGTCATGCCTGAAATCCTTTGGTGGCTGCAGGTGGCCCTTGGGTCCTGTGTTGTGCAAGCCTGACTTAGCACAATGCCGTGATAAGGTTGGCCCTTAGCAAATACTCAGTAAATTCATTTGAACTTCTTCATTTTGTAGATAAGAAATTGAGACTTAGTGGTTGATAGGAAAACATTTTTCCAAGGTCACACAGAAGTCAGTAGTGGAGACGGCAGTCAAACCCAGGTCTTTGGATTCCAAATCAGGGATCTTTGTACTATATACTGTTTGGGCTCTGTTCTCTAAATCTCTACATTTGTTCCTCTCTTTCTTGGTGATTAGAATGGGAAAAAATCCTTCTAGATGTAGAAGGATGAGGGAAAGGCATCGGGCTGTGATTTGTTGCAGGAGGCATGGGGGACAAAGTTCCCAGTCTCAGCATTCTCTAGCTGACATAGCAATTTTGACATTGGCTGCTGAGCTGAGGCCGACTTACCTGTAGGAGAAGGGCCTACCATTCACAGCACCCAAGGTGCTAAAGGACTGGGCTGCGGGTTACTATGAACATAACCTTTCACTGTGGGATGAAAGCTTGGGCACAGAAGGAGCTGGTTGCCTGGCAGACCTGAGCAGACTTGGGCTTCCTGTGTATACATCCCTTTATGTGCAGGCAGTGCAGTGGATAGAAAGCTAGATAGGACTAGGAAAATCTGAGCTCAAATCCTTCTTCAGATACTTAGTTGTGTGACCCTGGGCTTAGAGTTAGGAAGACTTGAGTTCAAATCCCTCAGATACTTACAAGCTGTATGACCGTGGGCAAGTCACTTAACCTCTGCCAGCCTCAGTTTACTCATTTGTAAAATGGGGATAATAATAGCTCCTGTTACATAGGATTGTTATGAGAGTTAATATGAAGTCTTTGCAAACCTTAAAGCACTATATAAGTCCTGGCTATTATTTTTATTACCTATATTTTCCCTCATGTGTGGCTATATCACATATAATTCCTATACACATCCCCTTCTCCCTGGGTGTGCTTCTATCTATGGGAGAATAACTTTAAGGTTTGTGTTCAGTCGTGTCCAACTCTTAGTGACCCCATTTTGGGGTTTTCTTGGCAAGGACACTGGAGTGGTTTGCCGTTTCCTTCTCCAGCTCGTTTTACAGATGAGGAAACTGAGGCAAACAGGGTTACGTGACTTGCCCAGGGTCACACAGCTAGGGAATGTCTGAAGCCGGATTTGAACTCAGGAAGAAGAGTCTTTCTGAATCTAGGCCCAGAACTCTATCTACTGCACCACCTAGTTGCCCTTATGAAGCTGGGCAAATATTCTTTGCTTATTTCATTTACATTACTATTTAAGTATCCATGAAATTTATTTAGGTTGACTTTTATGTACATTGCTTTAGAATGCAAGTGTTCTTAGTCTGGCATCTGTGAACTTGTTCTTAAAAATGTATTTTGATAACTTTATTTCAATAATATTGGTTTTCTTTTACAATCCTATGTATTTTATGTTATGCATTTAAAAACATTATTGTAAGAAGGGATCTATAGGCTTCACCAAACTCTCAAGATCTATGATGCAAAATAGGGTGAGAACTCCTGTTTGATATACTAGTTCTCATTCTCCACCACCAATTCTTGAGGTGGTTGGGTAGTCCTGTAGATAAAGGTCTTGACATAGAGTCAGGAGACCTAAGTTTGAATCTTGCCTCGGAGACTTGCTAGCTCTATGACCCAGGGTACGTCACTTAACTGCTCTTAGCCTTGGTTTCTTCATTTGTGAAGTGGGAATGATGATATGCCCTACCTCCCAGGGTAGTTGTGAGCATCAAATGAGATAATATATTTAAACACTTTGAAATTCTTACTGTGTTGTTCGGTTTTTCAGTTGTTTCAGACTCTTTGTCACTTGGGAGTTTTCTTGGCAAAGTTATTGCAGTGGTTTGCCATTTCCTTCTCCAGCCCATTTTACAGATGAGGAAACTGAGGCAAACAAGGTTAAGTGACTCACCCAGGGTCACACAGACAGTAAGTGTCTGAGGCCAGATTTGAAATCAAGAAGATGAGTCTTCCTGATTCCAGGCCCAGGCACCCTATCCACTGTAATACATTAGCCGTCCTCTTAGTATTTTAGTTTTTTTTAAATTATTATTGCTAAGGTGCCTCCAATCTCCCTCGAGGAGGATTTTTATACAGACTAAGAATACTAGCAAAACATTCTTTGTGAAATTTCAGTTTCAGAATCAGGTTCCTATATTATCAAAAACCATGGTGCATTTCCCCTAGGCTGAGTTACTTTCACTAAGGCACTCCAGCACCTTCCTATAGCATCAGAGATAAATCCGGGTTCTCAAAGGTGACTCCACTGAGTGGCCCTACACTAAGCTGAAAAGGCTTCAAGTGTTAGCCCAGTGATTTATGCATCACTTGAGGACCAGCCTCACTAAATTTGGAGATGGTAATCACCAGTTTGACCTCAGGACAATGGATTTTTTGGCCACAGCAACTCTAAACTGCTACCTACCAAGGCAAAAAGGGACAACAGTTGATGTGAACGGAGCAGGCATCCCACACTGATGAAATCCCTGATACTTGAAATAGTGAAGTAAGACTTTTATTTTATTTTAATATGGTTGGCAAGAGAGGTGGTGTTCCACAGTGGCTTGAAAGCTGACCTTGGAGTTGGGAAGGCTTGGGTGCAAGTACCTCCTCTGACCTGTAGTGGGTGAGTGACCCCTCCCGGTATTCTAGCAACTCTCTTTGACCATAATTTGCAAGAGACATTCCAAATCTGCAGCGGTCTTTCCTCATCTGGGACTTCCCTAGACTAGTGAAATCGCAGGTTTGGTTCCTATGCCTTATTGCTGGTGTGCTTTTGTAAAATTCGAATGCCTCTGCCTCTAGGCAGAAAGGTCCTTTACAGTTAGACAAATAACCCATTGCCAGCAGACCTTTATTTACAGTAGTTTTGCCCGATTGTCCTTCTTCCTCGATTTCTTCTTCCTGCTGAAGGTACAATGTGCCACGAATATCAGAAGACAGATAGTCACTATCGATCCAACTGCTGTTAAAACACCTCTTAGGATAAGGAGTTCTCGAGCAGTAACAGAAGAAGTATTTTGGGGGACAAGTAGGGCCGCTTGTACTATGTTCGACACCGGCCCCTTGAGAGAGGCTTCATCTAGAGCCTGGATGGCCAAGTAGATGCTGTTGCCTTCTCCCGTCTCCCCATCGAGCTGCTGCTGCTGGTCTTCTGTCAAGAGCCCTGGGGTAAAGACAAACGTCTCCCTGGAGCCAGCGGGTTGAGGGATCAGCTTAGAAATGTTGACCAAAATGGCGTTCCTGAAGTCATCTCTTATTTTCTGTAGACATTTACTCATTCTCATTTCATAACTTGCAGCTGAAATTAGAAACACCGACCGATCAAAAAAGTCATTAAATGCCTACTGTGTGCCAGACGCTGTAGTAAGCACTAGAGACACTAAGAAGCAAAAGACAGCCCCTGCCCTCAAGGAGCTTACAGTCTAGTGTAACACATTGATTGCAATCATTACATCAATCTGAGTAGGTTCTCTACTGAAAAATGTTTGGGGGAAGGAGGCGGGGCACCGGGACCAGGGTGGCGGCTCCTCTCCCCATGGCGGCAGACCAGCCGCTCCAGTCCCACCAGCCCCAGAGCTCCCAGGCCTCCTGCCCAGTGCCCCAAGCCCCCTAGTCCCCATGGGAGGCCTCGATTCCCTGGAGGTGGTAAAAAGGTGAATCTAGGCGCTGCAGCAGCAGGCGGAAAAGTGTAGGACCCAGCATAGAGCCTGCGGCGGGAGCTGGACAGCGAGTGAACTAGTGAGGGAGAGCCGCAGGAGAAAGCTGAAGGAGATGGAGAGATCCAGCTCGTTGAGGAAGAGTTGGACCAGGCCCAACAACGTCTAGCCACAGCCCTGCAGAAATGGGAGGAGGCAGAGAAGGAAGCTGATGAGACTGAGAGGAACGAAGGTGATCGAGAACTGGACAATGAAGGATGAAGAGAAAATGGAAATTCCTAAGATGCAGTTGAAGAAAGCCAAGCGTGTCATGGAGGAGGCTGATCATGGATATGAGGTGGAAGCCCATAAGTGTGGTGATCAGGAAAAGGAGCTGAAGAATGTCACCAACAACCTGAAGTCCCTGGAGGCTGCATCTGAGAAGTATTCTGAAAAAGAAGTAGAAATCAAGCTTCTGTATGACAAACTCAAAGAAGCTGAGGCCCCAGGCAGGGTTTACAGAAAGAACTGTTACAAAACTGGAAAAGACCATTGATGACCTGACAGAAAAACTTGCCTGGGCCGAAGAAGAGAATGTGGGCTTTATCAGACACTGAATGAACTTAACTATATGAATCAAAAGAGAATTTTGTTTGCCAGAAACTCAAGAACTCCATGTTGTCCTGCCCTTATAAGAAGTTTCTTCTCTTATTGCATCCTTTTTTTACTGGAAATGTCAATCAAATTATGAATATCTGACCAACATTTGTTATCAGAGAGGCTTTGGGCAGCAGTTAAAGCTGGTTCCTCCTTTCAAACAGCACACTAACATTCCAGTTGGGCTTTTTTTTTATCCTTAAATTGCATTTTTTCCCTTAGGGAGGGTATTCAATTTAGGCCAAAATCTCCAAGACTGAGGGTATTCTGTTATACTCTAGGCCAGGGGTGGGGAACCTGCAGCCTGGAGGCCACATGTGGCCCCCTAGGTCCTTTAGTGTGACCTTTGGACTGAATCCAAACTTCACTTCAGTCAAAGGGCTGCACTTATGGACCTAGAGGGCCAAGGGCCACACCGAGGACCTAGAGAGCCACATGTGGCCTCCAGGCTTCAGGTTCCCACGCCTGCTCCAGGCAGTATCAGGGAACCCAACTGAACTACTGCATCATGCCTGGGTTAATTTAAGAACACAAGAATTCCACGTCACCCTGAGCCTTTTTACAGAAAGGTGGGGACCATCTCACAAAATGGGTGGGGACTTTCCAATCCAAAGTGAAAAGATTGTTTTAATGGCCTAATTATTGTGGCTCTTCCTCCCACTTCATACTGCAGGGCAAACCTCATCTGAGAATTCAGTGAGAAAGTACTTTTAAAAGATAATTAACAAAGATTGTGGCTGGGAAGCAGGGACTTGCTTAAGTTCTCCCCCAAATCCCTCCAAACACCTGTAAAAATGACTCTGAACACATTATCCAGCTGTGGAACCCACAAAATAGCAGAGGGAAACAGGTCTCCAGCCCATGAGACCTTGGATGGTCACCGGGAAGGGTTCTATGGTGCTGGGCTGCACCAGGACAGACCAGACTGGGAGTCAGCTGGCCAGAAACTGGCCTTAGGGCCATGAATCATTGAGCTGTGGCAGTTACCAGACTTCTCAACCCACAAACGCCAAAGAGCAGGTTAGTAGAAAACTGCAGGATTGAGTTCAAAGCGGTTGGGCCACCAGCCCTGGGGTGGTGGTGCAGCGGTGGCTGTGGCAGCAGCAGGAAGCTCCTGAGGCTGTTTCCAGAGCTCCAGTGTCAGCTGTATCCCAAGTCCCTGGCTCACACAGTGGGAGGAATCTAGCAGCGGATCAGAGCAGGAGTGCAAGGAGCACTTTGCGGGCACAAAGGCAGATTCTCTTGCCTGCTTAGATCTGGATTGTCGTTCTGGTTGGTGGTTTTGGGGGGAGGAGGAGGGCTGTTGTGACAGAGCCTGGGGTGATGGTGGAGTAGAAGTAGCTCTAAAAACAGCAGTGCTTGGACCCTAAAACTTGGGACAAAGTACTCTCTACTCTACAAGCAGTCATACACTGACAAAAAGCTCAAGGGTCAAGTAGTTGGCTGGGAACACGAACAGGCAGTGAAAACAAACTCAGGCTCAAACTCAGACTCAAATTCAAACTCTAGATTCCTCTTTTGGTGACAAAGAAGATCAAAACATACAGCCAGAGGAAGTCAACAAAGTCAAAGAGCCTACAGCAAAAGCCTCCAAGAAAAATATGAATTGGTCTCAGGCCATGGAAGAGCTCAAAAAGGATTTGGAAAAGCAAGTAAAAGAAGTAGAGGAAAAACTGGGATAAGAAATGAGAGTGATGTAAGAAAACCACGAAAAACAAGTCAATGACTTGCTAAAGGAGACCCCCAAAATACTCAAGAAAATAACACCTTAAAGAATAGACTAACCCAAATGTCAAAAGAGCTCCAAAAAGTCAATGAGGAGAAGAATGCCTTGAAACGCAGAATTAGCCAAATGGAAAAGGAGGTCCAAAAGACCAATGAAGAAAATACCACCTTAAAAATTAGATTGGAGCAAGAGGAAGCTAGTGACTTTATGAGAAATCAAGATATTATAAAACAGAATCAAAGGAATGAAAAAATGGAAGACAATGTGAAATATCTCATTGGGGAAAACCACTGACCTGGAGAACAGATCCAGGAGAGATAATTTAAAAAATTATTGGACTACCTGAAAGCCATGATCACAAAAGAGCCTAGACATCATCTTTCAAGAAATTATCAAGGAAAACTTCCCTGATATGCTAGAACCAGAGGGTAAAATAGAAATTGAAAGAATATACGGATTGCCTCTTGAAAAAAGATCCCAAAAAGAAAACTCCTAGGAATATTGTCACCAAATTCCAGAGTTTCCAGGTCAAGAGAAAATACTGCAGGCAGCCAGAAAGAAACAACTAGAGTACTGTGGAAACACAATCAGAATAGCACAAGATCTAGCAGCTTCTACATTAAGGGACAGAAGGGCTGGGAATATGATATTCCAGAGGATTAAAACCAAGAATCACCTACCCAGCAAAACTGAGTATAATGCTCCAAGGCAAAATATGGATTTTCAATAAAATAGAGGACTTTCAAGCTTTCTCAATGAAAAGACCCTAACCCTAACCCTAAATACCATTTCATTCATCTTGGATGGGTAAGACCTACCATACTTTGGAAGTGTGTCAACTTTTCACGTGTTGAGATATTACCTGAATATGTGTGTGTGCGCATGTATATGTATGTGTAAAAATAAATAAGTATACATATACATATGTATACAGAGAGGAAGAGACAGACAGACAGACAGACAGACAGACAGACACACACACACACACACACACACACACACAGAGAGACAGAGACAGAGAGAATCTTTCCAGCTTTGAAAAAAAAACTCCGTTCCCTGCCCAATCATCCACCAATCTCCTACATATTTTGTGTTTTCTTTCTCTTTGAAATGTATACACCTTGATGGCAGAAACTATCTTTGTTTCAGATTAGTATCCTCAATACCTGACATAGTGGCATTCAATAAATGTTTTTCACCAGTTTTTTTCTTTCAAATGTGTTTTAATGAAAGTGGGATATTACATAGAGTCATAGAATTTTAATCAGGATAAAGATTCATTTTGGGAAAATCCTTGTGATCTCAATTGTAACCCTTTAAATTTTTTGATTCAAGCATCTACTTGTAATAAAGGGAGATTATCTACTGTGCTTTTACAATTAAAATTAATTCTTTTGCCAAAAAAGATAATCAACAACATCTAGATTTTTTTCTGGATTAATACTTAAGGTTCTCTTTTTGTATTGGTCTAAATATAGACGGCGTGTATAAAAACACAAATGTGGCCTACATTTGATGTTACTTTCATAATATACCTAGACTTTTTTTCCTTTAAAAGAGATCTCATTTTAAGATTTTAGGGGAGATCAGCCTATATTTGGACTACTGTAATATGTCTCTCATTTAGGAGATGACTTCTGCAAAGCAACTGAAAGTCTCACTACAAATAAGGAATGATGTTCTTTCTGTTCCCTGATTCTGCGTGGCTGAGCATCAGTAACAAAGTCAGTCAGCAATTCAGTGGAAATTAATATGGCAGCCTGTCTCCCCAATGGTTGTAGCATGCTAGTACATCATTGGTTCCAACCTTTCCCATGCCACCTTCTATGTCCACAAACCTGCTGGCCAGAAATACAAGACTAAATGCACCTCACTGTTGCTAAAGGAGAAATAAAATTTGAATTGTTTTGATTTTATTTTAGATTGCCATGGTATGGCAAATGGAAAACTCTGTTCCTTCTATTTCAGAGGGATTTTAATCCTTATTTTTGGGACCACCTTAATAAAGACTAAAAACCTTCTGATTTAACTGGATCCAGAGAATCAGATAGACAGTACCTATTTGTTGTTGCTAAAAACATTCCTTATTCCACAGCAGCGTGGAACAGATATGAAGACTCAAGTTTACAGTTGTGATTAAAAATGACTTGCTTCTAGCATATAATCCTAGTCTTGATTCTTATTTCTTAGGCATCACACTACCCAGTAACACACAAAGAAATGTGAAATTGAATGAAACCAGCGCTTTTCATTTAGATCTTTACCACACATACCATATGTAATAGTATCACCTTTTTTCTAGGTTTTAGTCAAATAAATTTTTCCATACATTATGAAAAAAGTTTGCTTTGTGGCATTGCAGACAGAACTCTGGATTTGGATTCAGGAAGATCTGGATTCAAATTCTGCCTCAGGTGCTTGCTAGGTCTATGACCTTGGGTAAGTCACTCAACATGTCTGAGCCTCGGTTTCCTTCTCTGAAAAATGGGACAATAATAGCACTTATCTCACAGGGTTGTTGTGAAGATCAGATATGATAATATGTGTAAAGTTTTTTTGCAAGCCCTAAAGAACTACTAAATGAAAAAAATATCATTTGTGGCCTGTACTTGTGAATTTATTGGCATAAGATACTCCAGGTGAGGAAACTCTGCCTTCCAAAGCATATCAGCATATGAATACTCTGCCTCTTAAAGACTTATATAGCATTTCCTAATGCACTCAGAAGGTAATTGAGTTATCCAGAGTCATACAACCAGTAGAGATGACAATGATATAAAAAAGAATCAACAAAACATTATTTTTAAAAGACTGGGTAAGGAGGAGGATCATATTCTTATAGCTTGAAGGGATTTTAGAGGTATAGTCCAATCTTCTCATGTGACTAATGAGAAAATTAAATGAATTACCAACGTTTATACAGGCAATAGGTAATCACAAAACCAGGATTTGAATCCAGAACCTCTCGCTCTAAATCCCAACATTCTATTACTGTTTGAGGCTCAATTTGCACTCAGGTCTTCCTGACTCTTGGCCCAGCACTCTATCTAGCTGTTCATGTAAAGAAAAGCTTAGCGCTCTCCCTCCATGGAATATTCTTCCTTGGGAGGTAGTGGGTTTTCCTTCCCTGGAGAGGGAATCTTCAGGCAGAGACTGAGAGACCCCTGACAGGCAGCCTATCGTTTCTTTCATTTTCTACTTCAAGAGGAAATAGAATGAAGCTGTCCTTCACTTTAGAGTGCAAACATCAATCTAGAAAGAACCAGTTTCCAGCAACTTTCATTAGTCAACTTTATACCCTGGTCATGTTTGGTATTGACTTAAGCTATCCTTATGAAAAATTATTTGCTTCTCTCTTTCATCTCCAACTTTACAGTTGAGACAAAAAGAAACATGTTCTCATAATGAGCTATAAAACACTTCCTTGAAGGTATTACAGTTTAACTAGGATATCCACATGGCAGTCTGTTCTGTGTACTTAGAGGTCTTTTCCAGGGAATATAGGTACAGAAGGATTGGGTGAAAAGAAGGCCTTTAGTTTTTCTTTTCTTTTTTTGACCTTTAGCATTTCTAAGGCATTTGACTTTAGTGGACTTCCAGGTCAAGAGGAGTCGATAGTGTGGCAAATCGGCCCAGAAACCCACTGAAATATTAAGCTGCTTTAAGGGAGGAAGAGTGTCCAGGAGCAGGGAGGTAATAATCCTGCTGAAATCTGCCCTGGTCATATATCGACTATTGTGGTCACTTATGGAAACCACACTTTAGGACAGACAATGGGGAGGCCAGGATGGTGAAGGACATTGAAGCCATGTTTTATGAGGATCAGTTGAATGTCTTACTAAGCTGGGGAAGAGAAGATTTAGCAAGAGTATGATAGATATCTTTAAGTATTTGAAGTGTTGTTGACGGATTAAACTTGTCCTATTTGGTCCCAGAGAGCCAAATGAGGGGCCATGGTTGGAAGTTAAAAAGAACTAGATTGAGGTTAAAGACAAATTTCCCAGCAATGCTAACTTTCTGAAAGTAGAATGGCTGCCTCTGGTGGGGGCTTGCCCTGGAGGTCTTCAAGAAAAGGCTGGGTGATCACTTCATGGGCATGTTGTAAAGGACATCCTTCAGCTACAGATTCTATTAAGTGGCCACTGAGGTCTCTTCCAACCCAGGGATTTTTTGATATGTAAAATTTTCATTCATTTTAATAGTGGGTTTTTTAAGTCAAATTTTCTATGATTGTAATGCCAAAGAAATACTCCCCCATGATCTGGATAAGAAGCTGCATGTGAACAGCCAACACCCTAATTCATCAACATTAAAGGTAGTTAAAAAAACTTGTGTGTTTTTGTACTTGTTATCGAGTTAGGTCTGTTCACCACTGAATTGGCTCATCCAGTGGGGGAAAGAGAAATATATGACTTTTGCCAAATAGGGGGCAGGAGAAGCTCACTTTAGCCCTTTGGGAGGCCTACAGAGTCAACCCAGGGTTGCCATAAATGCCACTCCCCTTGAAAGCAATTTAGGGCTCACTTTGAACTTTTTTCCTTGTGGATGTTTGAAGGCAAATGGGTTCTTGTTTACCAGATAGTGACACTATCTTCAAAATCTTTCTAGGTTGCCCTTGTCTAAATGACCATTCTCATCTCTAGTAAATCATCAAACTAAACATGCCTGACCTTGGTGGACTATTATGTTACCAGCTTCTATGACTGTTATATGACCTGCCTTTATCACACTTCAATATCTATGACATTGAATAAACTAATCTATCTCTTTAGTCATCCATCTCACCAAGCGATGTTTTGGGATGCAGTCTCTTATTGACTAGTACTAATGACAACTATAAGGCTCCATCTCTGGAAAATTATTCCTTTATTCCTTTCTATTAAATTTCCCATTGTACCATGAATCTACCTTATTTCTTCTCTTTTAATGTGGTAATATGAATTGAAGATGAGAGGGAGCATAGTGTAGAATAGTAGTTCTCCAGGTGTTGTCTAGGGACATCTCAGGGACCTCAAAACTCTTTTAGGAGATCTGTAAGGTCAAAACTATTTTCATAATAATACCATGTTTTAATTTCTAATATGGTAAATATCTATCAATCACACACAAAGAAAACCCCTCTGAGGTCCTCAACAATTTTAAGAGGGTAAAGGGGTCCTGAGACCAAAAAGTTTGAAAATTGCTGATGTGGAAGATAAGAGAACCAGTTTTGAAGTCAAGAAGACCAAGGTCAAATTCTCCGCCTGAGATATACTAGGTTTTGTGATCCTAAGCATTTTGCTCAACCTTTCAGCTAAGGCTGT
The DNA here is from genome assembly GCF_011100635.1 of Trichosurus vulpecula. NCBI lineage: Eukaryota > Metazoa > Chordata > Mammalia > Diprotodontia > Phalangeridae > Trichosurus > Trichosurus vulpecula. Next base: position 43,495,193 of record NC_050576.1, read on the forward strand.
AAGACTACAAGTTGTAAAAGAGGTGCTCATCTATAGTGGCAGGGGGAATCTACTCACTGGCAGCACTCCATAGCAAGGAACCCATAGGTCTGGTCCCAGTTTTTTTCTTAAAAGGCTGAAGACAGCGGTAGGCAATCTGGAAGGATATTTAAACAAATTTCCCCCTAGCAAGGGAAGTATAAACTTCTAATTAGTTTTAACATAGTCCTTCATTGAACATTCATTACTGCAAGGAAGGAAAAAAAGAAAAGAAAAGAGACTGGGGGATTGAGTCACAAAGGCATTGAGAAATATGGTGCAATGAGGAAGAGTTGATATACTAAATGGAAGACTTCGAGGTCAACACGGAATCAAGGAAAAAGAGAGTGAGTGGGTGTGAGGGCAGGAAGAGAAGAAAAATTTATTAGTATTGGTCCAAGCATAGGTCATAAGGAAGAGTTCCTTGATTTGGGAAACTAGTCATGGCTTGCCAACAACTCAATAAACTCCACTGGCTTCCTTTTATTTCTAAAATCAAATACAAAATCCTCTATTTGGCATTTCAAGCTCTTCATTATTCGGCCCCATCCTACCTTTTTGGTCTTATTACACATTATTCCCCTACTTGACCTTCTTGCTGTTTCTCACAGATTCTTCATCTCCTGTCTCCATGGCATTGCCCAGGCTGTCCCCCTGTGCCTGGAATGCTCTCTTTCCTCACCTCTGCCTCCTGGAATCCCTGGTTTCCTTCAAAGCAGCTCAGATCTCACCTTCTGCATGAGGCCTAGCCTGGTCCCTCTCAGCTACTAGGGCCTTTCCACAATTCCCCAAGATTACCTTGGATCTGTATTGTGTGTATAGTGTACATGTCCATTTACATATATGTGTCTTCCCCATTAGAATATCAGCTTCTTGAAGACAGGGACTTTTTCACTTTTGTCTTTGTATCCCCACTATGTAGCAGAGTATCCGGCATACAGTAGGTGCTTAACAAATATTTGTTGATTTGATTCTCAGGAACCAAGGCTCCAGGCTACTTCCTAACAGAACGACTACTGCCTTCCTACTATTGCCTTTTCCCATTGGAATGTAAGTTCTTGGTCTTCATGTCTTATCTCTTTGCATTTTTATCCTAAGTGCTTAGCACAGTTCCTAGAAGCTAGGAAATGCTTAATAAATGTTCTATTTAGCTGCTATGTTCTATCTCTATCTATCTATCTATCTATCTATCTATCTATCTATCTATCTATCTATCTACATCTATCTATCTATCTGTCTGGCCGTCTGTCTGTCTGTCTGTCTATCCATCTGTCTGTCTCCCTATCTCTTCAATAATTATAATATCCTTAGCACAGTGCCTGGTACATAATAAGCGCTATAGAAATTGAATGTTATCTATTTTTGTTTTCTCTCATCTACCTTCCTATCTATGTATGTATCTATCAATATATCTATTTGTGCACCTACATATGCATGAACTATGTACGTATGCATGCACATAGCAATCTGTCTCTCAGTTTCTGGACCTAAGAGGCTAATGACAGAATTGTAGATCAGAGATCTCTAAAGCTCAGCTCCCTATACAACAACCAAATGAAGTGAGCATATTATGAAAATTCCAATTCACAAAGCTATTTTTTTTAGCCGAACAACGGTGGATTTAGTCACAGAAATGCCATTTCAGAGAAACAAGTAGGGGACTTAACATGTACCTTGGCCTTGATCAAAATCATCTCCAGGAGCTGTCCAGGATAAAATAATCTCTTCTTCTTTTCTTATGGCTTCTAGGTTAATGATTCTACAGGGAGGGAACACATCCAAATAGGGACCTGTTGGGGCATCCAGGACTGAAAAGGAGCCTCCTGAGGTTGTTCTGTTGAAGCCCCATTTTTGCACTTGAATGTCACCATCACCTGTAGACTTCTTTGGAGCGTTCATCTGAATGTTACCTGGGGTGGCAAAACCAGATCAGACAGTTTCTATTAAAAGAAAATGTCATTATAGAATTAGAAAGACTCAATGATTTCTTTGCGTCTGCAGATTGAATTGGACCATTATCTTCTCAATTATTTCTTGCTAGTGTTATTTTTAAAATTTTTTGTTAGTATTTATGCTAGTCTTTTCACCTAATATGAAATTCAATAATTGCAGAGATCATCTATCTTAAATTATTGCTTGGAACCCAAGTGCATTTATCTAAATAACTTGAAGTTAAGGGTTGGGTAGGTGGTGTGCTAGATAGAGTGCCAGGCCTGGAGTCAGGAAGACCTGAGTTCAAATTTGCCCTCAAATACTTACTAGCTTGTGACCCTGAGCAAGTCACTTAACCTGTTTGCCTCAGTTTCCTCATCTGTAAAATGAGCTGGAGAAGGAAATGGCAAGCCACTCCAGTATTTTTCCCAAGAAAACCCCAAATGGAATCACAAAGAATTGGACATGACTGCAGAACAACACATATTTGCAAGAAGACATTAATATTGCATATTATATATGTATGTGTGTTTGCGTATATATATATATATATATATATATACATTCATACATACATATATATGCAGAGAGAGAGAGAGAGAGAGAGAGAGAGAGAGATTCCAATCTTCTGAGCAGAACCCAATGCACCTGAATTCTTTTATTAAATGATGCAAATCCACCTGTTTAAATTGTTTTAAATTATTACACAAGAATGCAAACTAAAACTATTTTTTTCTGTGTACCTTAAACAGGAATGTGCTGGTAAGTTTAACAACCAGCTCTCCAGGGGAAAAACATGCTCACAACATCCTTTTATGTTGAATCTGCATTTTGTCCATCACTTAGTCTAGATAACCAACAAAACAATAAATCAAGCCCTGATTTTAGCATGTGCCACCACTTTCCAAGGTGTAAATAAAAGCTCACGCTGAAATTTTAACAATCAGTTCTTGAGCTGCTTCTAGCTGGCTCTAGCACAGCCCCAATTAACCTATATTTCTAACTAGGAACAATGATGATGATGATGTTTTAAAATGTATTTTTTGTGCTGTCACAGTGCTTTTCCTTGAAGGAAAGAACATAGAACAAGAATGTGATCTTGTGAACTGTACAAATTCTTTATCTAGAGACTGACTTTATGGTTTGTGGCATATTTGTTCATTTAAAAATATTCATTCAACAAACTTTATCAGGGCCTGCTGTGGGCAGTGTCCTGGGCCCTGCAGTGTAGGACATGCCAAATTTAGATAAACACAGTTCCTTGCACTTGGGAAGCTGATAGCCTAGCACACAAATCCAGATAATTATAATATGTACAATTGGGACAGAAACTGGATCTGGTATGCCATTGGAAAAAGAGAACCCCCAGATGATTAAATTTCCTTTACTAAAGCAGGTTGGAGCCCTTTCTCCAACTTCTAGTCCTAGATAACTGTCCAGAGCAACAGAGAGATTCAGTGAGTTGTCCCCCAACTTCAAAGAGCCAGTATGTGTCAGAGTCGGGAACCTGAGCATGGGTCATCCTGATTCCGAAGCCAGCATTCTATCCACTGTTCCACGATGCCTCTCAAACCATTATGGGCCACTTTAATGAGAGCTCCTTTTTAAGTGACCATGTTCTGCTTTCTCCCTGGTCAACAATACTTTCACATTTGCTTAGCTATTCATCTAGAATTTTCATTGAGGAGGCAGTCAAAACTGATGATAAAATTGAGGTTTGGGAATGAGAGAAGGAATTGGTCCATATCCTCTTCCTGTTTCCCATTACCAAAGAAATTGAGAGATGCTGGAGGTATTCAAGACATCTTGCTTGAATTCAATATCCCAAGGTTTTGGTCTGCTTTGAAACCTCAAACTTCTCACAAACATGATGCTCACACACAGATATGACAAAATGCCACTCAAATGACAGCATTGTTTCATAGAATCATCTATCAAGTCCGATTAGAATTTGAAAAAGAATCCCTTTCTATAATATTTCTGACATGTGGTCCCCTACCTTTTGAGTAAAGACCTCTAGGGCGGGGGAACCTGTTACCTCTCAAGGCATCCCATCCCTATGAGCATGACTCTGAGCACTGAATTTCTTACCGTTTACTATGTAACCTGGAACATACATTGCGTGGCTCCCTGGAATAGAGTTAGGCAGTCTCCTAATGTGGTTCTCTTGATAGACATGGACTTTCAAGCTGTATCTACCATTTACAGTAAAGGAAAAAAAATACCGCGAGTAGATACCATCATTTTTTATAATATCAGCACCTGCACAGAAAGAAATCAGAATTAGGACTATGACATATTGCCAAAAGTCATTGCTAATGATTTGTGACATCAGAGCTATCACAAGGCGCATAGACAGGGCTGTTATATCAGTGTATGAAGTATATTGAGTTTATGTTGAGTAGAGTTTTGTCCTCTCCTTGATGATTCAATGACCAAGTTAAAAAAAAGTCGGCCTGCTAGGCTCTAGGTAGTAGGTAATAGATAATAATAATAAAAAGAAGAGGAAGAAGAAGAGGAAGAAGAAGAAGAAGAACAAGAACAAGAAGAACAAGAAGAACAAGAAGATGATGATGATGATGATGATGGAGCATTTACATAGTACTTTAAGGTTTGAAAAGCACTTAAGGTAACAAGCATTTATTAGAGGTTTTATGACTTGCCCGTAGTCACAGAGCTGGTAAGTGTCTGAGGCTGGATTTGAACTCTAGTCTTCCAGACCCAGCACTCTATCCACTACACTGCCTAGCTGCCTCTAAGAGGAAGAAGTGATATGCAGATTTTGAACAATATATTCTGGAAAAAACTGCAAACAGTGATGAGGTGGGTTGGGGGGGAGGATGGGGGATTGGGGAGTAGAGAGGGAGAAGGAGCAGGGGAAGGAAAGACAAAAAAGGAACAAATAGAAACAACTGGAAAAATCGTCCAAGGCTGTTGTGACTCCCATGGTTTCTGGGTTATCACAATTTTGGTGAATTAATTTGTTTTGCTTTGCAAACCTGATTCTTTGGGGGAGTTATTTCAGTAGATTATAAGTTCTCTTAGGGAAGATGCTATTTTTCAATTATATTTATATCTTTGATGTTTAGCATAGAGCTTTGAAATTTGCAGGTGTTTAAAAATGTTTGTTGCATTGAATCAGAGTGTGTTTGGTGTGGATGGCTTGTTCCCCAAAAGGCAATTGGGTCTAGTGGTCTTGGAGTTGGTTTTGTACGAGGTCACTTAAATGGTAGGTGTGAATCTGTTCTTGGAGGATCAGGCTAAGTTCAGGGAGTCTCAGGACCAGGTTAGCTGTAGGATCATGACTTTGAAGCCATAGCAACTTCTGAAGGTCAACCACTCTACCACTGAGGGGTAGTGATCAGCACTGATGGAAAGAGTGTCTTGATGGGGAGTACGGAGGTATATACAAGTAGTGTAAGCCAAGTGAGACAGCCTCTGACCCTTAGCTCTGCAGGAACCTTCTCTCAGCCCAGATAATCCTGTGTAACCTAGTATAGTGACAGTTGTAGGTGCCAAAATTATCCAGATGGCTAATGGAGAAGCTGAAATCTGGATTATTGAGAAAGGAGGACTAAACCAGCTCATTCTGTCACCCCACTCCCCATGTACAAATAGATAAATTGGAGTCCTGGACCGCCTCCTACTTCCAATCCACAGTCTGTTTCCCTTGTGTAAATTTGGTCTGTAGGTATTTATTGTGTAAATGAGGACTTGATAGCTCAGGAATATTAAATAAGATAACACAATTTACACAGGGGAGTATTACAAATGATCTGAATTGAACTTGACCTCATACCTCACTCATTCATATAATAATGTAAGCTCCTTGAGAGCATGGATTGTTTCAGTCTTTGAATTTTATCCCCACTGTCTAGAATAGTGCCTGGGACATAGTAAGCATTTAATAAATGCTAGTTGATTCAACTCAATAAATCAATGAGTATTTATTAAGTGCCTAGTATGCTTAATCACTGGGGATACAAAAAGAAGCAAAACAGTTTCTGCTCTCAAGGTTCCTTAGGATCTAATGGATTGATTCACTAAGAGAACCGTTTGAAAAACATGAAATATATTGTGACATTTCTTTGTTACCTGCCCCATCATCAAACAGTTCCAACCTTACAGGCTCTCCCATTTCTGGCTCAATAACAGCAGTCACATTAGCTTCAAGAATAGGATAAAACCCCTGTTTCACATCTGCATAAATGATCACAGAGTGTGGGAAATGGACTCCATCTTTATTCACATGGGCTGTCACAGTCACTGGTGGCACACCATCATCTGAGGCCCGAGAGCTCACTGCCATTCTGAGGGCTTGTGGAGAGCTGTGAGTGTTATTCAGCCAGAAAATCCAGTAGCCAGTCTGAAACACAAAGAGAGGGTGGCTTTGAAAACCACAACAAAACCTTGTCTTTATCCTTAAAGCACAAATATAGCACCTGCCTAAAGGTTTGAGGACCAAAAATGTGCCAGCAAAGATTTTTCTAAATAATTCCTGTTAAAGAATTACCAGATTAAATGTTTCCATGGTGAGCATAGCATAATTCACCTTCTTATTTTTGAGTCTAGTCCATAAGCAACTGCACCCAATATTTGTTTTGAAAGTGTTCCTCATTCATTTATGTTTCTTGCAGATAATGATTTCCTTTATAATAGTCTCCAAGTCCAAAGCACTTCACAAATGTGAAATAACCTGTTCCATGCTTTTGCCATAACTGAAAAAACTGAATGAAATAAAATTGACAAATGTTGACTGAATGAATGAATGAATAGAAGTATGTATACTCCAACATTCTTCTATGCAGTTTCTACGCATTGGAAATCCCAGTAAAACAGTCCCCACCCCCAATAGCAACACTGAGTGGAGTTGGGGAGGAAATTTCAATTTTTGATCTTGAATGGCTGATTAAAATCATTCACTCAACAAACACTTACTAAGTGACTAGAATACAATTTCATAAACATGTATTAGGTGACTTCTGTGGGCAGAGTATTATACCAAGCTTTGGGGAAGAAGACAAGTTTAGATAATACTTAGACTCTATAGAGTTTATTGTCTAATATAGATAGTTGGTTATCTAGAAAATTATTCAATTCTCCAATTTTCTTTACGTGTCTAGACTGCTTGGGGGAAGAGTCTCGTAAGGCCACAAGTGGAACTCAGGAACTTCTGAGGTTTTGGTTACTCTAGATAATTAGAAGGGGATGAGGTGGCAGGTGGAATGGTAAGGTAGGTAAGAGGCCAATCTTAGAACCAGGACGTTTTGAATTCAAGTCCTAACTCTGATACACTAGCCATGTGACCAAGGGAAAGTCACTTAACTTCTCAATACCCACAGGACTCTTTAAAACAATAAATTGCATTCAATGACCAAGCATGATTCTAGAGAACCAATACTGAAGCATGCTGTCCACCTCTCGACATCCAGAATGAGACCATACATTTTTTTTGGACATAATTAATGTGAGAATGATTTTTTTTGCTTGATTATGCATATTTCCTTATAAAGGCTTTGTTTTTCTTTCTTTTTTCTTATTTACCCACCATGGCAGGGGGGCATGGATTTTTGTTAATTAAAAAAATTTTAAAACAATGTTACACATGAGTTGCAGATCTCCATTGATGCAAGGAGATTCCACGCCAGGATTTCCCAGTGTTGAAGAAGTCCCAGATCCCAAATAGCTTAAGCTATATCATTTTCTACTTTTATTACCATTTCCTAAGCTGGACTTGTCACAGAAACATGAAAAGTACAGTCTAGTCACATAAAAAGAATAAAATCGGAAAAGCTATACGATCATGGACTCCTATAGCTAGTAATATTCAGGTTTCATGTTACAGATAAGGGTGGGGGGGGAGAGAACAAGCATTAAGCTAAGTGCTTTAAATATATCTTCTCATTTGATCCTCACAACAACCCTGGGAGGGAGGTGCTATTATTATCCTCATTTTACAGTTGAGGGAACTGAGGCAAGCAGAGGTTAAGTGCCTTGCCCAGGATCACACAGTTAGTATCTGAGGCTGGATTTAAACTCAGGTATTCCTGACAGCAGACCCTGGGCTTTAGCCATTGCACCGCCTTAATACTTGCTAGACGAAGAGAAAGGGGCCCATAGAGGTTAAGGGACATGCTGTTTTCTCAGCTAGTTAATTAGTGGTTCAGCTGGGACTAGAAGCCTAGCTTTATGATTTCTAATCTGCAGTGGTTTGTGACAACATAAAGAACTCAGGGAAATTCTTTTTCTTTATATTCATGCATGATGAAACAATTTAGGGGGAAATGTTAGCATTTGCTGGGATCCCAGAATCAGAGAATGCCAGAGTTCAAAGGGGGCTCCAGGGCCATCTATTCTAACCTACACCTCACCAAGACTCCCCTCTACACCGTCTGCCAACATGGTCATCCTTCATCCACTTGAAGACCTCTCTCCAAGGCAGCTCATTCTCCAGCTCTGCTTGTTAGGAGGCTTCTTTGTATGGAGTCTAAATCTCCAACTTCCTCCCAAACCTCTGATCCCTATTTCCCAGAGCCACATGTTCCATAAACCTTTTTCTCTTGTTTTTTTATTTTTTGCAGGCAATTTTATTCTGGGACTTCTCAAAACATCCCTTGAGATCGAAATCTAGGATTTAAATCCTAGATCTAGAGCTGGAAAAGCTCTAGATCTTACATTACCAGATCAGAGTAAATTAGAACCACACAAAGTAAGTCAATTGTGGGAAGACCTTTCTTAGTTTTTCATCCCATTTTTAATTTGTTGTTTGGAATCCTCATAGGTTTACTTTTCTTCTGCTGCAAAACTTCCCCCATATCCAATTTCCCCACAATCTAATCAGTTGTGGGCAGAATACAATCACTGATAATTAACAGGAAGATTGAGCTCACAGGTTTACACTGGGAGTTTCAGGCTGTATGATAAAATCTCAAAGTACATGTCAAGTAATTCAACTTTGAACCAGGGGTAAGAGATAAACCACCGAACCTTTTTCTTTTTTTACTGCCTTTCTAAACTAGTTTATGCAGCTGGTGTTCCCATTTCCTCAACAGGTATTTTCCCATTGTTATAAAAGAATTGTGTCCCAGGGCAGTGTGTCCCATACCGTCACTTAGAGTAATAGGCCCAGAAAATTCTAGACCTAAGATAGACCTTTGAGATCATCTAACACAATATGTCTGCCTATAAAGGGAAAAGTAGTTAGTCCATGGAGGATGGGTACCTTGTCTGCATTCCCAAAGCTAATGGCTGATCCAGGATTAGAACAAATTAAACTCAGATTTTAAGAATTTCATATCTGGATTATACTCTTGTCCTTCGGTACCACCATATAGACATATTACAAGAGGGAGACATTTCAAGGATCTATTACCGCTTTCATGGTCTATTTAGAGATTCTTAATCTGTGTGTGTGTGTGTGTGTGTGTGTGTGTGTGTGTGTGTGTGATAGTGTTTGGCAGTGTTCAATGAAACCTGTGGACCTCTTCTGAGAATAATATTTTTAAATGCAGAAAATAAAATACATATAAAAACTTTTGTGGCTCATTAATGTACTTATTACGTAATATTGTGCACTGTAGCTATTGTGCAATTCTGTGCATTATAGATTTGTCAGCATCTTATCCCTCCACTGGACTGTAGAATTCTTAGAGGAAGTGAATGTTGTCTTCTTTAAACTTTGTACCACCCTCAGCACCTATAATATTAAAATTGTTAATTTTATATACATGTATGAATATGGAATACCTATACATAAATATATACATAACTATTTAAATGCAATATTCTCCTGTAATCATATGTTTGTGCATGTTTATACATATGTAAACCACACATATACACATACATGTATGCATGTATACATGCCCATGTGCGGATATGTACATACATACCGACTACATACACAACACCATATATGTATATGTTCATATGTATAAATATGTATGTACACATACAAATACAGAACTCAAAATGTCCTGAGGAACTCAACCAAAAAGCTGTACTGAAACTGGACCACTGCCACTAACCTAACTTTTGGTCGCATCACCAGGTATAACATTGATTTAAAAAAAACACTAAAGAAAAGCATTTGTAATAGAAGTTGTGATGCCAAATAGTCATCATCTCCAATCTACATGGAAACAAAAGCTTTCAAAACATAAGGACTTGGCCAAGAGGTTCAAAATAAAACGAGAACAGGAAAAAGGGCAAATCATTCCTATTGTCATGGCTTCTACAGAATTTCACTGAGGGTGTTTTTTAGTGAGCCTACAGATGGTCAGTTTATAGCCTAGGACTTTTATTCAACTAAAAAAAGCAGTGCAAAAGCCCACAGAACATAAACACATAAAAATAATAGCAGGAGAGTCACTTGTTTCAGGCCCACTGAAAAAGAGAATGAAATAGTGATGATGATGATGATGGTGATAAATAATTCTGTTTACAAAGCACTTTCAATACAAAGCTATTAAGCAGGAAAGGTAACTGCTGTTTTCCTCATTTCACAGAGGAGAAAACAGCCTTGGAGAGATTAAATGATTTCCATAAGATCACACAACTAATAAGTGCAGAAACTGACTCGAACACAGATTTTCTGATTCACAATCCAGATTCTTTCCCTTAGTAAGCACTTTAAAATATTTGTGAAATTGAGTCAAATTTCAACCACACTATGGAAATTTCTTTTAAAGTTCATACCATAAATAACTTTGATATCTTTTTAAAAAAATAAATTATATTTTCTTGCAAAACTAACAAGCATTTTTCCCCTTTCCCTCTTACCTGACCTCTCTCCACTAGAAAAAGAAAAAACAAAATTCTTGTAACAGATATGCTAGTCAAACAAAACAAAGTGCCACATTGGCCATATCCAAAAACATACACCTCATTCTGCATTCTGAGTCCATTACCTCTCTGTTAACGCGCTCAAATTAATCATTCGGTCCGCAGTATCAATTAGATCATTCAATCCAATCCAATCCAACAAGTATTTATAATATAATACATAAAATATAATATGTTAGGTATGTTTGTGTGTAGGACAAAGTGCCAGGCACTTTGACAAAGACAATGATCAGTGACCAGGCTCAGCCTAATGATAATATTACCTTTGCTGTCTCTGGAATCCGAAGATAAGAGCTCCTCAACCCTGGATTGGTGTTAAAATCCTCTGTGAAGTACTTTTTCCCACTAGGGTCCTGGAGGACTATGTCAGGAGGCCCGCTGGTCTGCCATGTGACTAAAAAGACAGTATCCTTTCCCAGGCCTCCATCAACAGTCACTGTCCTACTAACGTGCTGATGAATGTCAACAATTTCACCAGTGCTGTCAAGCTGTTGAAGAAGAAAACACCGAGGTAGTTAAAAACCACAGACCTGGGCATATTCCTATCTTCTTCTTGCCAGTGTAGCCAGTGAAAGTGTGATGATGGAGACCAAGTGACATTGTGAAGTAGACAGAAGAAGTTCAACCTGGTTTATGTGAGTAACTTATTGGAAAAAGCTTGCTTTGAGGGTGACCTGAGGTGGTTTGCTGTGGAGTATCATAAGCTACTGTTAATTTACTGACTGTTTACATTCATAAAGAATAACAGAGAGGGACTAGTCAATCAGTTAGCTTTCTGCTAAGCTCCTACAGCGTGCTAAGCACTGGGGATACAAAGAAAGGCAAAACGTGATCCCTACCCGCAAGGATAATCAAGGTCAAGCCCCTGATTACCCAGAAGGATTTCAGGCAGGGGACAAGAAAGCAACGGGGAGGAGGACTCTATGGGCCAGTTGTCCCATCAATGAGTCTCTCAGTGAAGGTCCCAGGCCCCGATGAGGGAGAAGGAACAGTTACAACTGATTAGATGGGGATGATGGCCCATAAGAAGCGTCAGGGAGGATGCCTACTCATCCCCAACGATATTCCTGGGCAATCTGGAGCTGGGCCCCAGGCACCTTGCTGAACTCTCAACAATATCAATAGGGTTCCTCCATTCCTTGGCTCTGGAACACTCTCCTTTCTCTAGGCCTGTTGATCAGTTTATTTCAAAGCTCATCTCAAACACTACCTCTTCCAGGAAGCCTTCCCTGATGACAAAGACATTTCCACTCATACCTCACTTGACCCTTTCTTTTGTGGCTCACTAATGTACTTATTATGTAATATTGTGCACTGTAGCTATCGTGCAATTCTGTGCATTATAGATTTGTCAGCGTCTTATCCCTCCACTGGACTGTAGAATTCTTAGAGGAAGTGAATGTTGTCTTCTTTAAACTTTGTACCACCCTCAGCACCTACTGCTGGCAAGAGCTCAATAAATGTGTATTGAATGGAGGCTATTGAAGGTCTTCAGATAATGGTGAGCTTAGCTGCCAAGGAGATGAACTAGCTTTGCTATTGGTGTGATAATCACCCCTGGTTACTATGAAGTATGGCATCACATCACTAGGAAATTCTCATGATGAGGAAATACTGACCTGGACAGGTTGGCGAAAGATGTCTCCAGTGCCTGATGAAATTCTACTAAAAGCGTCAATCAGACCATTGGAACTTGCTCTGTCTGATGCAAAGAACTTCAACCCTCCTGAAACAGATGATTTCAGTATTAATTCAAATATTCACATTCAAAAAAATTTAACCTTTCACCTGTAACCTTTGCTCATTGAAGAGTGTGATATTCCTTAAGGGCAAGGCCCATTTTAACTTGCTTTGACACTATCTTGCACACACATATCTGAGGATGGTGTTAAGCAATTCCAGGTGATTTTTTTCCTACTATAACCGTGGAAGAATTCACATGGCTGGGGTCTACAGTGCTAAAAGGAAGCTGGAAACTAAGGAATGAGTTATGAGATTTGAGCATGGTACAACCATTCAATCTGAACAATTCATTCCATTCCCCCCACCAAATGACTCGTAGTAGAGCCTCACTTCTGCTAAGGGGCATGTGGGGGGCAGATAAGATGGCAGAGTAATCTCTTAGTTGGGCAGATGCTAAATACCTGGCCTCAGGCAAAATTATCAAGTTGGTAAATCTTTGGTGTCTCATCATTTTCCTTCATCAGTGCCAATCATTATCTTCTCATCTTTATCCAACCCAGAAATGTTGTGCCTCCTAACAAAGTCAGAATCAATCTTATGGCCATATAGTCAACACTTTGATAGAAACTCATTCAGAAATGTGTTTTCTCTCTTGTGTCTCTGTACTCTTACACATGTATGTCTGTGTGTATGTATATATATACATATGTATATGTGTACATATAATGTATATGTATACATATATGTTTGTGTACATATAAATTCCCTATGTATATGATACTTACATATATACCATATACATGCACTATACTACATACACATATACTATACATATAGCAAACATATATTCAGTCACATATTCACACACAAATAAATGTGCACGTGCCTATATCTATATTTATGTATACACACATATGAAATCTCCTGTTAGAAAAAGTTCAATCAGTATATAGGTGAGGGAGATACCACAGAGGGCCCACTCCTGTACCTTGAAAGTGCATTTTATTTAAAGCTGTCCTGAAGATAAAATCACTTTATCTACTGCAGAAAAGATAGGTCAGAAGGTACTGTAGGTCCAAGGCTTCCCTCCCCATTTGTTTGCCTCAGTTTCCTCATCTGTATAATGGGGATACTAATTGTAAAGTGCTTAGCACAGTGCCTGGCACATAGTAAGGACTATGTAAATGTTAGTTATCATCATCATCATTTCCTTTAATTTCCTTAATATCCTCATGAAAAGAATCACAGACTCCCAAGATCTAAGAGCTGCCAGGGAACTCAGAGGTCATCTGGTAAAAATGAACCTGAACAGCCAGTGATAAAAACAGAAATAGACATAAAGGGGTCAAAACCCCCTATGGCTTAATGTGTTCCAAAATGCCTGCTCCCCAATTTTTTTCCTGTTAATGCAAAATCTACATATAGCTCTGAGTAGAGAGGATAGTGAGACCAGACTGTGTACCCTCAACACCTGGGAGTCTTGGGGCAGAGAAATGGAGGAATATAACAACTGTGTTTAAGGACTCAAAGGTCTCTTATTTGGAGAAGAGATCACATTTACTGTGCTCAGCCCCAGAGAAAGCAAAGGGCAGAAGCAGTGAAGAGACATATTGAGGCTTGCTATCAGGAAAACAGACACAGAAACAAAAACTACCTCCTAATGATTAGATCAATGGAAAGCTTTGTCAACCTTAAAACTGAACACAATTTTCCAAATGAGGTCTGATGAAGGCAGAGTAGAGTGCAACCACCATCTCCAAAATAATAGTCTCGGCTCTTTTTAATGTAGTCCACTATCACATTAATTTTTTGGATGTGACAAAGGGAAATGTATTCTTTATTTCTTTCAGTCAATAGTGTGATGGTAAAACTATGTACTACTGTGAAACTACTACTGTGGTTAAGAAAAAGACTGTCACTGAGAATGTTTTCCGTAAGTATGCGGATGAAACTTCAAAAAAAATTATTGATAGAAAAGTAGGTATATAGGTCAGTAGTTCATGTTGTAAAAAAAAATTGAGAATTTTTTTCTATATCTTTGGTATTTTTCCCTCCTTCAGATAACAATAATTCAATGAGCTCACAATTGGGTTACTTTCAACAGGGAACTTCTTTAAGTTTCTAATCCAGTGGCTTTCCCATCTTTGTTCTTAAAAATTCCAGTTCTACCTCTTCTTTAAGAACATCTTGGACTGGTTCAAATGTGGTAAATCTGTCATGGTTAATGATGAAAACAGTTTGTTATAAAATATTTGCAGATATTTTCCATTTTTATTCTTTGTGTCTTCATTCTTCATCATTAAATACCCTCAACATGGCTTTACTTATTTCAATCTCTCACCATGATTTTTAAAAACTTACTTTTACCGTCCACTTATTTTTTGAGGTTATACTGCTCACAATCTTTGATCACCCTTTTCCATAAGATTTTACAAATGAATTTATATTCAGAATAAGTGTTGTCTTTGGCTTGCCACATGGCAAATAAGTTGAGTGTTCACTAACTAAAATTCTTTTAGACTCTTGGTCTCTCTTTTATGGCAACTGGCTAGCAATAGTTAAACTTCCACATAAAATCATTATAATCAACTCATTTTTTCTTCTATGCATTAACTTACTTTCATCATCAATAATTTATTTGAATATATCAGTATTGAATTGTTTCAACTGCGTGCTATAACTTTTTCTCATTTTTATTCTTCTTTGTACTAATTTCTTTTCTTTCACTGACAAGCTAGACAATTTATTAAGGAATGACTCCCCTGTCAGTAACAAGTAAATTTCTGTCTGTTAAAAATACAATCACTTTCTTTTTTCATTATTTAATGCTTACCATGTCTAGTAATTCTCTTCTTGATCAAAGTATTCTCAACCTTATATGTAGTCTTTGTCCTCTCTCATTTCATCTGTCTTTGCAAAGATGTCATCAAGTATTGAGTGCATATACAGATTTAATTTGAGGGAGTTTATTGAATTCTTGATAGAATTGCCTCCCTTTTTCATCCTCTGTCACAGAGATTGATGTATAAGCTTCAGTTATTTCTATGGGTCTTTTTGCAATACTAATAATCATGAGCAGTGCAATATAAGATGGCAAATTCTCACATAAAATAATGATCCTTTTTGTCTTTAGGCACACAGTAGAATGATATAAAACCAACTCAAACTTCTTTTGCCTCTTCATGCAGTACAATGAACCATCCTTTCAATTAGCTACAACTTCCTTCTTTCTTCTTGTTTAATTTACACTGATAATATAAGGATTCATGTGCTCTTCCCCTAACAGAAGGTTCACTTGTTCACTGGACACTGGTCTCATACTTGGAGATCCAAATCAAGTTAAAGCTTAAAGATAGTAAAAGAAAACAAAAAAAACCTCCTGTGATTCTAAGTACCTTCTGCCCCTTTTCTGTCATGTTGCCCCGATCATTGAAGAAGCAGAGTGGAGTTCCATAAAATTGAGAGTCATTTTGCATTTTACTTTGTTTCATAGGTTGCCAGGGCCAAAGGATGAATTACCAAGTGGCCAGCCTCCCTGTACTTGTCTTGGCTGGTTCTCAGAAAATAGACTTGGTCTGTTGCTGGGACTGCACTCAAATCCTTTCCAGCATCATAAAGTCTGCAAGGAAGGGCTTGAATTCTTTTGTTATAGCTTTCAAGAACCCAGGAACAAGGCAGAATCTTACATTCACATCATGATAAGGCAAGAGAGTAGGACTTCATGTAGCGTTTCCACACTATCTACAAAATTAAAAGGGAAATATTCTCAAGGAAGAAAACAATCAGTAAAACACATACCTGTCAGTGTGGATAATTCTTCAAGATTTTCATCTACAAATGGGCCCAGAGCAATGGTGTGAATGGTTGAACCACTGTTTATCACAGTAGACAAACAATTGCTGATATCCCCATCATCTCCACTGGTTGCTAATATTATCACAGAGCCATATGCATTTCCATGCAGACTTTCAATCGCCTGGAAGCAGATTATCCATTATAAGGGGGATGCTAATTAAATTATTAGAGAGCAGCTGAGTGGTACAGTAGGTAGAGTGTTGAGCCCGAAGTCACGAGTCAGTCACTCATCTTCCTGAGTTCAAATCTGGCCTCAGACACTTAGAAGCTGTGTGACCCTGGCCAAGTCACTTAACCCTGCTTTCCTCAGTTTATGCATCTATAAAATGAGCTGGAGAAGGAAATGGCAAACCACTCCGGTATCTCTGTCAAGAAAACCTTAAATGGGGTCATGAAGAGCTGGACATGACTGAAATGACTGAACAGCATTAAATTGAACAAATTAAATTATATATACATATATATTACCATATGTAATATATATACACCTATATACATATAAACAAATATATGTATGCACATATGTATATATATAGACACACATCCATTGTACAGGGATAGTCCAGAGTAGGGATGTGACCTCAAGTCTCACAAAGAATGCAAACTACCTTGAGTACATGTAAACAGAAAAAGATGCTCCAACTGTCTCATGGAACACTTGCACATGAGCCAGGGCCTTCCCTAGCACTCTGCCTTATTTTTCTTGTTTCTATATAATATCTGACCTGGCCTGGGTCTGGTGCGGGGATCCATTACACCATTCTGTCCTCTTGATGGCAAGGACTGGGTCTCATGAATAAATTCCTTTAAACAACCCAATCAGCCTAATTAACCCAACAGATGCTAATAAATCTATTATACAACCAAGCTAACATGGGCCCCTCTTACTTCAGTATCTAAGCATTCTCTCAGAGGGTCTGTGTCCCTACAATTGGCATATCAGAGTAGAACAGACCAGCCCCTGCACTTAGCCTTATATTTGGTGTAGCTGGTAGGACAATTTGCCCTGCTACAAATCTTGTGCTCTCTCTCTCTCGCACGTCTCTCTATCATCCCCTCTTTTCGTCCTTTGCTCTCACTGTGCGTCTCTCGTTCTCTCTCAGCTCCTCTCCCGCTGGCTCCTTGATCTGTTGTCTCTCCCTCGTTTCTCCGTTCTCTCTCCTCCTCTTTCTCTCGTCTCTCTCTCTCTCATCTGCTTTCTCCCTGCTTTCTCTCTCTCTCTCGGCTCTCCTTCTCCCTCTTTCTCTCTCGGTCTCTCTCCTTCTCTCTCTCTGCCTTCTCTCCTCGTTCTTCCCTCTCCCTATCTCCTCCCCTGCTCTTTCTCTCGCTCTCTTCTCTCTCACTCTCTCTTCTCTCCTCTCGCTCTCTCTCTGCTCCTCTCTCTCACCCCGCACCTGTCATCTGTTTCTCCTCTCCTCTCTCTTCTCTTTCCTCTCTCTCTCTCTCTCTCTCTCTCGTTTCTGCTCTCTCTCTTTCGTCTATCTCTCTCTCTCTCTCTCTCTCTCTGCTCTCTTTTCTCTTCTCTCTCTCTCTCTCTCTCGTCTCTCTCTCTCTCTCTCTCTTTCTCTCTCTTCTCTCTCTCTCTGTCTCTCTCTCTCTCTTTCTCTCTCTCTCTCTCTCTCTCTATCTCTCTCTCTCTTCTCTCTCTCTCTCGGTCTCTCTCTCTCTCTTTCTCTCTCTCTCTCTCTCTCTCTCTCTCTCGCTCTCTCTCTCTCTCTCTCTGTCTGTCTCCCTCTCATTGTAAGTGTAAAAATTGATTTTCTCATTGTGAAAAACTATCAATAGCTGCCTATACCGTGGCCTAAGTTCTTGCCTTGATTTTTCTGGCTGGAGCCAGGTACAAGTCAATTCAATTAGCATTTATATTAGTATGTTCCAGGCATTATGCTAAGTACTGGGGATGCAAAGCAGGTAAAAAATAGTCCCTTCTCTCAAGGAGCTCATGGTCTAAACAACTAAGTACATGCAAGATACACGCAGAATAAATTGGAGATACTTGTGCTGGTCTCCATGCCCAGTTTTCTGGACAATCTATGGGTATTTATTCTGGCCCACGGTGGTCTTCTCTTTGGACTCTCATCTCTAGAGTCCACTGCTTGGCCAGTGAGAGCTTAAAAAGGCAGAAGGTACTGAGATATCAACAACCCCAGCTAATCTGCTCCCAATCCCTGTCTGTTTCCACATCCCAGCCTTAAAACCACTTCCCAAATTCTGATTTGATGAACTGTTTCAGAACCCATCCTCTGGCCAGACTGCTGACTGATTTTACTTTGTGTGGGGTCCATGAACTTGGAAAAAAACAACTCTATATTTTTATTTTCATTAACCTACTAACTGAATTTTAATTTTTTCTTCAATTATGAATGTAGGCAACAAAATGGTTCTCTTGAGGATGTCTCCATAGTTTTGACTAGACTACCAAAGGGATCCATGATACAAAAAAAAATGGCCAAGAAGTCCTGCCCTAGACAGTCCTAGAAGCCTAATTTTTACTCTTTGACCCACGGACCTTGTCTAGGGATCATTCCAGGTAACAACAATAATGATGCTAATTGACATCTTACATTTGTCAAAGCACCTTATAAACATTGCCTCATAACAATTGGTAGGTACTTCAGGTGGCATAATTCCCATTCTAAGGATAAGGAAATTGAGGCTTAGAGAAATTAAGTGAGTTACCAGAGTCATTCAGCTATGAAGCGTAGGAGATATGATTTGAACTCATGTCTTCCTGACTCCACATTTAAACACTCTGTGTTGTACACAGCCTTGTGTACAACAGTAGAAATGCCTAGGGATGTAGTAGGGAAGAGGAAGGGAACAGGTATTTATTAAGTGCCTACTATGTGCTGGGTGCTAGTGCTTTACAGAGATTATTTCATTTGATCCTTACAACAATCCTGGGTGGTAGATACTGTTAGGATCCCAATTTTACAGTTGAGGAAACTGACACAGGCAGTGACTAAGTGACTCTCCCAAGGCCACCCAGCCAGTGAGTGTCTGAGGCCGTAGTTGAACTAAGGTTTTTCTGACTCCAGGCCCATTGGGCCACCTAGTTATCTATGAGTGAGAACAGTGGTGGATGGCACTTTACTTCTAAATAAAGTCCTCCAGCTTGGAACACTGCATTCCTTCAGCTACTCAACAGAACACACATGTTAGGCTGTAGATCTAGGCAAACTTTTTTTCTGATGTATTGTCTGTTTATCAGAAGCATCCTCAGGATATCAGAGGCTTTAAGAAGGGAGTAGGGTATGGGCATGTGGATACAGGAGATGTAGTGTGTGGGATGACTTTTGTTACCTGAAGCCCCATCCCTAGGCCTGAACATATATTGGCCCCTGTATTAGCTGTTGCAGAGGTAGGAAGAGCTGACGAGAGTTGCCTTCGGTCTTTGTGATTCCTTAACTGGCGTGGCAGAGCTCTGATCGATCCTTTCCTGCTGAAGCTTACAATGCCAACATACGTATCAGTTTCAACCACCTGCAGTAGGTAAAATTCAGCTGCTTGGTGCAGTCGGAGGAGCCTGTCAGCCTATGGAACAAAAACCCAAAAATCAAAAACAAAACCTAGGAAAGCATTGATCGGACTACTCAACAGCACAATTAGGTCAGGCTGTCCCCAAAGTCTTAGTGCAGCTTTAAGTCTGGAATATCAGTGATACAAAGGGCCACATGGGAAGCTGCATTAGAAAGGACCAAAATGCTTTGTGAGAACTCAAGAATCAATATCATCACTAGATTGGGGGAAATCACAAATAGTTTCGTGAACCTGTGGAGGTAGCATTTGAGATGGGCTTTATAGGATACATAGAATTTCAATAAGTGGTGCAAAGAAATGAGGTCATTCTAGGCAAAAGGAAGAGCATGAAAAAAGGTGAGGATAGGAGGTATCAAGAATTTATTAAGACCTACGATGTGCCAGGCACTGTGCTTAGCACTTTACAAATATCTCATCTGATTCTCACAATGACCCTGGAAGGTAGGCTCTATTATTATCTGCATTTTACTGGGGATAATAAGGACACTGGGGATAAAAAGGAAACTGAGAAAGATGGCCATTAAATGATTTGTCCAGGGTAACATAGCTACTAAGGAGCTAAGGTGAGATCTGAACTCGGGTCTTCATGACTCCAGGCCTAGTGCTCTGTCCACTTTGCTATCTAGCTGCCTTGGAGGGGAGAAAGTGAGAAATGTGTATGGGCATGGTCCATATGCCTAGTTCTGCTATAGCACAGAATAGGGACAAAGGCATAGAATGTAAACTCCTTGAGGGCAGTGACTTTTGGTTTTGTCTCTGTATGCCCAGGACCTGGGACAGCACCTCTGTTCCTTCCTCAAGTACAATATAAACTCCTTGAGGAATGGAACTGTTTCATTTTTGTATTTGTATTTCCAACATCTGTGTCTGGCACATAACGAGCAATTGTCAAGTGCCTGCTGACTGACAGACCAATTGACCCGGTAAGCATTTAATAAATTCTTTCTGAATTTAATTAAATTGAACAGGATGAAAAGAGGCAGGAACATCAACTTCCTTTACCCTTGCACAAAAAGTCCTACTCCAACCTAATAACAAAGTTTCTTGTCCCCTTCCCCTTAAATAATTTTTAGACAGGGTTGGAGAGTAGATAAAAGAGTTTGCAGTCATTTTACCTCAGCCATTTTTCCGGAAACATCCAGAACTAAGCAGACGACTCTGTCCCCAGTCTGGAGCAAGGAAAATGTGGGTGGAGGTGGAAGGGCAGCAGCAGCCATGGGGAGGCTCTTTCTGAAGTCATCAGAGTCCATAATTACATCCCATGTGCTTCTCAGGCTGCACATTTGATTCTGAAGGTTTGGCGCTTCTTGGTTGTGAGTGCTGGCGTTACAGAATTCCACCACCTAAGAAAGAAAAAGAAGGTGATATTGTAAGAAGAAACAAAGGCAAGATCTTGTGAGTCCAAGATGGCCTCTTTCCTAAGCTTCTGCAGCTCCCAAACCTTCCCCAAAAACAAAGGTTGATGTGCAATGTAGACTAACCAAAGCTGGATCCAGATGAACCGAGAAAGCCCATACCATGTAAAAACCTCAAGAAATAACATGGGGGAATTTAAACACTTAGAGAATTGAAATACCCAGTGTTCTCACCCCCAAACTACTCTATGAATGGGAAGAAGTGACCTCATGTAATCTTGCAGCCCTATGCTTCAGGGTCCAGCTATAGGGGTCAATGGCCATTCCCTCTGTGGGAGTGATTCAGCTGAACCCTGCCTTTTTCACTGTGCAGGAGGAAAAGGATACCAACCGTGTCCAGCCACTAGAAAGAAAGAGAGAACTGGTAGAAAGGAAGGGGTCTAAAGACATAGGAAGAACAGAATGGAGCATAGATCTGCAGGCTAAAGAGGAAAAAAATTTGCCCGAAGGACCAGAGAATTGGGAGTACAATGGGCCAGTATTCTCTCCTCAGAGATTATCATAGTCAGAGACCTAGGCCAGGCCCTAAATCCCCCAGTGCCGACACCTAGCCTTAATGGAAAGAAGGGTAAGGAGAACAGAAATCAGAGACAAATGCCTGGAAACAAATGAGAATAAGTAATTTTGACTTATAAATACCCAAATTAACTACAAAGGACATATGAAGGAAAATGCTATCTGCATCTAGAGAAAGAACTGATAAATAGAAGTATGTATAGAATCATTTTACACACACACACACACACAAACATACTTGTTTATTAGATGTCTCTAGGGTGGGGGAGGGACGAAAAAATGGGAAAAAAGAAATTTACATGGTAACATATCTTATATAAATTTATATAAAGTATATATTTAATATAAAATATTTATATGTTTAAATATATATGTTTAGTAAATATAATATTTATAAATACTTAGGAGAAATAGCAAGTTGTACATAATAGATTTGCAGTTTCATGTACAATCATTTTTAAAAATTAGAATATGTTATAGAAATGCTTGTTTTATTTCATAAATTAAAAATAAAATAAATTTAGAAAACTTTTACAAAGAAATGAATGAGAAAGGATGGAGGATCAAAAGGATATGGGTGTTATGCTTAAATTTAGAAACAAAAATAAACCTCAGCTCACAAATAAAGAGAAGGATTAGTAAAAGCTTAAAGAGAGTCTAGACTATATAGGGGTGGGGAAGCCATTCGAGGCCCCTCAGGTTCCCACCCCTGGAACACAAACAACTGAAATACTATGGAGGAAAATGAATATACATTCTCCAACCAAAAAGAGAATTCCTCTGACTCTCCAGAGATCATAGAAAAACATCAAGAAACTCCAAAACAAGAAAAATAAATGTTTAGAAGATCATATTAGAAATTATATTAGATTGAGAATCATAGCGCTCAATAAAAAGAAACAATTTCAGAGTACAGATGTTTGACGACCCGATGTCTCTGGAGCAAAGGCTCTAAAAGTCAAACAAGACAGATTTGGAAGACAAAAATCCAGAAGGAGAAGGAGATTTGGCAGAAGAAAACAAAAGGCAATAACATTAAATGAATATGTGAATTCTATGGGAGCCTAAGCAACTAACCTTGAAGACAGGATATGCAGAGACCACTTAAGTATCATAGGTCTCCCAGAAAAGCATGATCAAAAAGAAAAAGAAAAAAACAAGAGTGCCACACTGCAGGTTTTCTGGACAAAAAGACAAAAAACAAAAAACCAACTGTCCGTGGCTTTTATTATTACAATAAAGCACTGATCACATGAATCCATGGGCTGTTACCAGGGGGGAAAACCGCAGACTAGAAACTCCAAAGTATATTTTGGTAATATTTCACAATTTTAATAACAAATGACACATTATTTTAAAGTAGCCAGGAGAAGGACCTTGAAATATGAAGGCATGCCTATTTGAACAGTCCAGAATTGTTCCACAGTCAGGAGAAAGTGAAGAGGAGAATACAATATTATGTTCTAAAAAGCAAAAGGGCTTAAGCTACAAAGACAAATAACATATTCTACAAAGCTAAACCTAATCACCAAGGAGAAAGGATGGAGCATCAATGAAAGAGAGGCATTTGGGGTATTCCTGACAAATGAACAAACAAAAACAGAAGTGAGCAAAATATTTGACTTGCAAATGCCCTCTACAATAGAAACACAAGAAAGTCTAAAGAATTATTAGTGATTATTATTATCTAATTATTGAGAAAAGACTAAGTAATCAAATCAATTCTGTCATGTTTCTAAGCACTGTTTTTTTTTAAAGCAGATTATGGAGTAAAAGAAAGGGAAAAGATGGACCAATGTTCTAAAAGGACCCAAGAGACTAAAAATATAAGAGTAATTTAAACAGTAAGAAGAAAGAAAGGAAGACAAGCTAAATGAATATTTCATGAACTAAATCTTATGATTGCCTTTTGTGAGGAGAATAACAAAGTCAAAAATCACCAATAGAGAAAGAAGAGAAATGAGCCTCCATCAATTCCACATAAGGGTAGGGGCTATGGGAGAGCAGGAGAAGAACAATGGATGGGGAGGGACTTGGTTTGGGAAAGTTGAAGGAAGGTTAGTTTTCTGTAGGGAAAAGGAAAGTGTGTCACTCTGAACAACTATGGTGGTTGAGGTCCATGCTAAGAGATAAGAACCTTTTCTAAGGAAGAGTTCTATCTCCAGGACTGTATCTTGCCTGGGAGAGTAAATATATGATCAGAGCCAAGATCAGTCAGTACCCAAAGTATTAGGGGAAAGATAGAACCAAAGATAGCATTAAATGGTGGAGAGTGATTAATGTAAGTTTAAGGAGCAGAACTGCACCTGTGAGTGGCAACACAAAATAATCCCCATCGTGGGATGTTTCTTTTGACCATGGTTCCTTTGTGAGTTGCTATTTCTAAGCATGAAGGACTCCAGGAAACATCAGTAGTAGGGTGAGAGAGATCTCCAAATGCAATAACATATAACCAAAACAGAAGAGGATATTCAAATTTGGTCCTTTGGAAGCTCACCCCTCATGAAAGCTTTCCCTTCTAAGGTTACCTTTCACCTACTCAGTATGTATATTGGATGTATCTATTTATTTACATGTCATTTCTCCCACTACCATGAAAATTCCTAGAAGGTAAAGAGTGTTTTTTTCCGCTCTTTGTTACTTCAATGCTTATGACAATGCATGGCCTATCATAGCTATTTAATAAGTACTCAGTGATTGATTGGGGATAATAAAAGAATAAGGAAGAAATAAGTAAGGGTACGTAGTCCAAGAATAGAAAATAGAATTCAGAATAAACTAAAATAGAAGAGATGTGATCAGGAGGACAAAGCAAAGGAACATTTCTTAGAAAAGGACACAGGAAAAGACTATTACTTAAAATCAGAGATTGGAGAAGATGGGAAGGAGGGAAGAATTTGAAACATTTTCTAAGGGGGTGGGGAAAGAGAAAGATAAAAAAGGGCAACGGAAAAAAACAGAAAGAAAAAAACAGATACGAAGATAGATGTATAGACATATGGATAAGATACATAGATACATAGATGTTACAAAAGTCAGTACATGGAACTTATGTTAGGGTGGAAGTAGAGCTTGTGGGAATGGATGACCTTCAAAGCAATATAGGCAAAACTAATCTGAGGGACAACTATTGACTTTAAAGAAAGGCCGGGGTGGGGTGGGGGGTGGAGATGGGATAAAAATCAATACAAAAGAAACAAATGATGGAAAATACAAGCCTAAGAAATGTAACTTTAATTGTGAATGGATTAAACAATCCAAAAAATGAAAGTGACAGAATGGCTAGGAAAATGAAACACAACAATGAGGTGTATGCAAAATACACATAAAAAATAACAATACATACAAAACAAAAATAAAAAACTGGAACACATTGATTATTAATTAGGTAATTCTAAAAAGTGGGCATTGAAATTGTGTCATCATACTTAGCATAAATAAAAATTCACCCTATCATGATAAACAGAACAACTACATTACATTAAAGGAATTTTGGACAATGCAACACTAAAGGTATATTCACCAGAAGGTATAGCATTTAAATTCATAAAGAAAAAGTTAACTTAATTTACATAAGGAAATAAGTCCATAGTACAATAATTGTAGATGTTAATGTTCCTCTTTGAGAGAGGAAAAATACAGAACTAAAAACGTTGGCGTTACACTTGAAAGATCTATCTATCTATCTATGCCATCTTCTGAATGGGAATGTTAAAGATATACATATTTCTCAGCATGACCTTTACAAAAATAGCTTCTGTGCTAGAACACAGAGAACCTGTAAGTAAGCAAAAAGACAAAAATACTAAACGCATTCTTTAAGGATCAAATGCTATAAAAATAGTGGTTAGTACAGAGAGTACTAACAAAAGATACAGACCTAAGTAGAGATGATAATATCCTGAATAATTAATGCACCAGAGACTGGGCCAAAGAAGTGATTAATAGTCATAAGAAAGAGAATGATAAGGAGACCACATACCAAAATTTCTGCATGCAGCTAAATCAGTCCTCAGAGAAAAATATGACATCTCCGAAAGCAAGAATTAACAAGATAGAAAAAGGAAAGAATAATGAACAGGGCCCATAGTTTAAACGACTAGGATCTAAGCAAGTAAACAAACCCAATTAAGCACAAAAAAGGAAATTTCCACAGAGGAGAAATAGATAAAATGTTGCTATATAATTGTAATAACCATGATTGGTCCTGGAGAAAAGTTGAGATAGTATACCTCTTTCCCTTCACTGCAGAAGAGCCGTACTGCGGGTAGGGAATATTTTATTGATTATCAGGTACAGTTAATGTGTCAGTTGGTTTTGCTGAACTGCCTTTTTCTATTTATTTTTAATCTTTGTTAGATAGCTTCCTGGGTACAGGAAGGAAAAATGGATATGATCCCAAAACAAAAGAGATCAATAAAACAAGATAAATCTTAAAGAAAAAAAAAGTCAAGGCACTTAACTTATACTAATCTCACTGGGTAAAAAGGGAAGAGAAATTGTATGATAGATGGTCAAGCTGGAAAGACCAAGTTATTTCCCTAAGTTAGGAATGAATCTTATGTTTATGTAAATCAAGTACCCTAACACTTCAGGGATCACAGCATGGGGTGCAGGAAAAAGTCAAAACTTAACTTGCCTTATTTTCATGGAAATTGACAGGTGGCCTGTATTATATACCAAAGTCATAAGAACAAATAGGTGCTATTATCACCACCGCCATTACCACCCCACTATCAAATAAGGTGAGGAAGATAACACCCAGTAACCAAATATTTCTGTACAAAGTATTGTCTTACTAAATGTACTTTCAGAAATTAAACATATGCACATAAATGACCTTCAAAGTGATATATGTAAAACTTGTCTGAGGGAAAACTATTGATTTTTAAAAGGTGGGAGGGAGGGTGGGATAAAAATCAATACAAAAGAAACAAATGGTGGAAAATACACGCCTAAAAATGAAACTTAAAAACTGTTCTACCTCAAATATAATCACTATCTAACAAAGGGGAAGGATAGCAGAGAGCCATAACCTGCTGTTTACTGACCTTTTTTATCATAAGGAAGGCAGACATAAAAGTGCTATTCATAATTACATTATCAGTCTAATGTCAGAAACCAATCTCAGAACCCCGAGTGCATGGAGTGATTGCACAACGCAGGCGTTTCCTGTTGGCAGACAACACTGGCGAATCACCAAAGGCCTAACAGATGTGCTAAGCCAATCTCATTTTATAGATGGAAAACTGAGGCTGAGACAAATTAAGTAGCTTGTCTGAAGTATCCTGGACCAATCTCATTTTACAGATGAAGAAACTGAGGATGAGATAAATTAAGTGACTTGTCCTTTAAAGCATTATGCTCAAGTGGGCTTGCAGGTGTCAGGGCCACAATTTGAACCCAAGTCCTCTGACGTCAAATCTTTCCTGTAAGTTCGCTTTCCCTGAATCCCCATTTTAAAGATAAGGAAATGCAGTTACAGAGTTCCTGAGACTTTCCCACAGCTAGTAAATCATACAATGGAGACTAGAATGAGATAATATGCCTCGCCTCAATAATGTTCTTTCCATTACACACTGCTGATTCATAGTTAAGTGGGATTTCCCAAGACTATTAAAGTTTTCTAACTAGGATCAAGGATCTTCCAAGGCCGCTCAATTTCTGAAGTAGAACAATGGAAAGGGGGTTGCAAATTGTGCCAAAATTTTTATTATTGGCAGGATTGTTAGCCCAACTGTACACTGGAAGAAATCCAGTTTTTGTTTTTTGTTTTTTTTTTTTATCATCCCTGAAATCTCAGAGTTGGAAGGGACTGCAAAGGACACATAGTCCAACCCAAACTTGAAAAAGATTCCTTTCTAGCAGATCCCAAACAAGTGGTCCTCCAACCTCTGCTTGGAAACCTACAGAAAAGGGAAGCTCACTACATCTGAGGCAGCTCATTCTTTGTTCTTGTTTTGACTTGTAAGTCTTTTTTTTCCTGACATCTTGCCTTCTTAACAATTTATACCCGTTGAAAAACTTCAGGTTTGTTTACCAGTGTTCTCCAAATAAAGTATATGGAATAAGGTCACACTGGAATCTCTCCTGTGGCAGCCAGGTTAAGGAAAATAACCCATAAAAACAATGCACTCATAAAGTAGAGAGAATTTTATCTTTATAGAACATGAGGTTTCCACTAATCTTTCCTGGGTATTAAAGAGAAACATTGCTTCCCTAAGGTATTCCATTGGCTGTTGTTTTTAAGAAATGATAACTAAACTCTCAGAGCCTCAGTTTCACCATTTGTAAACTCAAGTGATGGAAACAGATGATCTCTAAAGTTCCCTTCTAATTCTTACATTCTTTGATGCTGTGAGATCAACATAACCTTTCAAATGCCCAAACGATTCTGGTGTCACAGGGAGAAAAGGGAGATTCTGAATGAAGGTGTTCTCTGACAGTGAGCCATACTTACAGAAGATAGGCTTTGCATATACATTATTGATGCTGTAGCGTTTTGTGTATTATTATGTATAAACATGCATCCTTCTTTGAAAAGATTGTGAATAATGCAGTTTTCCTGGGTGCAAGTGTTTTTTTCACATACAAAAATACCCGTGAGTTCTGATGAGCACCTAAAAAAACAAAAATGGAACAGAGATCAGCTTTAGAAAGGTACATATTTCTTCTTTCATGGCTTACACACTCATTGTTCATCAAGAGCTTCATCCACCTCACAGGCTTGCTGTCTGGAAAGCAATTTTGCAAACCTGTATAGACGGTAATTATTTTTATTACTAATCATTATTCCACTCTACCTTTCTACAAGTCAAGTCAACAAGCATTAATGTACCTACTATGCACCAGGCACTGTGCTAAATGCTGGGGATACAAAGAAAGGCAAAACAAACAAACAAAAACATGAGGCCTTGCCCTCAAGGAGATTACATTCCATTGGGGGTGCTAGCATGCAAGCAGCTAACTACCAACAAGATATACAAAAGACAAATTAGAGATAATCTTAGAGAAGAGGTACTAAGATTATGAAGGAAAGGAAAAGGCTTCTTATAAAAGATAGGATTTTAGCTGAGACTTGAAAGAAACTGTAGTTTGTCCTTTGTTCTCAAAGAGGGCCATGACAAGGGAGATGATGACATGACTTGCAAATGACTTTGATTTGAGTGAGCGAGGGCTATGCAAGGTCACCAGCCTTACTTTCTCCTCCAGAGCCGTCTAGATCCAGTGGCCAGATATAGATCAGGAAGACTAAAGATGGCCCAGGATGCAGTGGGAGACCTTGACCCTTTCTTAAAATATCTTTTCAAGTTCTCACTTGGAGTGAGGCAATGCCCATTCAGTGAATAGGCCTCTTTAAGGAAGCCAGAGAAAGAGGACAAATAAAAATAGAAAAGAAATGTTCAAAAATTAAGGGGAAAAAAGAGACACTTTCTAGTCTTCTACACCTCTGTATTTGAATGAAGAGTTTTCTTTGCAGTATTTTCCCCAGAACTATAGTATCAAATAACCCTGCAATAAGTCATAAGGAAGGAGATGAATTTTTATACTAAAATCAGTAGTCCAACGAGAACTTCTTTGGAGAGGGTGGGATGGGGAAGGGGTGGAGACCTGGGTATGTTGGAGGCAGCTGGCTCTCCAACTTTTAAGTTGGATTGTTAAATTTTCAGTGTGAGCATTTACACCTGAGACATCAGAAAATGCTACAAGTCAGGCCTTAATTTTTGTTGTAGTTGTTATTTGTCTAGACTTAAGTTGAAAAAAAAATGTTAGTAATACAGATAAAACTTAAGAGTATGTCATGGATGCATTTTTTAAGAAAGCCAGTAGTTAAATTATTTCGCATATCTCTCAGCTTCTTTGCCTTCTGGTTGGAAAGAAGAGCATGGGGGAAATGAGTATATTACAAGGTATCTTCTGTTAAGTGAAAAACCCATTACTGAACAAATACCTTTTACCAAAAATAATAAATCTGACAATTTGGCATTGAATAAACTAAAGAGCTAGATGAGGATAGGTCAGGCATACTGTAGAAGGGATTCAGGCATTAGGTTAGAAACTGAACTAGATGACCTTTGTTGGCGTCTGGTTTTTTAGACGCAGGCTTTCTCAGGGCAGGTTATCTGTAGAATCTTTTCCCCTGGAAACTTCCTAACTTCCAGCTCTTTTTGCTAATTGGTGCTACCTGCCTATGACATCACAGATGGAATACAAATTAAATGCACCTGAGCAAGGACCCCCCCCCCCACCACACACAAACACACACACACACACACACACACACACACACACACACACACACACACACGCGCACACACTCCTCCCTAAATAACACCTAGGCTTCTTCAGCATCATAGGGTAGTCCTGTTAGGTTGGCCAGACCCACACCAAACTAGGAAGGATGGCAGAAGCCTGGAATGATCTGGCTAGTGGCCATTAGGCCTGCTTCCCAGAGGGTCAATGGATTTTTCTCCTCCTCTTGCATAGCCTGAAGACCTTCTTATCCTAGGCAGCTGGTAGTATACTGGACAAAGAGCTGGGCCTAGAATCAGGATAAAGTGGGTTCAAATCTGGCCTCAGCTACTTACTAGCTTTGTGACGTTGCACAATTCACTTATGCTATTTGCCTCAGTTTCCTCAACTGTAAACTGAGAATAAAAATAACACCCGCCTTGCCAGGTTGCTGTGAGGATCAAATGAGAGAATATTCATAAGGCACTTAGCAGAGCGAATCACACTTGGTAACTGCTCAATAAATGCTTGTTTCCTGCTTTCCCTGCTCCTTGATGTAATGAACTTTGCCCCTCTGAAGATCTGGTACTGTCCTTGGCTCTCAAGTGACTATAATCGGGGTATATCCTTTCCTACCTCCTCTCTTCCCTTGCCCTGGGCCCATGAGAATCTCAAGTGAAAGGCTTTTCTTTTGAATAAATAGAAACATGTTGCCCCAAAAGTCCTATTGTTTTTAGTATAATTGGAGGGATCTAAAATTCCCCCCCTCCCCCACCCAAGGGGATGTTACAACTTCCAAGGTCTTTTCACACTCTCAAATTCTAACGATTCTGCAAAACATTGGCTCGAAAACCACATAGAAAATACCAACCTGGTGACTTTGACCTGATTGTGTCCTGCCATGTAGAAAGGTTTCTCATTGTTATACTCATCAAACACACCCCAGCGAAGATGGGCCCATTCATGGACAAAAACTCTGCCTGCGGAGAGGAAAAAAAAGTGTCCATCTTTTCATTCCTGATAATCAGCTTAAATGTCAGTCATTGCGCAAAGAGGCCTTACTAATCAGCTACAAAGACAAATGATTTAGCTCTCTCCATCTCTGGTGTGCCCCAAGCTGCTCTCAGACTTTGAGCACTCACTGTACCCACAGAGTTCAGACTGACTAATGCCAGTTACTTTGAGGACTCATTACTATCATCCTTTTAATGGAGGATGGAGTTAGGAGCCTTGGGTTCAAATCCTTCCTCTGATTCTTTTTTTTTTATTTCCATTCACTTTTGCAAACTGGATCACTTTTATTTTTTTCCCCTTTTTTTTAAAATTTATTTTTATTTTTAGTTTATAACAGACGGTTCTACATAATTTTGAGTTCCAGATTTTCTCTCCTCCCTTCCCCCTCCCTCCCCAAGACGGCATGGAATCTCATATAACTACCACTAATGACTTCACCTCTATTTCCTCAGCTATGAAAATAAGGAGATTGCACTGGATGGCCTCTGAGGTCTTTTCCACTTCTACCCCATGATCAGGTAATTGAGTTCAACTCCACCATGTAAACCCACACTGATTTTTCTAGTGTATGCTTATTGGAGGGGAAAGGCAATGAGCCTACCAACTGCTTTTTGGACCCCTTGAATTACATGTCACGAAATAAGATATTTGAACAGAAATCATTACTGCCCTCCCTCCTAAGCTTCTCCTTTGGCCTACTTTTCTATGACTCTTGAGTGTATCACCATCCTCCCAGCACCCGAGGCTCATAACCTCAGCATTATCTTCAACTTCTCACTCACCCCACACATTTAACCTGTTGCCAAATCTCATGATTTCTACCTTCCCAACATTTCTCACTTATGTCCCCTTCTCTCTACTCATATAGCCACCCCCCCACATCACCTTTTGCCTGGACTGTTGCCACAGCCTCCAAAATCAATCTCCCTGATTCAGTCCCTCCCCACTCCAATCTCCCAAAGTGATTTTCCTTAGGTAGAGATCTGACCAAGTTAACCCTGACGATACTCAATAATCTCCAGTGGCTAACTATTACCTTCAGGAACAAATATACAATCTTCCGGTTGGCATTTGAAGTTCTTCATAACCTGGCCCCTTCCTACCTATCCAATCTTCTTACATTTTACTATGATGTATCTACACTGGCATATTTTCTGACGCCCACATACACATCTGAACTCTGCATCTTCATTAACCATCTCTACCACACTTGGAATGCTCTCCCTTCTTACATAGACCTTTTACTTTCCTGGCTTCCATCAAATCCCACCTTCTACAGGAAGCCATTGGCAGTCCCCACACCTCTTCCCCACCTACTTGTGCCTTGCCCTGAGAGGTGACCTTTCATCCATTCCATAGGTGCCTATCTCTTGTGGATCCCTAGTTATTTGCACGCTGTCTCCCCCATTACAATGTGAGCACCTCTGAGGGCAGGGGCTGTGTTTTTGCCTGTCTTTGTATCTCCAGAATTTAGCACAGTGCCTGACTCGGAGCGCTTAACAAGTACTTGTTGACTGATTGACGGAAAGATAATTAATAATCAAGTTCTTTCTATTCTCCCTTCATAATCACCTTTGTGTCTCCCAGTTCTAAAGCCACCACATTAATTTGAGACTTTATTCCCCCCATTATAACCTCCCTAACTAGTCTCCCTGCTCTCCTGTTTTATGCATTACTGCCAGATTGACGAGCTAAAGACATTGGTAATATACTTCTGCTAAAAACTTCTGACTAGCCTAAAGAATGAGATAGTATAAAATGAAATAATACCTATAAAGCACTTTGCAAAGCTTAAAGAGCTATGTGAATGCCACTAATATTGTTATTATTATTATTGTTGTTATTAAACAAAGTTCAAACTCCTTATGCTGGCATTCAAGGCGATCCACAGTTTAATTCCAATTTTTTCTAGCTTTAGCTACCACTGCTTCTCTCGTTGAGCCCCTCATCACCAGTTAAACTGGGCCATTTATTGTCTCTACAAAACTTTTCCCACTCTTCCAACTCTATTCCAGAATTGAACATTTTTCTCTAGACACAAATGATACTTTGGATCAGGAGTTCTTAATCAGGGATCCGTGGACCCCCAAGCTGGGCATATGATTTTTTTTTAAATTCTATAATTGTATTCTAATATTTTTTGTAATCCTATGTGTTGTATTTTAGATATTTAAAAGCATAATTCTGAGAAGTGGTCCACAGGTTTCACCAGAGTCCCAGAGGGATAGAGGACACACATGAAATTAGAAGCTCTGTTGTCCCTGAAGTCTGAGCAGAGCACAGGCCACTGAGGCTTCCATATTCCCAACTACTCTGAAGCTTCTCATGCAGCCTAAAACTCAGCTTTCTTGGGTTCCATATCACATCATTGCTTCACATTAAGCTTGCAGTATGTTAAAATCCCCAGATATTTTTGTTCAAATTGTTTTCTAGCCTAGCTGCCTCTGCCTTATAGTTAATTAAATTTTAAAAAGCACTTTTTTTCTGAAATTTTCAAACCCAATGTAAAATTTTACATTTTTTTCCTATTAAATTTTTTTGGGTGATATAACCAAGAAAAGGCAACCATGATATAATGAAAAGAGTCCTGGGTTTGGAGTAATAGGATGTTAAACACAGTGCCTGTCACATAGAAGGGGCTTAATAAACATTTATTGAATGAATGAATGCATGAATGAATGAATTTGGCCTGAAATCTAGGTTCCATCACTTACAACCCAAGTAATTTCACTTCTGTGGCCTCAGTTTCCTCATCTATTGCCCTGCCTGGGGGAATAAAAAAGCAAAATGTTTGGAAAAAGTAGAGGC
Source organism: Trichosurus vulpecula (assembly GCF_011100635.1). Classification (NCBI taxonomy): domain Eukaryota; kingdom Metazoa; phylum Chordata; class Mammalia; order Diprotodontia; family Phalangeridae; genus Trichosurus; species Trichosurus vulpecula. Next base: position 43,529,050 of record NC_050576.1, read on the forward strand.
CTTCAGCCTTTTCTCCCTTCTGTGGAGGCCACATGCATATTCTGAGCTGAAGAATAGACCAAGGCGGGATATCTGTGAAAGCCACTTGCAATATGATAAAGCCCACGTTCCACAGACAATGTTTTCCCTGTTTTCTCTCCTGTCTCCCCCTTGCTCCCTTGAGAATGGATAGTCCTCTTGTAATGTTAAACTCTGTCAACATTTGTCTTTATATGTGTGTTTCCTATCTTTGTTGTAAAATTGAAGCTGTCCTCTGTTTTTCTAGGTGTTGCATAAAACTGTAAATATCATTATAATGAGTAATGCTCTGTGTAGATCTCATCAGTATAGCTGTTTTGTTTTCTATAAACTTGACTTCCTTGTATCACCAGTCCTCAGCACAGCTTCCAGCACAGTGGTAAATGCTTAGTAAATGACTGGTGACTGATTGCTATAAAATGAGTCGGTTGGACTAGATGACCTCTTAGGTCTCTTGTGTCTCTAAATCTATGTTCCTTTTTGCTCATAGCCCTGTCTCTTCACTCATCAAAGCTCTATCTAATGTTTTCATGATCACTGTAGCCCAAAGTGTTATACCCCCTCTTTGAACTGAAAGTCTTTTAGTGACTGAAATCCTTATAAATTACTACCTTGCACTGAAGAATACAATCGCAGTCAGGATGATCTGGGTTTATGTCTCACCTCTAACACTTACTAGCTGTGTTGCCCTGAGCAAGTCACTTAATCTAAAAGAGTTACATTGCTGTTCAGTCGTGTCTGACTGTTCATGACCCCATTTGGTATTTTCTTGGCAAAGATGCTGGAGCAGTCTGTCATTTTCTTCTTCAGCTCATTTTATAGATGAAGAAACTGGGGCAAACAGGTTATATGACTTGCCCAGGGTCATACAGCTAGTAAGTGTCTGAGGCCATATTTGAACTCAGGAAAATTAGGTTTCGTACCTCTAGGCCTGGTACTCTATCTACTGCGCCACCCAGATGCCTGTAAAAGATTTTTATTATCTAAGAAATTCTAGTGGGGCAGAGCCAAGATGGTGGCTGGAAAGCAGGGACCAGTGTGAGCTCCCTGCCGAGTCCCTCCAAAAACCTATAAAAAATGGCTCTGAACCAATTCTAGAACTGCAGAACCCACAAAACGGCAGAGGGAAGCAGGGCTCCAGCCCAGGACAGCCTGGATGGTCTCTGGGTGAGGTCTATCCCACACGGAGCTGGGAGTTGGGAGCTGGGAGCTGGGAGCAGAGCGGAGCAGAGCCCAGCGTGAGCAGCGTGGACCAACCAGACCAGGAGCCGGGCGGCATGTGCCCTACCACCCTGAATGAGTGAGCTGCGGCAGTTACCAGACTTCTCAACCCACAAACACCAAAGACAACAGAGAAGGTTAGTGGGAAAAGCTGTGGGAGTGGAAGGAGTTCACGGTTCAGCTACCAGCCCCAGGGGCAGCGGAGGTGGGGCAGCTACAGCTGCTGTTGCTTCTGGGCCCAGGTCCACCTGGTGGGAGGAATTAAATGGTGGATCAGAGCAGGAGTGCACAGCCTGCTGAAGATCTAAGCCCAGTCCGGGTTGGGGGTTGTTGGGGAAGGAGTAGTGCTGGTGTGACAGAGCTGGCACCTCCCCCCCAAATGTGGAACGTAGAACACTTTAGTGTACAAGCAGTCATACCCCACTGAAAAACTCAAGGGTCAAGTTAGTTGGTTGGGAATATGGCCAGGCAGCGAAAGAGCACCCAGATTCAGTCTCAGACTTTGCATTCTCTTTTTGGTGACAAAGAAGACCAAAACATACAGACAGAAGAAGTTAACAAAGTCAAAGAGCCTACAACAGAAACCTCCAAGAAAAATATGAACTGGTCCCAGGCCATGGAAGAGCTCAAAAAGGATTTGGAAAAGCAAGATAGAGAAGTAGAGGAAAAATTGGGAAGAGAAATGAGAAGGATGCGAGAAAACCATGAAAAACAAGTCAATGACTTGCTAAAGGAGACCCAAAAAAATACTGAAAAATACACTGAAGAAAACAACACCTTAAAAAATAGACTAACTCAAATGGTAAAAGAGCTCCAAAAAGCCAATGAGGAGAAGAATGCCTTGAAAAGCAGAATTAGCCAAATGGAAAAGGAGGTCCAAAAGACCAATGAAGAAAATACCAGTTTAAAAATTAGATTGGAGCAAGTGGAAGCTAGTGACTTTATGAGAAATCAAGATATTATAAAACAGAACCAAAGGAATGAAAAAATGGAAGACAATGTGAAATATCTCATTGGGAATACCACTGACCTGGAGAATAGATCCAGGAGAGATAATTTAAAAATTATTGGACTACCTGAAAGCCATGATCAAAAAAGGAGCCTAGATATCATCTTTCAAGAAACTGTCAAGGAGAACTGCCCTGATATTCTAAAGCCACAGGGCAAAATAGAAATTGAAAGAATCCGATCGCCTCCTCAAATAGATCCCAAAAAGAAATCTCCTAGGAATATTGTCGCCAAATGCCAGAGCTCCCAGATCAAGGAGAAAATATTGCAAGCAGCCAGAAAGAAACAATTTGAGTATTGTGGAAACATAATCAGAATAACCTAAGATCTGGCAGCTTCTACATTAAGAGATCGAAGGGCTTGGAATACGATATTCCAGAGGTCAGTGGAGCTAGGATTAAAACCTAGAATCACCTACCCAGCAAAACTGAGTATCATGCTCCAAGGCAAAATATGGATTTTCAATAAAATAGAGGACTTTCAAGCTTTCTCAGTGAAAAGACCAGAACTGAATAGAAAATTTGACTTTCAAACACAAAAATCAAGAGAAGCATGAAAAGGTAATCAAGAAACAGAAATTGCAAGGGACTTACTAAAGTTGAACTGTTTTGTTTACATTCCTACATGGAAAGATGACATGTATGATTCATGAGACCTCAGTATTAGGGTAGCTGAAGGGAATATGCATACATATATATGTTTATGTATATATATAAGTGAATGTGTATGTGTGTATGTATATATCTATGTGTATATATATACATATACATATACATATACAGAGTGAGCAGACACAGGGTGAGTTGAAGATGAAGGGAAGATATCTAAAAGAAATAAAATCAAATTAAGGGATGAGAGAGGAACATACTGAGAGAGGGAGATAGGGAGAGATAGAATGGGGTGGATTATCTCGCATAAAAGTGGCAAGAGGAAGCAGTTCTGTGGGAGGAGGGGAGAGGGCAGGTGAGAGGGAAATGAGTGAACCTTGCTCTCATCATATTTGGCCTGAGGAAGGAATACCATACATACCCAATAGGGTATCTTACCCCACACGAAAGAAGAGGAAGGAAGATCAAAAAGAGGGGGGGATGATGGAGGGGAGGGCAGATGGGGGTGGAGGTAATCAAAAACAAACACTTTCGAAAGGGGACAGGGTCAAGGGAGAAAATTCAATAAAGGGGGATGGGTTGGGAAGGAGCAAAATATAGTTAGTCTTTCACAACATGAGTATTGTGGAAGGGTTATACATAATGATACACACGTGGCCTATGTTGAATTGCTTGACTTCTTAGGGAGAGTGGGTGGGAAGGGAAGAGGGGAGAGAATTTGGAACTCAAAGTTTTAAAAACAGATGTTCAAAAACAACAAAAAAAAAGTTTTTGCATGCAACTAGAAAATAAGATACACAGGCAATGGGGCGTAGAAATTTATCTTGCCCTACAAGAAAGGAAGGGAAAAGGGGATGGGAGGGGAGTGGGGTGATAGAGGGGAGGCCTGAATGGGGAACAGGGCAACCAGAATATATGCCATCTTGGAGTGGGGGGGAGGGTAGAAATGGGGAGAAAATTTGTAATTCAAACTCTTGTGAAAATCAATGCTGAAAACTAAATATGTTAAATAAATAAATTTAAATTAAAAAAATAAATAAATAAATTGAAAAAAAATTCTATACTTTCTGATGGAGGAGTACTCAGAGTTGCCAAGATACTATCTACATATTGTTGACCAGCTTTTCATATGTGAATTTCTCTCTTCATCTAGATTATGAGTCACCTGTGGGGCTATAATTCTCTACATTCCCCTGTGAGAATATATAGCACCCAGTGTTTTAAACTTTTTTTCATTAGATTGTGAGCTCCTTGAGGGCAGGGACTATCTTTTGTCTCTTTTTGTATCCCCAGCACTTAGCAGTGTCTAGCACATATTAGGAGCTTTATAGACTGAACATAGCAGAGGCTTAAAGACCATCTGTTGGTTGATTGACCGATGGACCAAACTTACCCCGCGATCCATAGGTGGCAGTCAGGTTATCATTTAGTAGGAAGTTAGGGGTGAAATGTATATATTGACCTTCTTCTCCGCACCCTTTATACTGTAGGGTATATGGATCATCTCGGCGTTTCCTATACCAATCAGCTATGATGATATTTGCCTAAAACAACAGCAATGCCACATGGATGAAATAAAATATACACAGATACTAAAATCTCACCAGAATACCTTCCCACAATATTTTCTAACTGTACTTTAAAATGTTTAGTGAACATAACAAGAAATCACATTATGGCCATGCGATCGTTCTCATTTTCCTGCTTAAACATAAACAAAAACAAAAACTGCTACCCCCTCCCCTCAATTTCATTTCCTCTAGGGATAGGGACTGGACCCATTATCTTTTTAGTATAAGGCACTTCCTGGTGAGGAAGTGCTTCCCTTTGCCCATATAGGTTGTCACCTTCTCTTTAATTTATCCTAATTTGTAGATTAATTCTAATTTGTAGAACTTCCTCAATTTTTGTTTTGCTTACATAAAAGGGTTTATTCACTATTTACTCTCTGTGATGGTCTTTTATGTAACCAGGATTTGATGGGAAGGGGCCAAGCTGGCAAGTATCAGTCAAAGGCTATCTCCACCCCCACCTCCCTCCACTTAAAGGTTAGTTACCAAGGAAGTATCAAAAATCATACCAGCAATATTTAAGGAGGGGGTCAATAGATACAATTCTATCATGATACTCCTTTCAGAAATAGGAAAGAGAAGGAGCAAAGACTCAACCCATAGCCCTCCTCCACCTTCTTTCAAGGAGAAAACCAGTTTTCCCTGGAGAGGGTGGGCCAGATTCCAGATCAAATCTATCCAGGCCTCCTCACAAGCCATATATAAAAATGTATGTCTCTTTCTGCACCTTGAATCTATCACCTCTCTGTCAGGAGGTGAGTGGTATGTTCCATCACTGGCTCTCTGGAGACATGGTAGTTCATTGCATTGATCAGAGTTCTGAAGTCTTTCACAGTTGTTTTTCTCCACAATGTCATGGTCTTTGTACAAATCTTCTCCTAAAAACCATCCAGAATTCTCTGAAATTGTTTCTTTCATCCTTTCTTATGGCACAACAATATTTCATATAAACACAATTTTTCCATTAGTTCCTCAACTGATGGGTACTCTCTCATATTCTAGTTCTTTGCTTTTTATTTTTGTTTTTCCTTTTAGTCTCCCATTTGAGATCAGGAAGTTTGTTTTATTTTGTTCTCTCATTTGAATTATCCTCCTTCTTAACCTAGTTTGAGGTTTTTCTATACCAAACTGTGTGTGTGTGTGTGTGTGTGCGCGTGTGTGTGCGTGTGTGTGTATATGTGTGTGTGTGTGTGTGTGCATTTTTGTTCATCCCAGACAAGAGTGAGGTTCATTTCATGTCCACTTCTCCCATGTCTTCCTCCATGTTTTTCATACTCTTCTCATGCATTCCAATTATGAGAAATAGCAAGTTGCCCACCCCTCTTCTTGCTATACTAATGTATTCTTTTCATTCTCCCTTCTCTTTCCTCTCTTAAAACTCAAAACAGAACCAATGTACCCACCCATCCTGGTTCTGTTTGTTTTTTTTTATTTCACTTCCTCAATACCCTTTTAATATATTAAGGTTCCAAAGGGACATTTCTTTATTATCCCTCTATTAATCTGGTTCCTTTTTATCTTGCCCAGTCTTTTTTACCCCTCATAACATCTCCCCTCACCCCCCAACTTCTCTGTCATCCAGTGACACTGGTCTCCTCACTATTCCTTCCACAAGATACATGATTTTCCAAATCCCCAAATATTTACTTGTCTTCCAAGTCTGGGAGCATCTCCCTCTTCATCTCCACTTCCTGGCTTCCTGTAAGTCTCAGATAAACTCCCGCCTTCTGAAAGAAGCATTTCCTGATCCTCCTTAATGCTAGTGCCTTCCCTTTGCTGATTTTCTCCAATTTGTCCTTCATACAGTTTATTTATACAGAGTTGCTCTCATGTTGTCTTCTCTTTTGCTGGTTCCTTGACCAAGTCATGCCCTCTAATCATAAATGTCCCTCAGGGTCCTGTCCTGGGCCCTTTTCTCTTCTCCCTCTATACTACTTCACTTGGTGATCTAATCAGCTTCCATGGATTTAATTATAACTCTATGCTGATGATTCTCAAATCTACCTATTCTGTCCTACTCTCCCTGTTGATCTTCCATCTCCCATCTCCAACTGCTTTGTAGGCATCTTGAACTGGATGTCAAATAGACATCTTAAACACAGAATGTCCAAAATCAAGCCCATCATCTATCGCCCTAAACCCTTTCCCCTGTTCCCAACTTCTATATTACTGTTGGGGATACCACCATTTTCCTAGTCTCCCAGGCTCTCAATTTAGATGTCATCCTCAACTTATCACCATCTCTCACCCCTGCCCCTTGCCATATGCAATCTGTCACTAAGGCCTTTTGACTTCATCTTTGTGATGCCTTGAATATGACCCCTTCTCTCCTCTGACACTGCCACTAGCCTGGTGCAGACCCTCATCATCTTACACCTGGATTACTGCAATAGCTGCTTATGGGTCTGCTTGTCTCAAGTCTCTCCTCATTTCAACCCATCCTTCATTCAGCCACCAAAGTGATTTTTCTAAGGCACAGGTCCAACCATGTCACCCCCTCTTACTCAATAAACTCCAGTGGATCCCTCTGGGATCAAATACAAAATGCTCTGTTTGGCATTCAAATCCCTTCATAACCTAACCACCATGTATTCTTAAACTTTCTAGTATTTTTATACCTTATTTAATCCAGTGACACTAGTCTCCTTGCCGTTCCAAAAATAAGACATTCCATCTCTCAACTCCCAAGAATTTTCTTTGGCTATCTCCCATGCCTGGAATGTTCTCTTTTCTTACTTTTGCCTCCTAGATCCCCTGGTTTCTATTAAGTTCCAGCTAAAATCCCATCTCCCACAGGAAGTCTTTCCATATAATCCTTAATTCTAGTGCCTTCCCTCTATTAATTATTTCTTATTTATCCTGTCTTTAGCTTGTTTGTATGTAATCATTTGTCATTTGGAATATTGTACTACAGAATCTCCTCTTGTTTAATAGTGGAAGCTGCCTGTGTGATCCTGGCTGTAGGTCCTTGGCATATGATACATATTTTTGAAATAGGACCTCTAGATTTTAGCTATGACATTACTGGGACTTTGCCTTTTCTTCCTTCCCCTCTACTTCCCCCTCCCTGAGAGATGACCAGAGAATTAATTTAAATTCAATTTCCCCTCCTGGCCAAATAGATTTGGACAGTTTTCACTTATGATTTCTTGAAATGTAGTTTCTAGACTTTTTGTTAAAATAATGGTTTTCAGGGAGTCCAATGATTCTTAAATTATGTCTCCTTGTCCTGATTTCTGAGTCAGTTGTTTTTATTACCTTATATTCTCTTTTAATTTTTTCTCTTTCAATTTTATTCTACTATTTCTTGCCATCTCTTGGAATCTTTAATTTGTTTGGTCTATTATAGTTTTCAAAGAATTATTTTTGCTAGACTAGGTACATAAGAGCTGGACAATCTGCCTCTTTCAGTTACTAACTTGGGTAAAATTCCCCATTATGTCTGAGCTATTTATTATCCTTCAAATCCTTTCCTACTGAACTTTCATTTCATTTTTTGAATCTTACTTCTTTTCTTCTAAGTATTTATGTAGTCCTTGAAGAAAATCCTCTTTTTAAAAAAATATAAATCGCTGCTTGCAATTGTTACAGTGCTATTTGTACCTTCATTTTAAGGATTTCTAGATCTATGACAATCTTTATACTGGTGATGCTTTCTTGGATTTACTCATGTGTCTAGCACTAGCCCCTGAACTGGGTTTCCTTCCCTTGGTGCTTTGTCTCATCCTGGTTCCTGGGGGTTCCTGCACTGGCCTCCACTTTACAGTGTTGAGTGCTCTGGATTTTTAATGTTCAGAGCCCTGAATCCTTGAAGCTTTCTGTGTCATCTGAGGACAGATTGCTAGAGATCAGAACCCTTCAGTGTCCTGGTCTGAGTGCTGCCATGCTACTCCAGTTGTTTTCTTTTTCCAGGGCTCCCAAGATCCCTACCTTAGAGCTTTCTGACTTCCTTAGTTCTTTTCCAAGGGGAACTCTGGTCTTGTTTATTCTTGACCCAGAACCCTGTAAGCTATATGTATCTCTTTTTCACTGTCAGTTGTACTGGGAGGCTTGGCATATTTGCTGGTGCTGGTGCTGTTTTTACTGGAGGTCCCCACTCCTATTGTCTGACCTTATGCAGTTTTGGGATAGATAGGAGTCACTTTTTATGGTTTTTCACTGTATTTCTTGATCATTGTTTGGTCTGAGGCTAATTTCAGGTTTTAGATAGACTAAGTAAGTATGCAAGAGCTGGACAATCTGTCTCCTTCAGTTAACCAACTTGGTTAGAAGTAGCATAATTCCAAATTACTTTCCAGGAACAGTTGGACCAAATCAGAGCTTTACTAACAGTGTTTTGGTGTGCCTATCTTTCAACAGCCTGTAGAGTATCTTCACTCATGCTAAATAGAGAAGTCAAGGAAATTATGTTGAAACAGTGAAATATTTAATCAGGAAATAAATGAAAAGTAAAGCAATAGAAAAATCAATATCATCATCCATTCTTTAACATGTACACTCTTATCCCCTTTTCTAGAGTTTCCTCTAAAAACATCCCTTCTAGGAGTCATGCCTTTGAAACGTGAAAAGTGTAGCCAAATCTCTATCACATCCAGACCAAAGGTTAGGAAGCTTCACCAGCTTTAGTGGGTTGGATTTCCACTGATAGTATCTACTGTAGATCATTACAGTTTCAGTTACATGGAAGGAAGATCAGAGGGAGAATTCAAACCCAGGTTCTTCTCTGACCTCCCCCCAGGTTTCATGTCCTTTCCAGTACTTCAGCTTGGCTTAAAACCCTCACCAGCACATTTTGATAACTGTATTTCACTATAATTTATTTTCTTTGTAATCTTATGAATTTTAAACTATTATTCTAAGGATGGGTACACAGGCTTTGCCGGACTGTCAGCGAGTACATGATGCAAACGTAGTTAAGGACCTTGGTATTACATGATCCTAGAAGGATGAGGACGAATCTTCTTTCGGAAGCAAATCATACAATAGATAGAATGGTATGGTGGAAAGAATTCAAGACTTGCCCGTCAGAGAAGCTGGTTCAAATCCTGGCTTTGCCATTTTCTACTTGTATGGCCTTGTGCAAGAAACTTCAGCTTCTCAGCCTCAGTTTCCTCATTTGGGAAATGAGCAAGCTGGACCTTCAAGGTCCCTCCTAAGTCTCCGAAATAGATGAGACGCTCACCTCTGTTCTTGGCTATCAGACACGTGTTCATTGAGGTAGTTAGTAACAATGAGCAGTGGCTTGTGTTTTCCAAAGGCTCTTATTTATATGTGTGTGTGTGTGTGTGTGTGTGTGTGTGTAATGGTGGGTTTTTACATTAGCTTTTAGGATTGTTTTAAAGGAAAGGAAAAAAAAAACTTTATTCCCCATTTTTCTTCCCTCTTATTTCCATGGCCATCTAAAATACAGTTCTGGATATGTAAAAATTTGAAAGCTTTCTAATGAGAGTCTCCAGAACCACAATGCAGTCGTCATATTGGTATACATGTGGGTAGTGTCTCTGTTTCTACATGTATATTTATTGCTCCAGACTAGTTGGGAAATGTGAGGATGGGCATGTTTCTCTTTATAATTGACAATCAGTGGGGAATGTTAAATTCTGGGCTCCCAACCAAAAATTCCCGGAAGGACCCCCCCTCCCCCACCCCTCTGCTCTTGGGAGCTTGCTTGAATAGCAGAATTGTGTTGTTTCTTTTGTTTTTTTAAATCTTGTCTTTCACAATCTTCCTTAATTCATGCCCACAATTCCCCAGAACCATTTATGGACATCAGTCTACCCAAAAAGGACATTCCTTTATTCAATTCAGTGACCTGAGTTTTTTTAGATATTTAAAATTTTGAATTCTATGCTTAAGAATATAGACCTAGAGCAAAAAGGATCCCAGAGGCCATTTAGCACAATCCTTGTTATTTTTCAGATGAGGAAATTGAGGCCCAGAGAGATTGAAAGACTTATCCAAGGTCATACAAGGTCGTAGTGAGATGGCTGGGATTCGAATTCAGGTCCTTTGACTCTAGAAACAATTCACTTTCTACTGTATCAAGCTATGTCTCTAGGTTCTTAAAAACAACAACAACCCCCAAGTATATTTCATTAAGTTCAATTATTTAATTGAGGAGAAGGGAAAAAGAAAGGAATAAGCATTTATATAGCACCTATTGTGTTTCAGCACTGTGCCAGGCACTTTATAGTTGTTTCAGATTGCTTTTAAAGAATAAAACACTCTTTACTTCACGTTCTTTTGTATTGTGAATTTGTTCATTTAATACAATGGTTATTAAACTTTTTTGTGTAATTCTTGGATCCCTCTTGCTGACTGGTAAAGTCAAAGGAAGGGAGGGAGGGAGGAGAGAAAGAAGAAGGGAGGAAGGAAAGATGGGAGGGAGGATGGAAAGAAGGATGGAAGGGAGGAAAGAAGGAAGAGGAAGGAAGGAAATTCTATTTCACTTAGAGGTTAGTGAAAATAAAGGCATAATTCAAGAACCCTTGATTTAATGTAATCAAATTTATTTCCTGGGAACCTAAGCTCTTTCTCACCTTTTCATAGGACTCCCATTTGGCTTGACTGTAATTGCGAGCTTTCCATGTGTCTGGTATTAAGATTTTTACATTCCCAAAATAGACTCTTCGTTTTGTAGCATTGAACAAGTAAGAGGAAGCTTCAGTTATCATACCCTGCATGCAAACACAGGCAGAGCATATTTCATCATTCAGAGCTCCGCAGGGCTTTGTTTCATGGATCGACCTGAAAGACTTGTTGGCCTAAGCTGAGTGACTAATGAAAAGTCTGACTTTCTATTTTTTTAAGAAGCCATAAAAATTTAGGGGAGCTGGTTACAAAGCACATTTTTAATGCCGTTTCCCTAAAAGTGGTATTGGGAAAAGAAGAGTTGTCTTGGCTTGCCTTTATCACTCTTCCAATACCTTAGAGGAGTTTTAATGGACTCTAAGACGTTCTTTAACAAATCCTTTTTTCTTACCTGTGAACATGTTGGAGCCCATGCCTTCTATGACTATGCTGAAATCAGCTTATCTCTACCCATCCAGGAAGCACTAATAATGCAATATTGATCCTACATGGTATTGCTAAAATGGAGAACACCACCTGATTGACGTCAGGTGCAAAGGAAGAAAAATAATGCTCTCCTGACTCCCTTCTAATTTCAGCCATTTAGTTGGCAGCCCCTTCTCATGCTTATGTATAATCTTTCTGGCAAAGTTCACTTCTAAGATGAAACACATCTGCATTCAGAGCAGTGGGCAGATGTGGCAAAGTGGCAACTTTAGATTAGCATCAGGAAAAGCCTCCCAACAAAGGGAAGGATCCCAAAGTGGACCAAGCGCCCTTGGAAGGAGGTGAGCTCCCTGTCCTTGGAGGGCTCCAAGCAGAAACTAGTTGACCACTTATGGGGACAATGTAGAGAGGATTCTTTTTCATGGACAAATTGGATTAGATGGTAACGTAGAAGGATACTTTAAGACCTAGGCCTAAAAGGAACTTTACATTTATCTAGCACAACCTCCTCATTTTAGAGAGATTAAGTGAGCCACTCAAAGTCCCATAGCTACTGGGGAAACAGTCAGGATTTGAACCTAGATCTTCTGGGTCCAAATCCATCCCTCCTTCTATTGTATCATGTTGGTTTTTGAGGACCTTGCCAACTCTGAGATCATGTGATTTTAATAAACATTCTCAAAATTTTCATGTTTTCTCACTGAAATAGATTTAGATACTTCAGAGGTGGGTATTTATTACCATAATATGACAGTTATTTTCCTACTTTTTTACTATGATAGTATTTTTCCTAATTTTTCCCCCCAAAGCAGTGTCACTCAGGATCACTTAATGGAGGGAAGAAGAAAGTGCAGTAGTCAGTCAAAATATGATTGGTTACCTTTCCAATTTTTGCTTTAGTAGGAGTTATTTCTTTTAATTATAGCATAAGAACTTAATTGCAAGGGAAAACCCAAAGCTTTAACAACTGCTGATAAAACCAATAGCTTGGTGGACAACAAAAGGAGCCAGGTCAGCTTGGGGTAAACTGAGAGGAGGTGAGCATTACCATAAGCATGACTTTTGAGGGCCATGATTTGGAAATACTGCTCTCTCTGACACTGCACAGTTGTTGATTTTTTTCTTTCGAAACAGCAGCTAGACTAGTCTAACAGTGTTAAGTAAATGCCTCTGCCACTCACCATAATCTTCGGAACGAGGTTCTCATCTTCTGACACTCTTGGATGAATTGCAAAAAGTAACCCATCGTAGGCATTGTCTTGTAGCTGCAGGCTGGTTCCCAGCAACAGGAGTTCTGGGCTCAGGATGACCAAGAGAATCAGAGACCTCAGGCTGCAAACAAAGAGCAAATGGTGTCTCTTTGGCATACTGGAAAGAATGCCCAGGGATTTTGGCTCACTCATATGCCTTCCACCATGTTTGTGACGTGAGGCAGTTAATGCTACCTTCCCGAACCTGGGAAATTTGGAGACTTGAACCAAAGTTCTTCCTTTGTAGACGCCCAGGGTGGGTCTCTTTGGAACCTGCCTCTGCAGATCCCTTTTCTCTAGGCAGTACTGTTCCTGCCCAGCCCTGTAGCTGGTCTTCCTCTCCAATCATGGTCGGGCAGCTACACCTAACCTGCCAGTCTTCTTACTCATTCACAATCTTCTCAACAAAGGAGAAAAAAATGGAGATAAAGACAGCTTCAGAGTAGGGTAGCAAAAGAACTTGGCTGGCACCCTTGGTCCAACTGGGATTGAGACCAGATCTCCTGGAGGGCATGACCTGCTTTTGTTTGAGTAAGAAGGCAAAACTTGAGAATGATTTCCCTTTAGCCAGGCCTCCTGCTCTCCTTGACAGCCTGCCCCCCTCTCTTCCCACCACCCTTTTCCCTTCCCCTGGGGTCATTTTTCTTTCTCAGCTTCAAATTACCTGCTTATTTGAAAGTTTTTGAAAGAAGACTGAGGTCTTGTCCCCTAGGGAAAGAGCTCTCTCCTTATTGCAAAGGCAACAGCTATCAGGTAACCTGCAGAGACATCCTCTTGTCAGCACCAAGGTGGCAGGGTCAGGCTACAAGAGCCTTTCTTGCTAGCCTCTGTTACCTCTTCCTGCGTAGAGCATAAGAATAGCATCACTCCTCAACGCCCTTTCTACAGGCAGTGCATTACAACATATTTGCCGATGCCCAGGAATACCATCAAATGCAGACACATGTTATTGCAGAGTGTGCTGTGAAGTTGGCTTTATTTGCAAAGCTCTTGTTACCAGTCCTCATATGAATGGATCTCTTTGCTTAGTAAAAAACAAAACAAAACCAAAAAACAAAAAAAACCCCAAAACTTACTAAAGGAAAGTCAAGGATCCTATACTGGACTTTACAAATAGAACTCAGGCTCTCCTAGCAGATGTCCAAGCCAAATGCTGCTGTTCACTCCCTTTCCTACCCACCTGCTCCCTCTCCTCTCCATCCTCACCAGGTTTGCTGGTATTTCAAGTGAGGAGGAGAGTACAGCTCACAGTGGTGTGTCCTTCCTACAAGGCTTAGGATTTCTATTGTGAGAATATAACCCTGGGTTGAAATGTGGCCCTGTGCCAAGTCATCAACCAGCATTGATTAAGTGCCTACTACGTTCCAGGCTATGTGCTAAACATTGGGTTATATCAAGGTAACCATAGAGATGGTGATGCTTTCCCAGGATTAACACTGGCCACTGATTATATGAAGGCTCCTTTGATTGTTCTGGAAGGTAGGTACAGGAAGGAGAAAGAAGTAGGGTTTGGGTTTTGCATATGCATCTTCCATCTTGGGGACATATGGAGAGATACTGGTCCCCAAGGGCTTTCATTCAGAGAAATGATGATGACTAGTCGATTGCCTCTGCAGTGTGGCTAGTGGTAAAAAATATAGTAAATTCTAGAGTAAGGTCAGTGAAGTTCTGCGGTGCTAAATGCACCTGGTTAGGTTAGACTAATCTCCTCAGGGATATTTTCCCTCCCCCTTACCTCTCTAATCCATGGAGGAAATTATAACATCAACTGTTCCCCTCTCTGGTCTCTAAGGAGGAAAAGCTATTTCCTTCACTCAAAGTCACAAGTTTAGTACTGGTTGTAATTATTTCATTAGGCTGTGCTGGGCAGCCCCATGGCTACAAGTACAGCTAGCATCAAATATGAAAAAGGGTTAGCAGTCATTACTACATTTTATATAACACAGGAATAAATAGTAGAGAAGAAATGGACAGAAACCTCAGCAGGAAAAAAGGAAATAGAAAGGGGCTGGCAGGTGGAACACACTGGAAATATTGCAGCCACGGCAAACACTTTCCGACTTCCATGGAAGGAAATGCCAATGGCTTTTCCTGCTGAGACACAGGGGAGGGGGCAGTTGGAGTCTGGGCAGGGGTGAGGAAGGAAATGTCTCTCAGGGGGCAGTCTCACCATACCAGGTGAAACATTAGGCACAACAGTGATTCTTCATCCTCACTTCCCAGTACTAAGTGCAATCAGGAAGTCCATACAGTCTCTCAGAATGAGAGAGTGAAAGGTGGAGAACAGACCTAGGTATCAGCATCTCCCCCAAAATTTCCTGAGTTTGAGTTTGCGGACACATGCTGAAGTCTTCTTCATCCTCTTTCCCAGAACTCCTCACCAGCAATCCCCAAAATCTTTGCAGGGTTCATGATATCAGTAGCTAAGGGGATCCTGGAAAAGCACCTCAACCTCCATGGTTACTCTGATGCTAGACTAGATTCCTACACAGGGCTGTAAGTACATCAACAACCACAGTCCCTGACAATTGTCCCATAAAGAGCAGCATAACAGAGTAGAAAAGAATTCTATTCTTAGAGTCAGGAGAACTGGGTGTAAAGTCCACCTTAGAGCTACCAGTAATCTCTTTTTATTTGTTTAAATCGATTTTATTTTTAATTCAGGGAACAAAACAAGCATTTCCATAACATAGTACAATAAAAAAGATGATTGCACATGAAACTGCAAATCTACTATGTACAACTTGCTATGCCCCCCAAATATACAACAAAATTACCATGTAAATTTCTCTTTTTTTTCTTCCCACCCTCCCCCTGCTCAAGAGACTAGACACAAATATGTGTGTATGTACATTATGATACATACACACACACACACACACATATATATATATGATACACATATAGGTACAGATGATACATACTTTTCTTTATCAGTTCTTTCTTTGGATACATAGCATCTGTCTTCATATGTCCTTTATTTTTAATTTGTGTATTTCTAATAGTTAAAATGACTTAGTCACTCAAAGTCATTCTTAAAACAATATTGCTGTTACTATACACAATGCTCTCTTGGTTCTGCTTACTTTGTTCCATCATTTTGTGCAAGTCTTTCCATGTCTTTCTAAGATCATTGAGCTTATCACTTGTTATAGCATAGTAGTATTCCATCACAACCAAATGCCACAACTTGTTCAACCATTGCACAATTGATGGGGTTCCCTGCAATTTCCAGTTCTTTGCCAAACAGAGCTCCTATAAACTCCCATTCAGATTCAAAGTTATAATTACTATTCGGGAATTTCCTTCCATCTTATTTTTATTATTTTCTTTCTCAGTCTCTCTTTTTACCCTAGTCCTGTTAGTTTATCTTCTCCCCCCACTTCACCCACCCCTCCAAGAATCCACCATCTTCTCCCCCTACACTCCAATGGCAATCCACACCTCTCCAAAAGTCTTCCCCATTCTCTCCCCTCACCCTCCTAAATCCTAATCCACATACCCCTCTAAAAGTCTCTCCCCTACCATATCCCCCAGTTTTCCCACTTCTCTACACATTCAGAAAACTTCTACTCCCTTCCAGATGTACATGTTATTTCCTCTTCAACCCAGATGAAGGTTCCAACAGTACCAGTCCTCCACCCCTACCTGCTTCCTCTGTATTAGTTCTTCCTTTCATTCCCCATTTTTACAATATAATTGCTATCTTTTACTTTTCCTACCCAGTTTTATTTTTTAGAACCATTCCATCATATACAACTCAGCCCCAATCTTTGTTTCAAACTACCTTTGTAATGATGACAGTTTAAAGAATACTGGTAAATTTTACTATATAATAAGGAAACAGTTTGACTCTAGTGCCTCATAATTAATATTTAATGTTTTCCTTACATTTCTTCTAGATCTTTTATATTGAATTTTCCAGTGAGTTTTGGTCTCAAACCCGAAATACCTAAAGTCTTTCAGTTCATCCAATTTCTATTTTTTTTCCATTTAGGATTACACTAAACTTTGGTGAATAAGTTATCCTTGGACACAACTCCAGCTCTTTTGCTAATCTCTTTTTAAAAATAAAAATTTTATTGATGTTTTTTTATTTTATATGGTCTAAACTTTTCCCTGGCATTCTACTTCCAAAGTCTATCTCCTGTCCTCTACCAGAAATCCATCCCATATAGCAAAGAATATCCTTTAAGAAAAAAGAGAGGAAGAAGAGAAAAAAAATTAGCAAAACTGATCAATACTTTAAAAAAAAATGTTTAATGCAATGTTCCACACCCATGGGCCTCCTACCTCAGCAATAGAATGGGAGGAGGCATTTTCTCTTGTTTCCTCTTGGGGGCCATGCATACATGTTCTTTGTAATTTTGCAGGATTAATTTTTCTTCTATTTCTTTCATACTTTATTATTATAAATATTAATATGTTTTAGTTTTCAGCATTGATTTCCACAAGATTTTGAGTTACAAATTTTCTCCCCATTTCTACCCTCCCCCCCACTCCAAGATGGCATATATTCTGATTGCCCCATTCCCCATTCAGCCCTCCCTTCTGTCACCTCCTCCCCCTCCTCCCCTTCCTTTCCCCCTTACTTTCTTCTGGGCAAGATAGATTTCTATGACTCATTGCCTGTATACCTCATTTCCCAGTTGCATGCAAAACCAACTTTTTTTCGGCATCTGCTTTTAAAACTTTAAGTTCCAAATTCTCTCTCCTCTTCCCTTCCCACCCATTCTCCCTAAGAAGGCAAGCAATTCAACACGATCACACATGTATCATTATGCAAAACACTCCCATAAACTGTCATGTTATGAAATACTAACTATATTTCCCTCCATCCTATCCTGTCCCCCTTTATTCAATTTTCTCCCTTGACCCTGTCCCTTTTCAAAAGTGTTTGCTTTTGATTACTTCTTCCCCCATCTGCCCTCCCTTCTATCATCCCCCCTTTCTTATCCCCTTCCCCCTACTTTCCTGTGGGGTAAGATACCCCATTAAGTGTGTATGTTATTCCCTCCTCAAGTCAAATCTGATGAGAGCAAGATTCATTCATTCCCCCTCACCTGCCCCCTCTTCCCCTCCAATGAATGGCTTTTTCTTGCCACTTTTATGTGAGATAATTTACCCTATTCTATCCCTCCCTTTCTCCCTCTCTTAATATATTCCTCTCTCATCCCTTAATTTGATTTTTTTTTGATATCATCCCTTCATATTCAACTCACCCTGTGCCCTCTGTCTACACACACACACACACACACACACACACACACACACATATGTATATTCCCTTCAACTACCCTAATACTGAGAAAGGTCTCATGAATTACACACATCATCTTTCCATGTAGGAATGTAAGGAAAACAGTTCCACTTTAGTAAGTCCCTTATGATTTCTCTTTCTTGTTTACCTTTGCATGCTTCTCTTGATTCTTGTGTTTGAAAGTCAAATTTTCTATTCCGCTCTGGTCTTTTCACTGAGAAATCTTGAAAGTCCTCTATTTTGTTGAAAGCCCATATTTTGCCCTGGAGCATTATATTCAGTTTTGCTGGGTAGGTGATTCTTGGTTTTGATCCTAACTCCTTTGACCTCCAGAATATCATATTCCAAGCCTTTCAATCCCTTAATGTAGAAGCTGCTAGATCTTGTGTTATCCTGATTGTGTTTCCACAACACTCAACTTGTTTCTTTCTGGCTGTTTGCAGCATTTTCTCTTTGACCTGGGAATTCTGGAATTTGGCAACAATATTCCAAGGGGTTTTCTTTTTGGGATCTTTTTCAAGAGGTGATTGGTGGATTCTTTCAATTTCTATTTTACCCTCTTGCTCTAGAATATCAGGGCAGTTTTCCTTGATAATTTCTTGAAAGATGATGTCTAGGCTCTTTTTTTGATCATGGCTTTCAGGTAGTCCAATAATTTTAAAATTATCTCTCCTGGATCTATTCTCCAGGTCAGTGGTTTTCCCAATGAGATATTTCACATTGTCTTCCATTTTTCATTCCTTTGATTCTGTTTTATAATATCTTGATTTCTCATAAAGTCACTAGCTTCCTCTTGCTCCAATCTAATTTTTAAGGTGGTATTTTCTTCAGTGGTGTTTTGGACCTCCTTTTCCATTTGGCTAATTCTGCCTTTCAAGGCATTCTTCTCCTCATTGGCTTTTTGTAGCTCTTTTGACATTTGGGTTAGTCTATTTTTTAAGGTGTTATTTTCTTCAGTATTTTTTTGGGTCTCCTTTAGCAAGTCATTGACTTGTTTTTCATGATTTTCTTGCATCACTCTCATTTCTCTTCCCAGTTTTTCCTCTACTTCTCTTACTTGCTTTTCCAAATCCTTTTTGAGCTCTTCCATTGCCTGAGACCAATTCCTATTTTTCTTGGAAGCTTTGATGTAGGCTCTTTGACTTTGTTGACTTCTTCTGGCTGTATGTTTTAATCTTCTTTGTCACCAAAAAGTGATTCCAAAGTCTGAGTCTGAATCTGAGTCCATTTTCACTGCCTGTTCACATTCCCAGCCAACTACTTGACCCAGGAGCTTTTTGTCAGGGTATGGCTGCTTGTAGAGAGTACTTTGTCCCAAGCTTTAGAGGTTGTGCTGCTGCTTTCAGAGCTACTTCTACACAGCAAATTCTGCCACAGCAGTGCTCCTCCTCCCCCAAGAACCAGCAACCAGGACTGTGACCCAGATCCAAGCAGGCTCTGCACTCCCACTCTGATCTGCTGCTTAATTCCTACTACAGGGTGGGCCTGGGGCTGGAAGTAACTGCCACTGGAGCTCTGAATGCAGCCCTAGAGCTGCACCACTTCCACACCACCAGGGGCTAGGGCTGACTGTGCACTCCTTTCACTCCGATATAGCAGTTTTTCCGCTAACCTGCTCTAGTGTCTTTGGCGTTTGTGGGTTGAGAAGTCTTGTAACTGCCACAGCTCAATGATTCCGGGCACTAGGACCTGTTCCACCCAACTCCTGGTCTGGTTGGTCCTGGCATGGCCCACGCTGGGCTGTGCTCAGCTCCGCTCCCAGCTCTGTGTGATAGACCCTTCCCAGTGACCATCCAGGCTTTCCTGGACTGAAGCCCTGCTTGCCTCTGGTATTTTGTGGGTTCTGCAGCTCTAGAATTTGTTCAGACAAATTTTTTACAGGTGTTTGGAGGGACCTGGGGGAAAGCTTAAGCAATTCCCTGCTTTCCAGCTGCCATCTTGGCTCTGCCTCTTTTGCAGGATTAATTTAAAATTATTTTCTGATTGTTCTTTCCATTTACATTGTTGTAATAATTGCATAAATTGTTTTCTTGACTCTATTTCACTCTGCATCAGTTCATATAGATCCTTCCATTCTTCTCTGTGTTTATCACATTCACCTTTTCTTAAACAAAGTAACATTCCATTACATCCATATGTAAGCATAAGCAAAATGAATTTTAGTTATTATTTCTTGGAGTTTAGTTTCCCAGGATCCATGGCCATAACAATCTCCTGTTCCCAGATATTTTGCCTCGGCAGTCATATGCTGAGTCACATAGGCTTTCACACTTTTTGGCACTGAGCCCATCAGGTGCTGAATCTTTGTTTGGAAACTGTTTATTTCCTGAGAGACTGGTATTTTGCCTTGGGGGTTACCTCATAGGATGTTTTGTCTGAGGTTTTTTGTTTGTTTTTGATTTTCTGGACAGGACTCTGGGTAGGCATTGTCAAGGACTCCCCCCCCCCCCACCCTCAGATGTCAGTGCTCTCCCAGTCTGGCGATGTATGTAAATATTTCTATTACTCTGTTAAGCTTTATCTTTCTATATGTAACCTGATTGTATCACTACTGGCAATGGTAAAGTGTTGTATTAACAACCCAGCTAGCAGCTTCCGTGGGGGCGTAAGATGCAACCACAGCCAGCACCCAGGAGGCTGCTGGGACCCAGGAGGCTGCCGGGACCCAGGAGGCTGCCGGGACGCGGGGAAAGCACAGGTTCTTTTTATCTGCTTAAACAAGGAAAGCATGGTGAAGGGGTTGACCAGCTTACTTTAATCCAGCATTCCATTAGCATAGAGATAACATTCATTTAGTTCAGGGGAAAACGCCAGCATTCAGTTAGCATTCAGTTAGTTCAGGGGAGCAACGAGACAAGCATCAAGAGATATACCAAATACAGATTCATTCACGTACTTCAGGGGAAAAAGCCAGCACCCTGAGGTTCAAAACATTCATTTAGTTTGGGGGAAAACAAACCAGCACCCCGAACCTCAAAACGAAAATACAAACAAATTACAAATATCAACAGACAGACCCAATACAATTCATAGTTACCAACATCTGGGCTCGGCCGAGAGCAAGGGCTGGCCCAGAGTCTCGCTCCCCATTGCTCCCACACCAACCGGAAGAGGAAAGAGAAATCTTCAAGCTGTCCTCTCCGCTCTTATAGAGTTTTTGACATCATGAAGCACCGCCTGAATGACCAGAGCCGATTGGTTCTTGAGCTGGCCCCTCCCCCTAGCATAGACCAGGTTAACACCCAATAGGGCGTGGCTCTGGAGCTAACGCCTCCCCTCAGCCAGCCCCATGACTCATCACACAGGAAGTTCTCTGATTCCTGGCATGGTCGCTGGGCTTCCTGCCCCGGAAGAGAAGCCCCAGCGCCCAGCGAGGCTCAATGAGGTAAGCTGAGTCATTCAAAGAAAACAAAGGCCATTCTGGTTACAAGTGTGCACTATGATCACTAGATAATTGGAGCCCTGTCTGTTGAATCACTCATCCAATCTCTGTGATGTAACTTTTTACCTCATTTCTAATCTCCCTATATTTCAGGCTGCTTGAAAGGAATTAATTTTATTCACTTTCAGGGTGATGACCCTTTCCCTGAACAAGTAGATGATGTTGGTATTTCCACTTCTTTACTTTTACCTTCTACTTATACATCTTTTATCTTTCTACATTTCTATGATACTATCTTATATTGTCCTTGTGTGCAGAATAAATGTTACGCTGATTTAGTTTTGAGTGTAGAGTGCTTATTATACTATGAGATTCAATCCTTAAAGTATCTCCTTAATGCTACACCACAGATTCTTTAGCAAGTCTCCTATTGATGGACGTCTACTTTGTTTCTAATTCTTTGGTATCATAAAAAGTATTGCTACAAATATTTTGGTGCATATAGGGATTTTCTTTATGTTAATGGCTTTCTTGGGTTATAAACCCAATGTAATCTCTGGGTCAAAGAGTATGGGCATTTAAATTGCTTTAGTTGCATAATTCCAGATTGCCTTCCAAAATGACCATATTTCTTCACAGCTTCACCAACAGTACAATAGTCTGCCCACCTTTCTACAAACCCATTCAATAGTAATTATTCCCATCTCTTATCTTTGCTGAAGTTCTGGATGTGAAGTGGAACCTTGGAATTGTTTTAACTTGCATTTCTCTTATTACTAGTTACAGGCAGCTTTCTTTCCCCACAGTAGAAATCCTGGATACTCACTGGGGCTTTTTCGGTGAGCTGAGGGCCTGGGGAAGTCACTTGTGTCAAGGCTGATCAAGAAAGTTGAGTGGGAGTGAGTGGCAGTCAGTGCCACAAACCTGTGCCTCTGGAGATTAGGGGCAATTGATCTGAGTCTTTCTTTTGCAGCTGACCTTCAGTTCTATCAAAGGTATTTGGAAGGCAATTAGATGATAGTGGTTTGAGTGCTAGGTTTGGAATCAGTAAGACCTGAATGTAAATCCTCCTTCAGATGCTTACTAGCGCTATGAAGTTGGCAAATCACTTAATCCCTCAGCATCAGTTTTTTTTTTAATTTGGAGAATTGGGATAACAATGGCACCTGCCTAATGGAGTTACTAGTTGTGGGATCCTTTGTAAGTCATATTCTTAGACTCAGCTTCTTCTGCAAAATAGGGATAACAATAATTTCTATTTCAGAGTTATTATAAGGATCAAATGAAGTAACATGGCAAGTGCTTTGTGAATTTTAAAACACTATGAAAGTTGTTATTATTATTTTTTAAATACAGGGAGTTGTTTTTGTTGGTTTTCATTGGGGTTCTCACTGAATAAGACACTTAGTTTTCCTTAAGATGAGGCACAGATTTTCCCATCCCCTTCTGTTTACTATTTTGAGTAAATTTAAAAAAAATAATATAAACTCTTAAAAAAGTAACAGAAGTGAAAATATAAGATCTAAGATTCTCTCTGGTCCAAATGGAGTTCTGATGACTCTGTTATTGGAGAATGTGTGTCACCTGGGGTCCCCATCTACCTAAAGGTGGGAAATGGAGCTATTCATTCAGCCTGGCATCCTACAGAGCCACACAGGAGAAGGCCTGTAAGGCTGGAATCCTGCGGTTGCTGTTCTACTAGGAGACTTATTTTTAGAGTCGCTGATTCAGAGCTGGAGAGTGAAATCTGTGTTTATTGAGAAGTAGATTTGGAAGATCAAGAAAACAGATGTGAAGGCTTTGTAGTCTCCAGTTGGCTCCAATAAAATTCCTCCCAAAGATGATTAGGCAGTTGGCTGCATATCCAAAGGATTAGTTTTCTACAGACAACTTTATAAAAACAAAACTGATTTCCTCCCAACTTCTAAGATGGGATGGAAAACTAAAATTTTAGCAAGTCTCTCCACTCTCACTCTCTCTCACTCTCACTTTACCAACTGCCAGAAATGTACATAATGAGTTGCTAGAAAAGTAAAGATCCCAAGACTTGGAAGACTTTTTTGGCAGATGCTACCCAAGAGGATATAATAGAACTACTATAGCTTCTCAATATATTTCAGGTGCCATCCTCTCCGACCTTTTGTTCTTTAGTTCATTTAGTTCTTTTGTTCTTTTTGTTCATTTTTTGTCATGTCCAATTCTTTGTGACCCCATTTGGGGTTTTCCTGGTAGAGATATTGGAGTGGTTTGCCATTTCCTTCTCCAGATCATTTCACAGATGAGAAACTGAGGCAAACAGGGTTAAGTGACTTGCCCAGGGTCACACAGTTAGTAAAGTGTCTGAGGCCAGATTTGAACTCAAGTCTTACTGACTCCAGGCCTGATGGTCTATCTACTGTGCCACCTAGCTGCCCCTCTCTCACCTAATTGTTCCTAATCCCCATCTTTTCCTCTGGAAATTACTTTATAATGCATCACTTTGTATATACTTGTTATTTACTCATCTGTGTGCATGCTGTATTGCTCTAGTAGAATGGAAGCTTCTTGAAGGCAGGGACTATTTTACTTTTGTCTTTGTATCTCCAGTACTTATAGTAGGTGTTTGGTAAATGTTTTTTTTTTAATTGAATTATAAGCAAATTCTTTGAGGATGAAAGAAGCCAAGGAGATAGCCTAGAAAGGGGAGGAAATGGTATACGCCCAATATGCTGAATAATGGGTACTTAAATTGAGTGGTAGAAAACAGGTTGGCAGAAACTAGATTTAGACTAATAGTTATATCGTAATAAAGTCAAAAGGGATATAACCTGAATATTAAAGATTATATCATAACAAAAATTAAAAGGAAACCATATAAAATCTTTTTTATAAGTTGGGCTGTGTGTGTGTACGTATGTGAATTCTTAACCAAATAAAGGATAGAGGCCATTATAAAATATAAAACAGATAATCTTGATTCCATGAAATTGAAAAACTTGCACAAATAAAATGGAGTGACTTGATGATTGGTGAGTCCTTTCTAAAATTAAAAAAATTATTTTGTATCCTTTCACCCCCCCCCATTGAGAAGGCAAGAAAAACCATACCCATTATAAATATGAAGTAATGCAAAACATCTTTCAAATTAATCATGTTGTAAAGAAAAATAAAGCAAGAAAATTAAAAGAAAAAATATACTTCAATATATGCTTCAATATACACTCAGAGTTCATCAATTCTCTATCTGGTGGTGGATTGCACCTTTCATCCTGAGTCCTTTGGAATTGTTGTGGATCATTGTGTTGATCAGGGTTGCTAAGTTTTTCACAGTTGATTATCATTTTAGTATTGCTGTTACAGTTTTCTCGTAGTTCTGCTCACTTTCCTTAGCATCAGTTCATATAAATCTTCCCAGATTTCTCTGAAACCAACCCTATTACCATTCCTTACAGCACAATAGGATTCCATCATAATCATATGCCATAACTTGTTCAGCCATTCCCCAATTCTTGGAATTCCTGTATCATCAAAAGTTGCAATAATGATGTTCACTTGTCTTCTAGATCACTTTCTCGTCAACCCCAAATGAAATAATAACGTTTGCAAAAGAACTTAATGCAAAAGAACAAAATGCTTATTGCCTTCCTTTACTATTCCCTACCTACACACCACCTGCCTTTTCTATTCTCCTATGTAGTCAAAGGATGCAAATATATGCTTCAATACTTCAATAAAGAATTCCAAACTATTAGCAACAATATGAAAGAATGATCCAAATTAAAAATAATAATAATAGAAATGCAAATCAAAACAACCCCAAGGTTTCATCTCATATCTAGAAAACTGGCAATGTTAACCAAAAAAAAAATGAAACAAAACAAAAACCAAACCCAGGAATAGTCATATAGCAGGGGATCTGTAGAGACAGGTACACCAATGCATTGTTGGTAGAGCTATGAATCGATCCCTTGAAGACATTTTGGAATTATGCAAATAAAGTGACTAACATGTCTATCCCTTTTAACTCAAGGACTCTACTGATAGGTGTACACCTCAAAGAGATTGATGACCAAAAGAAAGGCTTTATAGATATTGAAATATTTATTATAGCACTTTTCATAGTAGCAAAGAATTGTAAAGAAATTATATGCTCACCGATTAGGGAATGGGTAAATTAGTTGTAACACATGACTATAAAGGAATATTACTATGATCTAAGAAATGATTAATAAGATTAATTCAGAGAAAGACGAGAAGACTTATATGAACTGAAGCAAAGTAAATTAAATAGATCCAGAAAAACAATATACATGATGATTACAATATAAATAGAACAGCAATGAAATGATTAAAACTGATATTTGGTAAAAAGATTTTTCCCAGTTGACCATTTCCTTTTCCTAGTGAGACAGATAGCTAGGTAAAGCATTTATTAAGCTCTTACTATATGCCAGGCACTGTGGTAAGTACTGGAGATACAAAAACAAAAAAAAGCCTCTAAAATGGTTCCTAATCTCAAGGAGCTTATATCCTAATGAAAAAAGAGAAGACTTAAAGGGGGTAGGGGAAGATAATACAGGTAGTATGTAGCAGGGGAAGGGAAAGGAATGAGCATTTATATAGTGCCTACTTTGTGCCACTGTGCTAAGTGCTTTTATAAATATTTGATGTCATAAGATTTATGAAATTTCATTTCATAAAACTGAATACTATGAAATTATAATGGCCAGACCTGACCCCATCGGGGAGTTATAAGACGTTATTTCTTCTTTCCTCTTTGATGAACGTGGGTACATGACAATATATATAAATCAGTCTTTTTTCAATATGTTGATTAGTATTACTGAACTTTTTTTTCCTCTTTTTTATTCTTTGCTATAAAGAATGGTTCTCTAGGGGGGCAAATAAGGAGAAATGCACTGGGAAATGTAGGAATATAAAAAATGACAATAAAACTTATTTAAAAATTTTTTTGTTGAGTGCTTTTGAAGAGTGGAACAACTTTATTGACATGGTATTCTGCTAGTATAATGTAGTGTAATATATAAAGTATAAGTATTTTTTTCATTTACACATATTTTTATTTTCATGAACTTCAGTATTTCAATGACTTCCTCCTTATTGTGCATAGTCCCTCCTTTGGTATAGAGCAAAACAATCTATACTTTCTCCTGTTTAATATGATCAGGTTAGTGGCTAGCAGCACCACCTGGTGGTTACATAAGACCAAATCTTCTACAAGTTCTGCTGCTTTGTTTCTCACTTCTTTTTCTATACAGTCAAGCATTCTTCTCTAATCAGCCCTTTATGTCTAATATGCAGGTCCAAGAAGACAATGCAACTTGTGGGGAGGGAGAGAGTAAGGGAGGGTCCATATGATATCATATTGCTAGACTAACTGATTATGTATAGCAAGGTTTTCCTCTAAGGCACTTTCCAATCTGCAGCTTCATTCATCCTCACAACACTCATAAGTCAGGATTGTTTTTACTGGCTGTTATTTTATCAGCATAGGGAATTCCCAGGAAAGGAGCTGACAATGGGGATCAGTACCTTCTTTGTAATTTATATAATCTTAGAGAGTTGTCTGTGAAACTATGAGGATAAATGACTTGTCCAAGGTCACATGGCCCACATTTGAGAGGTGAGATTTCAACCCAAGTCTTCTTGACTCAAGGCTGGCCCTCACTACATCAGACTGCCTAGAAGGTAAAATGATATAGTTATGCGTATTAGAGCTGAACGGGACTATCAAAAATTATAACCTTATCAGTGAGGAAGCTAAAGCATTACAGAGTAAGTGGAAAGCATGCTGAATTTGGAGTCAGAGAAACCGGGTCACATTGTAGCTCTGCTACTTAGTACCTGTGTGACCTCGGGTAAAGTCACGTAGCCTGTTAAGGGAAGAGCTGGGAATAAAATTTAAGACTTCTGACCTTTCCTGTCATGCTTTCCCCCATACTTCAGGTTGCCTGCACTACAAGTGAAGAAAGTGGGGCCCCAGGGAGAGTGAGCACTATACTTCAGGCAGTAACCCCACCTACAAGAGAACCAAGACCAGGATTTTGGTCTTCTGAGTATTTCCACTAAAGCTTTCACAGTAGAACAACAAATGCTTGGCTCATAATAAATGCTTAAAAATGCTCATTGACTGGCTGACTAATCCTGTCTCAGACAGTGAAATCCAACCCATTTTATTTTTGTCTCTTTCATTCTTGAATCATCTTCTTCTATGGAGCTTAGAAGGAAACAATGTGAGTTATCCGTGAAGTAATCAATCCATGACTGCAGGGCAGTGAGAGCATCCTTCCAACCTTCAGCTGGATGGAAAGCTGAAAGAATGCTGGATTTGGAATCTGGAGGACTTGGGTTGGAATCCTGTTTCAGACACATATTAACTGTCTGGTCCCAGGAACATTATTTAATCTCTTGGACTCTCAGTTTCTTCTTTTGTAAATTGGACATAATAATAGCACCTGAGTCATGAGATTGTTGTGAAGATCAAATGAAATAATGTATATAAAGCCCTTTGAGAGTGCTATATAAATCTGAGCCATTATTACTGTTGCATTGTTGGTGTTACTGTTATTGTTATTACTGTAATTGTAATTACAACTAGGTGGCACAGGGGAGACAATGCTGGTCCTGGAGTCAGGAAGACTCATCTTTCTGAGTTCAAATCCAGTCTCAGATACTTATTAAGTGTGTGACCCTGGGCAAGTCACTTAACCCTGTATATCTCAGTTTCTTCATCTGGAAAATGAGCTGGAGAAAGAAATGGCAAACTACTCAAGTATCTTTGCCAAGAAAACCCCAATGATCTCACGAAGAGTTGGACACAACTGAAAACACCGGAACAAAAAATAATAAAAATGATAATAATAACAAATATAACAATAGTATTTATATAGCATTTTAAGGTTTGCAAAGCATTGTACATATATTAATGCACTTGATCCTCACAACAACCCTGGGAGGTAGGTGCTATTATTATCCCCATTTTACAGATAAGAGGGTAACTGAGATTGCCCAGGATCACCCAGCTAGGGATTGTCTGAGACAGGATTCCAACTCAGATCTTCCTTACTCCAAGTCATGAGCACTATCCACTCTACCACCTACCTGTCATCTGATAGAATGGGCTAGATCAAATGAGATAATGTTTTTAAACAACTTAGCACAGTGCCTAGCACATAGTAGGCACTAAATAAGTGTTTATTCCCTTTCTTTCTTCCTTCCTTCCTTTTCCTCCGTCCCTCCCTTCCTTTTCCTCCCTCCCTCCTTTGCTTCCTCCCTCCCTCCCTCCCTTCCTTCCTTCCTTCCTTCCTTCCTTCCTTCTTTCCTCCTTCCCAAGGAGAACCTAATCCTTTAGCTTTATAGGTTAGGCTCTCTGAAGACTGAACCTAGGTTTCTGTGAGTGCCAAGTTAGGGTCCCTTTGTGGGAGAAAGTTCTGTGCCCTCTCCGCTGCTGTTGACCTTTCATCCCAACCCTACTGCCCCCAGTAGTACTATTTCCTTCTCTGCTGTTGCTTCTAGACATCAAGCCTTTCTCTTCCCACTAGTTTGAGAAGCTGACTTGATTCCAATTCAATCAACTGATTTCCCACTAAAAAAGAATGAACACTAATTTTCTTTTTCCTTTAAAAGAATGAGAAATTAAATCCTTTATTTTAAGCAATTAAAAAACCAATCCAGTGTCTTTTCTTGGCTGGACACTTCAGCAGCTGAGTTTCATTTGAGAGTGATTTTGTTTTTGTAAGGCAGCTCAGTTATTTAAACAGGTAAGTCCATCATGCCTTTCCTTAGGCTTAGAGGCTCACCAGTCAAGGGTCACTCCTCTCTTACTCTGCTGCTGTTTTCTTCCTTGATTATAGGCTATAGTTAGAGGGTGTTAACTACACTGCTCTTCTGTGCCTCACATAAAATTATGTAAATAATTATCTTGTAATCAAAAGAGTCACCATTGCCTGTTCCAGGTATCCCTGTCTTGTCAGAGTGCCCACAATAATTCTGGCTCTGTTATCTTTTCTTATTGCCAGCTAGGATAAAGAACAGCTGCTAATAATAGGGCCCAGGGTGCACCATGGTGTGGAGCTCATTCTCTCTTAATGATGTCTTCAGTTCAATTTAAGAAACATTTATGGAATACCTAGTACATGTAAAGTACTAAGTTAAATGAAGTAAAAGCAGATTTACAAAGGGTGAACTTGTGTGTGTGTTATAACTTGCATGCATATGTAGAAAGAAAACATTTTAATTTTTTAAAATTTTGAACTTAACCAACACCAAATAGGATGAGAATTTTCATATACAAAGTAGAGAGCAAAAGATTATGCATGAAGTTGTGAATCTGCATTACGAATAGCTTGCTTTTATTTTTAAGTATACAATAAATTTAACAAGTTATTTTCAAAGCTACCTGTTTTCCATGTTTCCTTACTGACTCTCATTCTCTTCTATGCATTTCTTACTTTTCTTTTTGGTCACCCCATCACTACCACTTCTTTCCCCCATCTAATTTCAAGAAAGAAGGCAGGATGGAAGGAAGGGAGGAAAGGAGGAAGGAAGGAAAGAAGAAAGAAAAAACTCTTGTATCAGATATAGTCAAGCAAAACAAATACACACAATGACCATGTCTGAAAACATATTTCCCATTCTACACCTTGAGCCCATCACCTCTCTTTCAGAAGTGTATTTCATTACAAGAGTCGGGTAAAGTATTTCATTACAAGTGTTTTGGAATCATGGTTGGTCATTGATTGGAGTTTTTAAATCTTTCTAAGTGGTGTTCCTTTACAATGTCATTATATACATTATTCTCTAGGGTCTACTCACTTTGTATCAGTTCAAACTTCTTCCCAGGTTTGGCTAAAACTGTCCCTTCCCATTATTTCTTATGGCACTATAATATTCTACTACATTCATATATCTTAATTTGTCCAGCCATTCCCCACTTTAATGGGTAACCCTCTAATTTTCAAATTCATTGCCATTACAAAAGGAACAGCTATGAATATGTTTGCATATATGGTTCCTTTTTTTCTTCCTTTGATCTCTCTCAGTTCTGGTTATAGAATTTCTGGGTCAAAGGATATTCAATTTGGTGATTTTTAAGATATTGTTCCAGGTTGCTTTCCCAAATGAATAGACCAACTCAGCTCCACCAAGAGTGGGGCAGTGTGCCTGTCTTCTCCCAACCCCTCCAACAATGATCATTTCCCTCTTTTGTCAACTTTGACAATGTGAGGGGCATAAGAAATAGAGGAATGCCTACAAAAATACAAAATGCCCTAATTGTTGTTTGTCCTTCATTTTAAAAAGGACTGATGACATCACAGGATGATGTCTTGACTCTCATGTAAATTGGATTTAAGTGAGGCAGATTTGCACAGTTGCCAGTGTCACTCTCTCTGTAATATCTGGGTTCATTTTGTGGAACTTTTTTTGATTCTATTTAAAATTCTTTATTAGAAGAGTTGGGTGGTTGGAGGGGAGGGGTTAGATAGTGATATAGTGAGAAATTTGGTGATGTAAAAACAAATTATTTTAATTACCAGAAAAAGAATGAGCTGGAGGGTATTTAGCCTAGGGAAGAGAAGACTCAGGAAGAACACGAAAACTGGATATTAGAAGGTGACTCGTCCAAGATCACATAGAAAGTCAAATCAAGTCAAGAAAAATTTACTGAGTCCTTACTACATGCCAGGCACTGTGCTAAGACGTAGGTATACAAATGCAAGCTGAAAGAAGACAATCCTTATCCTAAAAGAGCTTACATTCTAATGAAGGGAGAGAGCACATTAAAGGAAAATTGAAAGTGGCAGTGGGGACAGGGGAAGAGATGAAGGTGCCTGGTCAAGAAAGTCCCAGAGAATCAGGAGTACAGTGGTAATCCTTACACTGTTCCCTACTGTTTCTATCTCAATATTCTAAGCCAGTGTTTCTCAAACTATGTTGTAAGGAACCCTGAATCACCCCCAATATTTTTAAAAAAATAAATCTCATGTCATTGTTAACAGGAATTAAAAATAGTGAAAGGATTTTATTGCAAAGGTCCTACCAAATTTTTGTTTAAACTGAAGGGCTCTACCATTATGGAAAAACTTTGAGAACCACTTATTTAAACTAAGCAAGGGTTGGCTGGATAATCATGAAATACTTGGTTCCTGTGTGTCTAGTGTTTTTCTCAATAAATTATCTATATACCATCATTCATTGGTAGAATCATTGTCCCTTGTAAACTATGGGTACATGTTTAGGGAGGTCATGGCAGAAATACATCCAGTTCTGGATACCACATTCTAGAAAGGACATTGCTAAACTGGAGATTGTCCCAAGGAAGGTAACAGGATGATGAAGGACCAACAAGACTGTGCCATATGAGGGTCCATTGAAGAAACTACAGGGAATGTTTCACCCAGTCCCCTCCCAAAGGTACAACTAGAAGCAGTAGATGAGAATTGCAAAAAGGCAAATGTATATTTGATATAAGGAGAAACTTCCTACCAGTCAGAGCTACCTAAAATGGAAATGGGCTGCCCTGGAACATAGCTGGTTCCTCTTAACTGGAGATCTTTAGGAAGGAATCACATGAATGACATGAAGACAATTCTTGGTCAATTGCCAAAGGGTTTCTAAGGTTCCTTCCAATTCTTATATTTTTTCAGTTCTGGAATTTCCTAAGGGATGAATCTGAAAATGCTAGGGTTTCCCCCCACCAAGACAATGAAACGAAATGGAATGACATTTATAATGACGTTAAGACATATACTATAACATAAGCTCTCCAATATGGTAACTGGGTGAGGACTATCAGTTTGTATACCCTCAACCAACCCAACTTGATCAGGAGAAGGATATAAAATTATGTCATGGGTGTTAATTCTCCAGTTTACTTGGCTGTGCTGGATTCTTCTTAAGAGAAACGATAAATGTTTAAATGTAAAGTGTGGCTTAGGGAATATTTCTGGCCAGATTGGGTGAGTGTAGCATGCACTGCCAGAAAGACACGGTAACTGTTCTATGGGTACAAAGCAAACTTCATTCACTAAATACACTTTTGACTAGTGCTATCAATTGAATAGCATTATAAAGACTAAGAAATATCCTCAAATGAGAGGGGGTGGGGGACAGATGGAGAAGCAGTTACAGGAACTTATTTTAATGTTCTATAAATGCTAAGGATCTGGCATAGTTGGGACTTTTATCTGTTTTCAGGAACAGAAGAGTTCATTCAGCTTCTGTAACTGAAGAATCTAAGGCTAGTCTTTGTTCATTGTCTGATTCTAACAGGACCAGCCCATCACAAAACATCTCTCCACTTCCTTTTCAGGGGAGTCAGCTGGCAGAGAACTGTCCACAGAGCAAATAAACTGTCTTATTAGTCTCAGAGGAGTCAGGTGATCTGACATCTTAGCACGGTTTTCAAGAAAATATTTATTAGGTTGTTTTTTCCTTCTAAAATCTGTTTCAAGGCTCTCAAACCACTCCAGACAGAGAGAAAAGTCTAGCTTTAGTTCCACTGAGCTCTAGAGCAATCCAGTTTTCATCTCACTTAAGCATATTCAATTTTTATAAAATAAGTAAAAAAAGAAAACAAACAGATGAAGATTGAATTTCTAGAGAGGGAGTGGATACTTAAGCAAGGGGTCAAAAAGCATTACATGTTCACAACCACTCCATAGGTACATCTTCCAGCTTTCCACATATTTCAGTCTCTCCTCTGTTACTTTCTTCTGATTCTTGTGACATCCAGCTTTATCTCCTGGGCCCCCGGTGGCATCCTCTTCTACCTAATTCCCGGCTGTCTTCTCTTCCAAGTTCTTTTTCCAATCAAACTAAAGTTGTATGTGAAATTGATGAATCTTTTCATCTACCTCTGTCTAATGGAGTCTATGGCAGTTTCCTCACCTGTAAAATGAGGGGAGTGGTCAGAATAAGTGACCCCTAAGATCCCGCCAGCTCTGAATCTGTTATCCTATAATGTATAGACCTCTTGGTAACTGTCTTGTTGGTAACAATCTTATTCCCCACAATACCCACCTCCTTCAAACACCCTGGTCTCCCAGGTCCTTAGTCTCCTCAAATCCTATGACCTTGGTCTCCAATCTACCTCAACTACACACAGAAGTTGTCATATACTAGAAACTCTCACTCTTCCAATGAATTTGCTGTGGGTATCAGCATTCCTAGTTTTTGCTCTGGTACCATGCCTCCTTTCTGTGCTGTGCTGTGCTTTGTTCCCAACCCCACAACGGAGAAGACCTTACAACTGCTACTTCCATGATAATACCTCCCACCCTCGTATCCCCTCACAGTAGCTGAAAAGATGAACAGCAGTAGTAGGGCTTGGTAGCTGGCCACTGCCCCTGCCTCCCTCTCTCAGGAGCTCCTAAGAGTAACAAAACCTGGCAAGAGAAGAATTAAGATTTACCCTTCTGTTCTTGGGATCAAGACTTCCAGGTCTCTCCTGGCCACGACACAAGGCTGCTCTTAACAAGTGGGGTTGCAGCACAGGTTACTGGTGAAGCTGCACCTAACCCCTAGGTGCACTTCAATAATGTTCTAGAATGTTCTAGCCTTTTTGACTACCACCGACTTCCTCAAGCATCCTCAAGTCCTTGACTCTAATATACAAAATGGTAGACAATCAGACATGGATAGGTTGCAATCTGCATCACTGGAAGACCTACATTAACAAGTTCATAGGTTAAATGAGGTATTGAGGTAACATGGGTGGTGGTGGTAATATGCACAATCTCCTCCTCAGAGAGTATTTTTGAAGATTAAATTTAAAAATAGATATAAACTTTGTGCTCTACGTACCAACCATTATGATTTACTGAGTCAGGCTTGGGCACATTTCCTCAGTAAGTATTCATTACTTAAGGAGATCATTCAAAATAAGATAATCTCTAGACTATGAAAACATTTCCCAAATATTCTGAACCATGTAAATATCATATACAAAAATATCCTGCTTATTTGGCCTCCACTCCCTTCTTTTCTCTTCCATAAAGCCTTTTTGGGGCATTCCAACTTTTAACAATCTCTTCCTTGTCTGAACTCACAATTTATTGCCCATCTCCCTCCTCTGGCAATTAATCTTTTTTGGAGGGGGGTTATAAATATTATTATTATAGGGGGAAAACCCTTATCCATATTACACGTAAGTGACTATTCACATTTGTACATGACAATTTTAAACAGTTCCTGATAAATTCTACAAATGTCTTATAACATATTAAACAGTATTCAAGTTACTGGGTAACAAAGAGCATATACAGAAGAAAACCTCAAGTGCTTTCCCCATTATCCAGTTCACACCTCAAGTAAGATTTTGTTTTGCAAGTGACAAATTAAATTACATTGATGAAGTAAAAAATAAGAGGATTGTTTTACGAGACAGAGATCAATTTGCACTTAATTTCCATAGCCATCTCCAATTAAGGAAAAATGCCATCTTGAGAAAAACAGTCTTTCAGCCATTTTTTGCAAAACATCAGGAATATTATTAATAAATTAAAATGAACTAATTTTTAATTTAAGAATTTTATCACAAAGAAGGGAATATGTGCGGTGGACTCACTGCCTCAGAGGAGGGGAGAAAAGTAACACTTGGGTATAAACCCTATAAAAATGCTCTGAACAGAGCTGACCATACAGTTGCATTCCTCTCCACCCCCCTGACTTTGGTGGGATCTTACTCAAGATGTGCTTTCAAAAACATGTACTATCAGAACAAAAACTTGGAAAGAACCTGAATGCATGATGTGCAACCACTTCCATTTCATGCTTCGTTCTGAGCTTGTTTTAAATGTTGGAAAGAAAAACTAATATAGATTTTCTCTATTTATAGATTCAAAAACATGCATCCTGGGAGGTCTCACCCAGCCATGACATGTGTCCTGTGTAAACCCTGAGTGCTGATGAACAAAATCAAGGTGAAGCCAGTTCGGGAAATTCTACACATTTTTGCACAAATTGCGGTCTTAGTTCAAGAAATAAAAACAAAAACAAAAGTCCATGAATTAAAAAAAAAGACATCCCTGATTGCCCAAAGTCAAAGCAAGTAGGAAGTTAAGTACTAGAGAAAAAGCGTAGGTAGGGAAGGACATTTGCTCCATTGTCAACATCATTGAGTCTCAGTTTGGCTATCTTTTCCGGATACCTCCTCATTCCCAAAGTACTACCAGAGAGAGAGCAACTGAAAAAATTCTTTGGAATCTGTCCCTGATTTTTATGCAAATGATATGCTTCAATAGCTTTTCCAGAAACTCCCATGTCAAAACCTGCAGTCTAGCCTTTTACAAATTGTTCGAATGGGTGATGCTCTGTAGATGCTGCTGCTGCTGCCGCCATAGCTGCTTCTATTGGACTTTGAGCTGCCGGGACTGGTCTGATGTCCAAAGAAGATAAGGGGAGAGGTACAGGATGCAGGAATGATCAAACCCATAATCCACTGTCCATCCTCTGTTTGTAGCTGAACTATCTACATCTCCACATTTGTGCCACCAACAGATGCTAGAACTCCCTCAACTTTTGTCCAAACACTCAGTACTGAACTACATAAACACAATAGGTGTGGCACTGAAGACCTATTTCAGAAACTAATCCCAAGCTTGCTTTTTTAATCTTTAACTGCTTTGAGAAAACTCTGGTATCATTGTCTTAATTTTCCTCAAGTGGATGATAAAGACCTGATGGTAGACTTCTCCTGTTATGCACCAGTGATTAGGGATTCCTGAAAGGTTTCATATAGATCAGAAGTAATACCTAGAGATTCTTAGGAGCAGAGTTGAAGAGGGAGTCCATTCTGGACATGGGGATCAGCTTGTTCAAAAGCAAAGGGATTGGAAATGAAATTCAAGAAACTCCTATTAAATAAATGCCTACTATGTCCAAGACACTGTATGGGACACTCGATTCTGTCTATGAATGAGCTGTCAAGATAAAGAAATGAATCACCTTTAGCAGATCATTCATTAACTGTGGCATTAGGCTTGGCGCCGCTAGGTAGCTCAGTGGACAGAACGCTGGTCCTGGAGTCAGGAAAGCCTAAGTTCAAATCTGACTTCAGATACTTAGTAGCTGTGTGAACCTGGGTGAGTCACTTAACCCTGTTTGCCTGAGTTTCTTCATGTGCACAAGGAGCTAGAGAAGGAAATGGCAAACCACTCCACTATCTTTGCCGAGAAAACCCCAAATGGGATAGCGAAGAGTTAAGCATGACTGAAAATGATTGAACGACAACATTAGGCTAAAATGTTTAAATGTTACTGGAGATGTGCTAATGATTTCTACCAGTTGGAGGTTCCTTTTACATGTATTCATTTTATTGACATTCATGAACTAGGCATATATTGTGGTCATTATTATCACACATATTTGTTTTCCCCACTGTTCTGGATCAAGCACTATTTAGAAAATACCAAAAGATACCAGACATGTATGCAAAACTTCACAAGGATAGTTAGATACTGAAAAATTGATTAAGTCAATGAACTGAGCATTCTATTCCAATCTAGTTAAAATAATATTCCACAATACACATAACTTTAAAGCTTATAGTGTGTTTTATTCATAGCAATCCTGTTTGAAATAGATAAATACAATTATCTCCATTTTTTCTACGCAGAGATTAAAGCTCAAAGCAAACAAATAATACTCATGATTATGTGGCTAGTACCATAACAAGGCCACAGGTATAAATAATATGTAATATTATATGGGAAGATCAACTGAGATAATATAGAATAAGATAATATATATCACATATAACATGGTATCATATACAACATCTCGGCTGATCCTCTCAAACACCTATATATTATGTATGTGTGTCTTTATATTACATATTATGTATCTTTTGACTCTAGATACACAACTCTTCTAAAACAGACTAAGAGGAAACTTTCTGTTTTGGCTGCAAAATTAGGGGCTGGGGGAGAGAACAGACTTTCTGGAAATATTTGCTCTATATGGACCACCTTGGTACTGTCCATGACCATTTATTTTATTACTTCTTTGAACTACGGATATTTTCATGTCTAAAGCAATTTTTCCAGGTCTGTGCTAAGCCCATATTTTATCACTGGAGAGTGAAACTTCTGCTCCCAAACCACAAGTATTCTATTTCCCTAACTACATGGATGTCTCTCTTCCCATCTGGTAATATCATCTATTTTTTTTTCTGGGAGTTTTCTAAGCAGTAAACTTTGAGGATGAGCTGTTAGTGGTCACAATACACTTCTGGATTATGCCAGGGTCATACAATGTCTGTGTTCTCTAGGACTATACAATGCTTTCATGCTTTGCTGTTAAAGTTGATTATACTACATTTACAAAGCCATGACCACTCAGCAAGGCCAACTACACTTAAGAGTTTATGGATGTCGTTTCATGGCTAAGAAGCACTTTTTTCTTGGCCCTTAAAAAAGTGCCTAAACTCCTATGGGATAGAAATCTGATGAGAAATGAAAAGCAGAATAAATAATGTTTTCCTCTGAATGGCTGTGGAATAAACTTTCTCATCCCTCAACATGGCCAAGATACCACATGGATCAACTCCTAAAAGATAATGTTTTAAATGTTCCATACATAAGCTGTTTTCCTTGAGAGTAGACACTGACTTGTGCTAGTTTGACTGTTGGTATAATTTTCCAAACATTTTTGAATTTTTCCAGATTATGGTAATTACTGGAATTAGTTATAGTACAGAGGGGAAAGGCTCATTCACATATGCTACTCTCTTCATCATTTTAGCTAATGTCTGAAGATTCTTATTTCTATGGAAAGTGGCTTGCCTGTAATAATATGGATTCCCTACTTTTCTGCCAGTTAATTACCCCTTCTTACAATTTCCCCAGTGGTGCCGTGCATACATATGAACCATGGAACACCTTGGTCTCAGCAGAATCCAAACAGTAGATGACCCAAGGGCAATGGGAAGATGTAAAATGGATGAATGCACAAAAATGGTGGAAAAGACATCATTGAAGGCATGTTTGGAAATAATGCAGCAAGTATGATAGAGAGTGGATGGACATCTTCTATGGAGGTCTTATGGAAGGCCAGGAATGAGTGTCCCACAGAAGATATGGCATAAGTCTTGATCTGTATCAGTCACAAAACTTGATGGTGGATAAAGAGGTGGGGGCAGGGAGGAGGGAGAGGGAGAGAGAAGACAGAGGAGAGAGGAGAAGAGAGGGGAGAGGCAGAGACAGAGACAGACAGACAGAGAGAGGGACAGAGAGAGAGGGAGCGAGAGAGAGAGAGAGAGAGAGAGAGAGAGAGAGAGAGAGAGAGAATCATATGGTTGTTGAGAGGATCAGCTGAAATACATGATATGATATATAACATAATATGATATGATGTGAAATATGATATAAATAATATGTAATGTTATATGGAAAGATCCAACTAAGATAATATAAAATAATATATGTATACATCACATATAACATGGTATCACATACATTTCAGCTGATCCTCCCCAAAAACCTACATAATATATGTGTGTATGTTTATACCAAATATTATGTGTACATACATATATATATATTTCAGTTGGTCCAACAACTATATCTCCATCTCCATCTCTCTCTCTTTCCTCCCCCTCTGTCTCTCCCTCCCCCTCTCTGTATCCCTTCAAGTTCTGCAAAGTGCTTTACATATATTACCTCAGTTGATCCTCTAACAACCCAGTGAGGTAGCTACTGCTGGTATTATTATAAAAATTTAACAAATCAGGAAACTGAGGCTCAGAGAGGTTAAGTGGTCACAGCTAGCAAGTGGATATATAAGTGTGTTCATGTGCTTTAAAGTTTGCAAAGTGCCATCTCCTTTTATCCTTGTAACAACCCTGGGAAGTAGGTGCTATTATTATGATTATTCCCATTTTACAGATGAAGAAACTGAAATAGACAAATTTTAAAACTACAAAATGGCATTATAAACTAAGTAAAAAAAAAGGAAACCACTATTAAGGTCATGTTGGACAAAAGCTTAAAAAGCTTTCTTCTAAAATCTGAGGTTTAAAAGAGAGAAGTATAAGGTGATACCTTTTGGTTGAGTTCATATAGGTGCGGATAGGTTGGACCAAACCTGTAAAGTCTGGTTCCATGACATTTTGGGGGAGTTTGTCTTAAATCAGCATCATAGTGAACCTGGTACAGTATTTCCAAGCCTTCACTGTGTAACACAGGCCATCTGGATGTGATGACCCCATCAGTTGGCTACCATGATATCATCCTTGTGGGGGACACTAGGGAGCTGCTTTCAGGAGAACTATGAGGACATGTGGACATTCTACAACTGGTTCCAACTGGCCTACTGCATGATGGTTGTTTTTGAGTAATGTTCAACTCCTCGTGACCCCATTTGGGGTTTTCCTAGAAAAGACACTGTAGTGGTTTGCCAATTTTCTCCAGCTCATTTTAGGGATGAGGAGCTCAAGCAAACAGGGTTCACTGATTTGCCCAGAGTCACACAGCTACTAAATGTCCGTGACCAGATTTGAACTCACAAAGATGCATCTTCCTGGGCTGGGCATTCTATCCACTGTGCCATCTAGCTGCCCCCAACACATAATTAGAATTCTCTTTCCATTAGTTGTGTATCCAGAAATGACAGCATCCTCAGAAAGGGCTAGAGTCAGCACCAGCTATGGCTTTTGGCTGAAATTGCTTCTCTGGGTGAGAGTCCACCTGTTCTTTAACACTTTCCCATGACGGAACTGATAAGGCTTCTTCCCCTCCCCAAGGCTATGGAGAAAGAAGCTCCATTCCTTGGCTTTTGCCTTCATTCTTTTCTGTTGTAGATGCAGGGAGTGGAGTCTCCAATCTGGGCTGGGAATTTGAGTCATGGGGACCCAGGAATCTAGGCCGTGTTTTATGGCTAAACTATGAACCTGGCTCCCCAACATATCAAGGTGGTATTGGAGGTATTAAGGAAAATTTCTGTGTTTTTTTTCTAGCTCCTTGAGGACAGAAATAGCTCATTTCGTCTTTAAATCCCTAGTGCTTGGCACATAGCAGGAGATTAATAAATGCTTGCTGATTAATAATTATAATGATAATAACATAATTACATTTAATAATAGCTAACCACAACTAACATTTACATAGTGCTTGTTATTTGCTAGGCACTGTGCTAAGTTTCTTATCATTTTATCTCATTTGCTTCTCACAACAACCCTGAGAGATAAGGGGCTATTATTATCCTCATTCTACAGGTGAGAAAACAGGCAAACCGAGGTTGTGACTTGCCCAAGGTCACATAGCTAGTAATGATGTGAGGTTGGATTTGAATTTGGGTCTTCCTGACCCCAGGACCAGCACTTTATGTGTGCTACCTAGCTACTCCTGTGGTAAATTATCTTGGCCTTTGTCCCTCCTTCCTATGTTTCCTGCAGATCTTTAGAATTAATGAAGGTGGGAACTTGGAAGAGAGGGCATAGGCAGATTTCACTCCCCTTAGATTTCACTTACAGTTTTGTTCTGGCTCATTCTTTTTCTGGCATGGTAGACATCTGGCACAAAGATACTACTAAAGATTCTATTCTACATTTGAGCCAGAGCTGGAGGTAGGAGCCTCAACTTGGATTAAGCTTCTTATTTCCACTATAAAATATGATTGCTTACATTACAAATCCCAATAGCTTGTTTTCTAAAGCCAAATCTTATTAGTTTAATTTGCACAGTGGAATCTCCTATGACTTTTAACTTTTGAAACTGGTTTATACATTGGCTATATCATATTCTTGGTTACAGAAAAAGCATACTGTCAGTATTCTTGAAAGGACAAGATTCCATTTTCCAAATTTACTAAAATGGAAATGTGGTCTCATCTTCAGTGATCCAGACTGCAACCCATCCATTCTTGTTTATACTTTGGGAGTCTTGTCCACATTCTCCCACAAATTCACCGCAGGGTATCCACCCAATGTGCTAGAGGCCTTCCTCCTGTAATGGTGTGTGACAAAGCCCTTTTCACAGACATTGAGTTGTCAGGATATTAAGATGAGAGTAACAGAAACAATGAGATATAAACGTGTGACACTTTCTGACATCTAGCAACCATGTTTGTATATGAAATGATCAAGAACGGGGTTACAAAGTTAGTAGAAACAATGAACTTCCCTCTCCTCCACCTCCCC
Organism: Trichosurus vulpecula; assembly: GCF_011100635.1. Taxonomy (NCBI): domain Eukaryota; kingdom Metazoa; phylum Chordata; class Mammalia; order Diprotodontia; family Phalangeridae; genus Trichosurus; species Trichosurus vulpecula. Next base: position 43,570,522 of record NC_050576.1, read on the forward strand.
ACATACATTGTATACCTTTTCTACACCCACTCATTTTCATGGATGGAGGACCAAGAGATGAAAAAACTAGGGAATGCCCAAAGCTACTTGGTAAGTATTGGGCCAACGGCCATTGTTAGGTTTATTGATCAGCCTGCAAAGGTGAGTTTTTAGAAAGTATATCGGATAGTCACCCTACTTCCTGGGTTACCAAGAAGAACTATGGGGGGGAAAATGCTAACATCCAAAAAGCTTTACTCAGAAAGAGCCTGGCTCTTGGGGCTGAGAATCTTGGCCTGAAACCAAGAATTTGAAGGAACAGAAGCAGGGAAACATTTGCTCGCAATCAGATAAAGAAGGATTTCTGCTCTTTGTGGATAAGGAAAACCATGCCATACCCTAGCCAAGGATTTTAGGTGAGCCAGAAGCTAGAGGTGGCGGTAAATTGTGAGCTCCTTGAGGGCACTGACCATCTTTTGCCTCTTTGGATATCCCTTTGGATATTTTAGCACAGTGTCTGGTACATAGTAGGTGCTTAATAAATATTTATTGACTGACTGGTGAATACAGCTAAACAGGGAAGTAGCAACCATTGCAGCATCATCCTGAAGACTCGAGGCCAAAGATGGTGGAAACAGTATAACGTTATCAGTAGTCTGAAGCATCGAAGGCTGTCACTTTCTTCTGTCATCTTGAGGAAATCAATGATGACTGACTGTTCATGCATTATGTCCCCAAAGCATCCGTGATGTTTTCCCAATCATACATTTTTCTGACAACATTCTTCAACTCTATTCTTTGAGGTACCTTATTTGTTATAGATTGGAACTTGCTTATACCTAACATGTGCCTCTCCATTGCCTTCTGTGTGATACTCATTTTCAATTCTTTAGAGACTATAACATTCCATTTCTCATAGCCTTACAACAAAGCTGGTAGAATACTGATGTTTAAAAAGAAAGCTAGGCCTCTGTTTCTAGAAGAGGTTTAGGGTCATTAAGGGAACTTTGCATTTTGCTAAAGGTGATCTAGCCTGCTCTTTTGTTTGATTCTGGGTCCAACTTGTCTATTTATAGCATTGGCTCAATATTGACAGTAGTGGTTCTCAAAGGATGTGCTGCAAATTTTTAGATATTGTATTGTTGCAGATAAAAAACAATTTGTAAGTAATATTTTTAATGTACGTTCTTTGCTGTTCAGTTGTGTCTAACTCTGTGACCTTGTTTGGGGTTTTCTTGGCAAAGATACTGGAGTGGTTTGCCATTTCCTTCTCCAGCTCATAGTACAAATAAGGAAACTGAGGAAAACAGGGTGAAGTGACTTGCCCAGGGTCACACAGCTAGGGAGTGTCTGAGGCTGGATTTGAACTCATGAAGGTGAGCCTTTCTGATTTCAAGGCCAGTGCTCCAACCACTGCACCACCTTGCTGCCCCTAATTTAAAGTTCTACTTAACCAGAATATGCAGTATGGTGAGTATAACAGTAACAAACTAAATAAAAGTTGCCATCTGCGAACATGCACCAATAAAAACACCTGCACTTATTAAAAGGAAACTGTCCATACGTAACTCTTGTGATTCTCTTGTACTGTTGCTAAGTTACATATTCTTCATGCCATAATTCCTCATGGCAAAGAATACTGCACCATAAGCAAAATGTTTGAGAACTGCTGCTCTATATGTTTCCCACCCAACCACATCTGGGCAATGATGTTCTCTCAGTTAGTTTTTCCTTGTGGAAACTATTGAGTGGTTACAGATTTCCTGCGTGAAGCTCTGGGTCCAGGACTTGATTATTCACTCCAGAAAGAAGCATCATCCACAGAGAATGAATCTTCAGCTTGAGTTTTACATCAGATCCCTTCCATCACAACGGAGAGAACACCTTTGGCCAGCATATACTTCAATGATTCTAAGGTGTTGATGGGATATCAACACTGTTGGAAGAAAACCTTCAAAATTTATTAGCTGGGACTCCCTTTTAATAGTGAGCTAGCTGGCACCATCGATTTTGAATTAGGTATATTTCTTAAAATTGGGATATAAGATCTTTAAACTGAAAGCATATAATTACAGTTATTATATCTAAGACCCCAGCTTCACATATTTCAGTTTCTTGAGTCCTCTTCTAGATTGAAACCATTGCATAAGAAACCGACAGCCAGACTACCTTTCAGGTGTAATACTTTATCACTTCAAGCTCCTATTCAGAAAACTGGAAAAACCTCTCTATATACTATAGTTTACTAGGCTTACACTAATTCCTCCAGTGTCATGACAGTGCTGTGGGCAGAGGTAGATCAGAGAGACAGGGAGTAAGAAACCAGATTAAAAGAGCCAAGGTAAGTCTAGGAGTTAAAGCTAAAGAATCCAAGGTTTTTACAGATTTCTGAATAGCCACTTGAATTAATAAAGTGTCACATCTGAAAGGTGATCTGACTATAGTGGATCTTACACAGTGATTTCCATCGGGAGGGGAATTCAATAATTAGAAAGAGTCCAAGTCAAGGCCAAGAGGTCAAGATAAACGCAAGGCAGCAGATTAGGAGCCAGGCACAGTCTAGTTAAACAGTAGACAGCAGGCACCAGCAACAAGTAGAATTTGAATCTGGGAAAATTGTTGTTTTATTTGTTCTATTGTTTTATGTTGTTTTATTGTTTTAGCCAATAAACCTCATGTGCTTCTTGTTGAGACAGGAGCTAAATCTCAGAGCACAAAAGGAGAACTTACTTTGAGAAGATGATAAATAGATTGTCCCTGTTGTAATAGGTTAGAACGCATGACAGGGGCAGATCCTGACACCTACTTCCAAACTCAGGGCCATGATGTATCAAAAGAAAATTTTATTTTAAAACAACTATCATTACACAAAAAGCATATTGATCTGTTTCAAAATCCCACAATGCTTCATAACATGCTTCTCCTCTACAATAAGAAGAGGCTTACTGCAGGCTCTTCCCCCCACAAATTATGACTCATTCAACATTTATAAGATGTCTATGGAGCCCCTTTCTATGTTCAAATAAAGTTCATAGATGTAGGATCATTTTATGCTGGGGCCTGTGTACTTTGTTTTTTATTTTATTTTTAATTTATGGAATAAAACAAGCATTTGCATAACACAGTACAATAAAAAAGATGATTGTACATGAAGCTGCAAATCTACTATGCACAAGTTGCTATTTCTTTCAAATATACAACAAAATTATCATGTATGTTTTTTCTTTCTTCCCACCCCCTGCCCTAGAGATGTCTACCATTAGACACAAATAGGTATGTGTATGCATATATACGTATATATGTAATATAAATACATGCACACATATATACACACACATATGTATATGTGTATATGCATATACATACACACATGTAATTATATACATACTTCTATTTATCAGTTTTTCTCCAGATGCAGATAGCATCTTTCTCCATATGTCCTTTATAGTTAATTTGTGTGTTTATAATAGACAAATAACTTATTTTCTCAAAGTCACTCTTAAAACAGTTTTGCTGTTAGTGTATACAATATTCTCTGGGTCTGCTCATTTCACTCTTCATTAATTCATGCAAGTCTTCCCATGTTTACCTAAGATTACACTCATCATTTCTTATAGCACAGTAGTATTCCATCACAATCACAATATACCACTTGTTCAGCCACTCTCCGGCTGATGGGCAACCCTGCAATTTCTAGTTTTTTTTTTTTTGCTACCACAAAGACCTGCAATAAACATTTTAGAACATATAAATTATTTTTCTTTTCCTCTAATCATCTTTGGGAATAGACCAAGGAGTGGTATTGCTGGGTCAAAGGGTACAGGTAGTCTAATAACGCTTTGGGCAGTATTCCAGATTGCTCTCCAAAATGGTCGGATCATTTCACAATTCCACCAATGATGAATTAACATCCCAGGTTTTCCACATCCCCTCTGATGTGTCACTTTCCCTATCATTTTAGCCAGTCTGGTAGGTATAAAACGTTATCTCAAGGTTGTTTCAATCTGCATCTCTCTAATCAGTATCGCCTATGTACTTTAAGCTGCACCCAAAATTTGCTGTACTCTCTCTAGTTTGAGCCATTCCAATGAAGTTTTTCTACACCACTGGTCTGCTGTAACCACCTTCTCTATTATGAAACCTTCTCTGAGCCAGTCCATAAGCTCTTCTGATAAATTCTTGGTATTAGAAGAGGGAACCTGGAAATTCCCATTTCATCTGGAAAGGGATTGCAATCCTTTTGACAGAGTCCAATCTTGAAGCACTGCATGAGCATGTAAGCTGCCCTAAAGGCTGAGAAGGCTTCCTCTTTAGTAACCCTGCAACTACCATGGTAGAGAAAAATAATGATAGCTAGCATTTATATAGAACTGACTATGTGCCAGGCACCGTGCTAAGTGCATTTAATGTTGACATTTACATACTGCTTTGTAAATTGTGTAACACTTTCTTAAGAATTTTGAGAAGGTAGGCAATATAAATATTTAACATCCGTAGGATATAAAATGGTTCAGTATGTTTATATTCAGAATGCTTAAATAACTTGGTAAAAGGTACACAGTAAGTCATTGGTCAAGATAGGATTCAACCTCAGGTCTTTTGAGACCAAGCCTACTGCTTTTCCCAGTATACAAAGAATGTAATCATAGGATTGTAGATGAAAATAGAAGGACCTTTAGAGATTATCTAGTGTAATTTTATCAATGAGGAAACCCAGAGGTCAAGTGAACTGCCTGAGGTCACACAGGTTCTTAGCAGTAGGGCTGGGTTTCAAATGTTAGTGCTCTGACATCATGACCAGCACCCTTTCCATTATACTGTAAAGAGAGTGAAAGTTTTACTTTTACCAAGTACCAACTTATGTGACCTTCACAGAAATAAGCTTAAAAAAACAGGACCAATTTATATGAATTGTCATTCAGTTCTTTGGACAATGATATAACGCTTTGGTACGCCTGAAAAGTGTTTGGTGCGCATAACTGCCCCTTCCTTCCCCTCCCCCAAACCATGATGAGCTAAATGGTTTATGCCAGAGAATCCTTCTACCAGTGTCATCAACTTCCTAGTCAGCTTGTTGGAATCACCAGGCCATGGGGTTGCTCCTAGGAAGAATCCCATATGTTGGTGCAATAGTAGTATCTCTGCTGCCAAGGGTAGTAGGTGGCACAGTGAATAAGAGTGTTGGGCCTGAAGTCAGGAAGACTTATCTTTCTGAGTTCAAATCTGGCCTCAGACGCTTGCTGTGTGACCCTGGGCAAGTCACTTAACCTTGTTTGCCTCAGCTTCCTCATCTGTAAAATGAGCTGGAGAAGGAAATGGCAAACCACTCCAATATCTTTGCCAAGAAAACTCCAAATGGGGTCATGAAGAGTCAGGCATGACTGAACAACAAAGAAATCTTATGGTCTACAGCAGTGATGCCAAACTCAAACATCGTTTTGATATATGTGTATATGTATGTGTGTGTGTGTGTGTGTGTGTGTGTACACATACTTTCATACACACATATACCCCTGTAGACTTAGGAAACTAAATTAAATACACCTAATTTTTAAAAATGAAAATATTGTGTTGTTTTATTGTATTTTTTATTGGAGTTTGCAGGGCCATGCTGGCCTGGTCACAGGGGTCTGACACCTTGGGTACTGAGGCCCCCCCAAATATCTTAGCGAGCCTGGAGATATGTGTATCTGTCTAGGAATTCTCTTGGTAGGAACCTAGAGTAGAACTGACAAATACATCCATTAAAAAAGGCAGGGGGAATGGAAAAATTGAGGGAATAGGAAGAAGTCATTCTTTTTTTTTTTTTTTTGTATTTCCAGTACACATAGTAAGTGCTTAATAAATACTTACTGAACTGTTTGTTGAAAGGAAGACTGGCTAGCAACTCCATCCTCCTTAATTCTGAGAAAAACATTTGCCAGACTTTGGAATGAGGAAATCTGATGGCAGGGAGAGCAGCCACTGAAAAAGGCATGCCAGGGTTGAAATCTAGGTGAATAGGCCATTAATGATTAACTAGCAAGTAAATATTCATCTTAAATTATTAAATTATTAAAATGTGTATATAAACATATAACAATGCAGCACTGAGGTGTGTAAGGCTATGTTCTTATCAGTCACAGACCTGAGTTGGAATCCTACCCCAGATGTTTACTAGCTGTATGACAAGGCAAGGCACTCAACCTCTGTCTCAGTTTCCTCATCTGTAAAATGGAGATGATAGCACCTCCCTCTCAGGATTGTTGAGGGGATCAAATGAGATATCATATGTAGTAACTCACATTTATATTGCATTCCAAAGCCCTTTTCTCATAACACACCGGTGAGGCTGGCAGTGTTATCATCACTATTTTACAGAGAAGGAAACAGCCAGTAAGATGGTTAGCATTCTGAAGCCTTATTACCTGTTGTGTGCCAGGCAAGAGCTAAGCACAGGGTACACAAGGAAGGGCAAAAGAGAGTCAAGAGTACCTGATCTCAAGGAGCTCACAGTCAAAGTAACGAGAGACCCTGAGAAGCGGCCCCCATGGCAGCAAATATTCAAGTTTAGAAAATGCGTGGGCAAAAAGTTAAGTGATACTGTAGCCAGCACCTTTGCAAACTCTAAAACAGACCATGTGTCTCATATCTGCCTTTTATGCCTTGGTTTGCTATCTGGTCAAACATTTCTTGTAAATGAGAAGGCACAATTTGAAGTTTCTCTTCTGTCCTTTGAGGCACCATAACTCAAATCTGTGTAAGGTAAAGGGAATCGAGGAACAATGGTTGCATTTTGTACAATTTGGAACATTTTATAGGGGCAGAATCAGCGTTTGTTAACACATGTAGGATCTGTTAACTTTTGGTGAAAGTAGGAGAAAAGTCCAAACAATGCTGCAAATGAAGATTTCCTAGAATCAAAGAACCTTACATTCGGATGTGACCTCAGAGACTGTTCCAAGCCTGAACCAAACTAACCTGTAGTTTAACAAAAATCCCTTCCACAGCATACCCAGCTTGAACACCCAGGGGTGGGGAAGTGGGGGATACAAGGAGGGAGGCAGAGTGTGTGTGTGTGTGTGTGTGTAAGCCCATTTCACTTTGGAATGGGGCTTGTTAGGAAGTTTTTACTGACAGGAAGTTGAATTTGCTTCTCCTGTAACTTCCACTTTTTGCTTAGTTCTGTCCTCTGGGACAGGGCGGAACAAAGCCATTATAATCCCTCTAGCTAGCTCTACAAGTTGTTTTAGCCAGCCTAACTCCAGACTTTAAAACCCACATACTTTTCCCTCTGTATTTACACTTACGATTCCCATCCTTCCTAAATTTCAAGATGGTTCACCATTTTACTCCTGCTGGTTTCATAACCTACAGAATTTCCCATTTGCTCCCATATGTCTTTGGCCTATAGTCCTTATCAAATTGTTAGAATCAAATCACCCTTCAGGACCTCAGAGACCACTCAGTGTTACATATAAGGATCCTGTCTGAAACAAGGGGTCACCAGCCCTCGATTAAAGACATCCAGTGAGAAGAGAACCCATCCACTCATTATTTCCTGAAGCAATCCAATTTACTTCTGAATAGTTATTATGAAGTTGGTATTTCCTTTTCACCTTGTTCCTAGTTCTGCCTTCTAGGGTAAACAGACTAAGTCTAGTTTGCATCCTTAGAGCACTCCAGATCTTTCTCTGGCAATCTTGAAGCCTACTCGTGGTTGCGTTTTCCCGAAAACTCTCCAGATTTATCAAACATCAGTCTAAAAAAAAAAAAGTGACACTCAAAATGAACACAATAGAAGTGAGTAGATTAAAGTGGGATTACTCACCTCCTCTAATCCTGGATCTTGCTTCCCTTAAAGCAGTCTATGACACTTAAGCTTTTTGAATGTCTTAGTCACATGGCTGACGAGTCATCTTGTTTGCTGTCAAGAATGCTCCAGTCCCGGATCTTTTTCAAATTCATGTATCTTACGCTTCTCCCATTGAGTACTGGGAAGTACCATGATGTACTAAAAAGAGCACTGGATGTGAGAGGATGGATTTTCCTAGCATTCAAATCCTACCTCTAACACTTATTAGCTGTTTGACCCTGAGCGAGTCATTTTACTTTTAGCCTTGAAGTTCCCCACCGGTAAAATGGTGATGACTCCTGCAGTACTCATAGGGTTGTTATAAGGATCAACTAAGATAATTTACATAAAGTTCTTTGCGAATCTTAAAGCACCATGTAAATTTGTTTATATTTCTTGTGAATCTGGTTTTGTCAACCCAAATGTAACATTATATTTATCTCTGCTAAGTTTCATCTTTTTCTAAACAGTTCAGCCCAATATTTTAATGTAACAGATCCGCCTTGCCCCCCCCCCCCATCCTTGGTGTCATCCAAATGATTATCCCCTTCATATACATATTTGATAGAGATGCTCTTCGCCTTTATCCAATTTAATGATAAACATTAAAACCAACTCTGGCACTCCTAGTGTTTTGGTTAATTTGGTCTACTTAATAAGCAACTACAACTACACAATTATTACTTACGTAAAAACTACTTTAAAAGGGTGGGACTCTTTTAAACCTGGCCTGACTGGTTCCCTTTCCCCAAAGGGTGGGAGCAGGTAGTCAGGACGCTTAAATGAATCTCTAAGTATAACCTAACACACTGAAGGCATTTCTACCACTAGTGGTAACTGGAAAGTGAAGGCTTAGGTACCTCCTAGGGTAGTTGTGAGGATGTTAGTATTTCTGAAGTGCTTTGCAAACCTTACATTAATACAACTTTGCTGGCTGTTATTATTGTAATCCTTTAGGCAAATCACTCATTTCCTTATTGTAAAATGAGGATAGGTAAGGTTGAACTAGCCAAGCCTCTGAATCTAAGGTGCTACCTAACTTAGCCATGATGGTCCTACACAGAGGTTATCAGTCATCTTAGACTGAAGTATTTAAAAGAACCAGTGCCGCCTTCCTCCCTCTGCACTCCTAATAAGTCTTGCCCCTGATTTCTGTACTTCCTCTAATTTTTTAATCCAAAGTTGCCTCTTCCCAGGCCATCCCTGGCCCTATGCTGGTGGTTTCTGTCATTAGGTAAGCTCTTTGAGGTCTGCACTCCCAGTTCTTGACACTTTGCTGGCATTTAAGCTCCTGTTGCTTTTCAGTTATTCATGGTCACTCAGAAGCCTGCAGTACTGAGCCAGGAGAGTTTTTCTGGAACATGAGCTACTTTTCCTATCAAAAACCATGAAGGATAGCTTCGAGGGAAATTAGTTAGCACATGTACAGGGTGAAGCAGAGTGTTACTGCACCAGACTTTAGGGTCATGACGTAATACTTATGGCTTTAGGCTCTAGCAGCATTGTCAAAGGATGGACAATTGGGCACGTGTATATTTTTCATAGGTACCTATTAGTAGTGCAATGGATGTGCATTTAGTACATGCATTCAGTATACTAGTGTGTGTACCATTTTTTTCTACTCATCCTATCTCTATTTCACCAGAGAGGGGGCAGGGGAAAAAAGAAACCAGAATTCACACTCAAGCTAATGCTCATTTGAAAATTAGTTTCTGACTTTCACAATTCTTGTGAGAGTAAAGAGAACAAGGCGGTATTATTCCCATTTTTACAAAGAAAGACAATGGGGCTCAGTGAGGCTAGGGAACTTGCCAAAAGATTCAGTGTTATGGGACTAACCCCCAAAAGGCCTTCCAATTAATTCCTGTTAATGCATTCTTTTTACATTAATTATGTTGCACTTTACCCTAACATACATCAACTCAATACAAAAAAAAAGGCCAAGACCAACCACTAAAAATTGTTTAATTGCTATTTAACCTTATATAAACAAAGGTTTTCTCTAGGTGAAATTGTTCCAGAGCTTTCGGCCTCCAGCAAAGTAAAAAGCTGCAGCTAGAAGCCAAATAAAATTGGATTTGGACTTTTTCTAACAGCTTCTTTACCCTTTCATAGAGAATTTCCCAAAGAACCAGCTAGTTGTTAAGTGCATCTCCATCTACTTCCTGGACTTGGAAACCTCAGTTCAAATCTGGCTTCAGATGCTTACTAGCTGTGTGACCCTGGGCATGTCACTTAACCCCATTTGCCCCCTTCTCATGAGCTGGAGAAGGAAATGGCAAACCAACTCCAGTATCTCTGCCAAGAAAACCCCAAACGGGGTCACAAAGAGTTGAACACAACTTAACAAAATTTCCAAGTGCCTTACTTTCTTTACTGGTTAAATGAGAGGCAATGGTCTTGAAGACCAATTATACCTTACAGATATGTAATGAATATGCAACACATTTATAATAGAGCCTATGTTACAATTACTGCCTTTATACATAAAACGAGTGTACTTTCTCTATACTATGCTTATTTCTCCTTAATGGCGAAATGCATTTAATAAGAAACCAAAAAAAAAAAAACCACTTTAAATGTCTATTAAGGGGCTGGACAATTGGAAAAAACAAGTAGCAGAAAAGGCAATTATCTTTGCAGTGCGAGGACCTGGTACCTGGCTGAATCTTGCCTCTAAAACCTACTTCAATAATGTATTTTGTAAGAGGCTTAAAGGCACAGCGCTGTTCCCTTTCCCTTGCCGTTTTTAAACTTGTGCAAAACTCGCTTAGTTTTTATGGGCCTGGGTTTTCTCATCTTTTAAGGGAGAGGACTCCATTCCTAGCGAGATGGCCACTTACTGCCTTCTGAGGTCAGGCAGCGGGTAGGGCCCACGCTGGCTTTTTCCCTAGAGATACTCTTCCCCCACGTGGAGTAACCTTGACAGTCACCCGGCTTCGCCCAGACCCGCCCCGTTCCCCAAGCACACCAATAACATAGAAGCGCCGAGAGCCCGCCCCCTCCCGGGCCGAGCCAATGAGCTAAGGCGTCTGCGGGCACAGCGGAAAGGGAGGGGCCAGGTGGTTGCTAAAGAAGCCGCTTCCCCTTGATCACCAGCGACGCTTGCGTTCGTCCTACTTTGTCCGGTAACGACTTTTTCGCTAGCGAATCCATGGAACACGCTTTTCCCACCGGGCCACCCACCAACCCACCCCTAACCCTCCTCACGCCCTACATCCTCCCTGTCCGCTGAGAGAGCCACGGTATTGTAGACAGAACCCTCGGCTTCTACCGGGGCCTGTGCGCCCGCCATTCTTTTTATACCCGGGCACGCGACGTCACGTACCGACGCTGGCGTCGGCGCGTTGACGTCTGAGGCGCCATTGTGTTTGGGAGGCGAGGCGAGATCGAGGCGCGCGGGGCGGGCTTCCGTTCGTGACCCTCTTCCGCCTTCCGCGGCCTGGGAGGGAAACGTCCCTACGCCTTCCCGGGGGAGCAACCAGACGTTCCCTTTGTTTCTTTTCTCTCCGTGTGCGTCCGCAGTCTGGGCTAGGCCCCAGCAGACACACCCCCGAGGGGCGGGCAGGGTACAGGCGCTCTTGGGGCTGCGCTCGCTTCTCCCGGGCGGTGCCGCGGTGGCCGTCAGCCCTCCCCGCGGTGTGCTGGCCTACGAAATCTTCAGAATTGATTCCCGCATTAGGGTGCGGCCTCGGCGGGAAGGGACCTCTACTGGCCACCGAGGCCGCCCGGCCCATTGAACGCCCAGGGAAACCGTTACTAAGCGGGTGGCCTTAGAGTTAGGAAGGCCCGAGTTCAAATGTAGCCTCAGACACGCCATAGCCGTGTGACCATGAGCGAGTCACTTAATCGCTGTCTGCCTCTGTTTACGCTTTGTAAAACGAGGACTGTAACAGCACCCTCTTTCCAGGTTGTTGTGAGGCTCAAACAAGACGATAATAGTAAATCGCTTAGCACAGTCCTGGCACGTAGTAGGCTTATGGTATTATTATTATAATTATAATTATCATTGAAGTGTCAGGTAAACGCTTGTTATTCCTGGCTGGTACAAAGCCACTTGTCCGGGATCTCATCGGTAAAGTCCGGGAGGTGGGCGACTTATAGTGACCTTAAATCACAGGTGATGGGAAGGCCTCGGTTGGGGGTGTGTCTTTGTTATTTCTCTGGCATAGGACGTCCAGGCTCACGTAGCCACCGTCTCTGAGGCGCAGAGAGTGGCCCGGAGCCCGGCCCAGGTGCAGCCGTGGGGATTACCGTCCTAGACCCGAGGACCTGTGTCGTAGACACCGGGGAACCTTGGCCGTCATCGTTCATTTGGTTCTTTTCTGTGGCCTACACTTGATGGAAGCAGAAACAAAATTGTTTTTTAAAGTCATTAACAAATATTTATTAATAAGTGCCTACTTCGTGCCAGGCACTGTGCTGCATGCTTTGCAAACATTCTCATTTGATCCGTAGTGTCGATCCTTAAAGCACTTGCTGTGTGTGGGGAGGCTTTGTGCTGAGCGCTTTAAATACAAAGAAGCAGCAGCCCCGGCCCTCTGGGAGCTTACATGCTAAGACAACATTCAAGTAATTATGTACATGAAAGGCCCCTCTGGTGTCATTTCAGAGGGAGGGCGCTGGCAGCGCCGGGGATGCAAAGGAAGAATCAGGAGAGTGTTTGTCAGGGGCTTGGAGGGAAGATTGATGCATAGGCTGGTGAGTTAGGTCATAGTGAAGATTTATCCAACTGAGCCGAAATTGAGGTTTAATCTGACCATTCTCTAACTCTACTGTTTTTCACCTTTAAGGGCTGGCGTCAACAGTGTCCTTGAGCCAGCCCCAAGCAGGTTGGCAATTCCTGCTTGGTGTGATGGTGTGAAACACTACCTGTCTATGTTCAAAGGACTTTGGATAGGACAGACTAGGTGCCAGGAGAAGTGTTTTGAAGATTTACACTACACAAATAACTTGGGTGTTTTAAACAGTATGGGGTACTTTTTGGCTCAGCCAGAGAATGTTCGGTTTGTAAAGAAATTTGAAAGTTTCCAATGTATTTTCATTCTCAGGAGATTAAATTCAGAGTTTCTAATGTGTAAAAGAGACATCGAGAGCAATCCTTTTGCCCACCTGAACAGCAGTTTGTTTTTGGCCTAACCCTGGGGCTTGGGAAATCTGTACCTCGGGACAGGACAAATTGAACTGAGCATTGAACAATTCATAGGAAAGCCGCAATGAGATTCTTCGGTTGAATCTGGGCTTCATCTTAAGAAAAATAGAATTTGGTGCGGCTTTTCTTGCCCCTTTTAATACTTAAAATTTAAACTCTGAAATAGGCTGCATTTTTCTATGTTTTAGTGGTAACATGGAAATAGATTGATGTACGGAAATGTTGAGATAAACTAAGAATTCATGGTAATGGTCATTTTTGTGAATAAAATTTATTATTAACTAATTAAGAATATAAAGAATAAGACAAGTATTTGCCTTGAAGCAGCTAAAGCTATTTTAATAATGACTTTGGGGGATTTCTGGACCTGTGATTTTATTGATACAGGAAACTCTTGGAGAGGAAAGCCCCTCTAGTAATGCAGATAGGCAGCTGTTCTTAAGCTTTTCTTCCTACTGAGTTGCCTGGGACACTGGGAAGTCAAATAACTTGGCCAGAGTTACACATCCATTATATATTAGAGGGAGAAACCCAGGTCTTTCTGAATCTCTGGCTAGCTGCCTCCATTATGTCATATTAATCAGTAACGGTTTATGTTCTTTTTTAAAAAATGACTTATATTGGTACTTATAACTAGTAATGAACAATAAAATAATATATTCAATTTTGGTGTTTTAATTTTTATACTGTGGTGAGCCAATGTAGTATAGTGAGAAAAGCACTAATCTTTTAACCCACTTGTCCTGGGTTTTAGTCCCTGATTACTGGCCTTACCACTGTGGTTTGAGCCACTTAATCTCCTCTGAACCCATTTCCTTATCTATAAGATAATAATAATAATAATACACTATTTAGCACCCAGAGTTGTTTCCAGGGTTAGGGGATTGTAAAGTGGTGTTAGAATTGGAGGTGGAAAGCACCTTAGAGTTCATCTAATCACATTAACTGGAACAAATTAAAAAAAAAAAAAACAAACCTAGACCTAGACTAGTGAAATGATTTGCCTGAGGCCAAGGTAGGATTCAATTCCAGGTCCTCTCTAGTACCAATCCTGTTCTTTCATACCATATAAATGCTTCTTAAGTGCTACATAAAAGAAAGGTATTGTAATCAGCAATCATGATAAACCCTTCACTTGTCTGGAGGGTATGTACCTGGTATATACAATCTGTTGACTATATTTGAGAATCAGGAAGCCACCAAAATGTGTCAGAAATTCTAGAAGTAAAATACATGCACCTTACACATACTGCCCTTTTGTCCTGCCTTACAGGACCTATTCTTGCCTTAATAAGAATTCTAATAAACTTATTTTCCTAGTATCATTGTTCACAGCCCTTCTGAGGCCTTCAGAGAAGGAGTGTCCAGGAGATCTCAGCAGGAAGAAGCTGGAAAGCTTTAGATAGCCCTGGTCTGGGGTCACTGAGTGTGTAGGCTTGCAGTCTTCCATGAACCTCCTGAGCCTAGATCCTCATGATACCGAAGACCTGCTTCACTTACTGCTGACAGTAGCCAGTTAAAGCAAGGTCTTGTCCTCACTGTATAGATGAAGAAATGGTGTCAGGAGGGTACTTAACAGCTTTATTCACCAGGCTAGTAGATGTCCAAGCTGTTGTAATGCTTACTCTGGTGCTTCTTCCATTTTACCACATTGAGTTATTGAGAGGTTAAATTAGGGGATGTGTACTCCAGGCTTCAGGAGAGAGAAAGCTATAGTATATTTTTAAAATTTCCATCCAAATGTATGAAATAAATATTTGGTGTTGATTTTACTTTCTATTTCTCTGACATTTTCTGATTCCCTCATCTAGACTTTTTATGATTGGTGCATACAACAATAGTGAAGTTTCTTCAAATTTTCTGCAGGAGGAAGGTATTGGAATGCCATTACCTCTCTTTCAACCTGACAAGGGTGATCTATCTCATTCCAGAAGTCAAGGACAGGTATTTCTTCCTGATCCTTTTCATGTAAGTTTATGAATTGTTTGTTTTTTAAAAGAAAGGAGAGGAGTGAAGGTTTTACTAGAATTTTGAGAGTTTTAAGAATTGGAAGGGTTGTCAAAGACTCTCTCTAACCTGGCATCCTACTGTGTAGCAGAACTGTTGTCTTCCAGATTTTTAATTTATCAGTCCAAAGAACAAATATTTATTAAATGCTCACTATCATCCAACAATGCAGTCTATCATCAGACATTTATTAAATGCCGACTGTGATCTAGGCCCTTTGTGCTGTAGATAGCAGGGCATAAACAAAATAATCTTTATCCTTCAGGAACTTGATGTGGAGAAACAAGTATATTTAAATGGTTTAGTTGCTGTAATAACTATACAGTGTTTTGGTTGTACCCTTCTCTGTTGATACTTGGAATCACTGGTATCAAACATAACATTCCTGATTCTAGTGAGGAAATATCAAATGTGTCAGTCTCATCTTGGTTCATAGCCCTTTTTTCTTTCACTAGAGGATACAGAATGAAATCTTAGACAAAAAGAAAGGAAAAAAAATACTCATTTAGAATTTATTTTTACATTTTTATTTATAACTTTTGTTTTTACATTATCTTTCCCAATATATTCTTCCCCACCCCCCAATCATGTCTTAGAACAAACAATAAAAAAGAAAAGGAGGGGAAGCAGTTTAACAAAACTAACCAGTACATTAACCAAGTCTAGCATTATTCTATACTCATGCAAAGAAGGGAGGTACATTTTTAAAAGTCTTATTTAGGACAAAACTTAGTCATTAGAATTATATAGAGTTCAGTTTTGATTTTATTGTTTCTGTTGTTTTAATTTACATTGTTGTAGTCATAGTGTATATTGTTTTCCTGCTTATGTCACTCTGCATTAGGCCATGTTAAGTCTTGCTATGTTTCTCTGTATTCTATAAGATAGTAGTATTCCAATATGTTTATACTGTTACTCCCAGTTTGGAAGGTTTTTTTTTTTTAATTCATTGACATAGCTTTTTTCAAAGTATTTCAAACCTACCTAAAGTTATTGAGTATTGGATAACAGTAATAACCAATTTATATAATACTTTGAAAATTACAGAATACTTTTTTCACAACTCTGAGAGAGGTAGTACAAATATCCCGATTTACAGATGAGCAAATGGAGGTATAGAAAAGATAAATGGCTTGCACAAGCTTTCTCAGCTAGTTAAGTGTATCTGCCTCTCAGTTCTCTCCTTTTTACACTGTACCCCCTTCTCCTAAGGGATTACTTAGGATTTGGTCTAACTAGGTTAGTGATAGGAGTCAAAAGTCTATCCTGAAATGCTGAAGAAAGGCTAAAATTAAAAAATAAACCATTTCCAAGTTTTCAGCTTGCCTGGAAAAGGAACTCCCAGAGCCAAATCCAGATCCTATTATTGGATTTATGGAAAAGCCAGAAAAACAGGAAAGTCATTCTGAAGAACTGTCATCATGCTATCCAAGTAAACCACAAGAAAATAATCAACCATGGAGTACAAGTGAAATTGAAGTGAACTGGTATGCTAATTTATAGGGAATTTTAAATATCTATAATTTATGTAACTTGTTATATAAATTATACTATATGTAAATATAATTTATATAACTTGTATTGAATAAAATTTTCTTTTGCAATTGTGTCCTTCTACATTTCCAGTAAAGCACCCAATTTTATTCTGATGATCATTTATTTATATCATCAGATTACATGTGTTTTCATTTGCCAGAAGTGGATTAGGCTTTGTGTAAACAATAATAAACCTTCCATAAAATATTTATATAGCAAAGGCTTTTGGCCTCCATAAATACAAGCCTGAGTACTTCAGATCAATGGAATCGTAGTTCATAAAGAATAATTAACTACTGTCTCCACTCAGGTCCTTTTCACATGATTCATTTTGGCAGGGAGGTGACCACGCTTGAATCTTAAAAGGCTGGTACAGATGTTGGCTCCTCCTGCCAAGCTGAAATGTCATCTCAAGACCAACCTTATTAAGTTAAGAGAGACATATTACTCAGAAGTGGGATAGAACAGGATGGATTTTTTTAGCCACAGAAATTCAAAGGAACCTTTGAGGCTTGCAGTATACATTGAGCGAAAAATTGTACCAACAAAATGACACATCATGAAGGTTTGCAGTTATATAGGATTCATTTGGATTTTTTAGAAAGATGAATGTATATAATTTGGATATTGTACAAAAAAATTATAGTTGTATGGTTTGGTCAGCATTATTGCAGAACATTTAGCTTCTTGGGTAATTTATTGTAAGCCCCAGAATCTGAGTTGGAAGGAATTGCTGAGATGCAGGTGATGAAGTCCAGCCCAAGACTTCCCTCTAGGATAATCAATGGTATAGCCCTCCTGCCTGCCAAAGCAGCCTATGCCACTTTTCCATGGCTCTAATTGTTAGGCATTGTTTCCTTATAGCAAAAAGCCTAAATCTGCTTTCCTGTTATCTTTGACCTGTTACTCCTGGTTCTGCAAGGCAAACCTAATAATCCCTCTCCCATATGAGAGATATTAAGAGATTAATTATCTAGTCAACTCTTGATTAGTAGACATAAGCTCATTCTAGACAAATATGAAAGATTTTTCGATGACTTTCATTAGTTGGTATGGTGGACAAAACCACCAGTCTTCTGAAGATGAGCTCCAGATACTGTCAGGCTGGTCGTCAGGTAATGGATATATCCATTGTTTGCCTTTGGGCCCACACGAAAAATCCTTTTATAAAGTTAGTACCTTCTCTGCTTGCACATACTCTTTCCTACTAGGAAAGAGGAGACCATGTTGGCCTGTTAATTCAGCTTTTCTTCAAATTATCAGTGCTTTGAGGATAGATGATTTATTTAGCATGGCTGTTCCTGCTGGTGGAGACCAAAAACCTGTGGTGTAGTAATAAGGAGAAATGTATTGCTTTGAGGCTTACAGAACACCTTTTTCCCTTATGAGGTGGGAGGGAGGGGGTAATGGCTTATTCTTAGCTTCCTTTTCCATATGAGCAAAAGGTTTAGAGAAGACAAGGGATTTGCCCCTGGTTTCACAAGTGATTAGAACCAAGGCAGGGTTTGAATCCAGCCCTCTTCTAAGCTCTTGGTAACATTCCCTGCTAACCTCTGCTGAGTGCTGTGGCCAAAAATTTCACACTGTGACTAACTGGTGATGAGCCTTTCATGCTCATCTAGGTTGATTGTTGGAAGTTAGAAACCAGGCTTATACATAAGCAAAGCTTTTCTCTCTGGGAGTGTTTTGCTGGCATAACCTTTTAGGATCCAGGGTCACTCCATGCCCCAAAGAGATAGGGCAGGGCTTTCTATCTCTCCATTGAAAGCATAATGAGAAAAGTAAATTTAACTTAATTTTCTTTTCCTTTTTGGTGTGTGTGTGTGGGTAGGATGAAACAAGATACCCAAAATGAACAGACTGAACTGGAGAGAAAACTTCAGGAAGCTGAGATTGCTGCTAATTCTGTAGTGTCACTGATACCATTATTTAAAGACTTCCTTGCTGGGTTTAATGGTGAAAGTGTGAGTAATTTGAATTACATTTTCAAAAGTTCAAATTCATGTGAATATTAATTATTTTCTTAAAAATAGGTTGAAAAGCCAATTTGGTAATTAGTTTGCAATGCATAAAGACTTCTTGTTTGGTTATTTAAGCTGGTTGCTGAAAAACAAAATGCAGTTATTACAGATATTATATAAGGGGAGAATCTGGGCTCGTAAATCCTCTCGGTTCACAGCAGACATTAAAATTCCTCTTGGCTAACAATCGACATATAGCACTTAACATTTTAAATTCCCTCTGGGGATAAAACTAGACTTTCCAAAAAGATGACATTTATTTATACTTAGAATGTTTTTTACATATATATATATATATATATATAGTTATGTATCCCCAAATTTACAGTATTTGCTAAAGCTTGAGTTGGGAAGTTTTGATATTTTAGTCCCTTACCTTTATTTTCTAACTTTAGCATTTTAACTTTTAGTATGCGATTGTTAAGGCTCAGTTTTCCTTTATGATTTCTCTTTCAATGACTTATGCCAGAAAAAAGGGCTTCTCTGGCAGAGCTGCAACAAAGCAGTGATTGTGGAAGAAAACCAAAATAAATAGGCCCAGGTATAGTAGTAATATGTTTTAGTAAAAGCTGTAGCTAATGACACATTTTTAAATGCCTTTGTGGTAATATGATTTGTCAGCTAATAACCATGTCACATAGGTCCATGATGATTCCTAAACAGAAGCCTGTATTGACAAATAATGTAGAACATTTTCAACATGCAAAATGAGTTTTAGACAGTCTATTTAGAAAGACTCAGTTTAAACAAGATAACTCTAAAACTAGATGGCTAGTCTGAAGGTGAGGAATAATACAGGAGATTTTTTTTTGTTTTGTATTTAAAGAGTAATTTTCATTGTTCTCACTATTGGAAGATGTTAATTTTAAATTGGAGACTAGATATTTTTAAAATTCAATTTTATAGAACATGAAAGTGATTTTTGGCATGGCATAAATATTTCAATCAGTATTAAACTTTTAAACATCAACGTATAAAAAGAAAACATGCTCTTATAGAATTATATTTAATAGAAATGTTCTTGTGGTCAATTTTATGTAAAAAGAGAATAAAGAAGTAGTTTTATAACTGTCTTAAAACCTGCAGTCAGTGGTCAGTGGCCACACTTGGAAATCATTTTTTTGTGTGTGTGGGGGGGTGATTGCTTCTTCCTAAAAAACTGTAACTGAAGGAGCACTAGAGAACCTCAGGGATGAAAATCAAAACCCACAGTCCTTTGCCAATTACACCAACCCAGTGAGATTTCCTTAGATTTACATATTAGCCAAGTTTCTATAAAGCACATCATAGTTATAAATTACAGAAGATAAGGGATAGTGATGGGACTTGTGATTTTACTTGTGTAGGGAATTTCCAGAGGAGAAAACCCCACCTGGTCTGACACCTTCTCTGCAGCCTAGTTTCCTGTGACACAGTGAGACTGGGTGCCTTGCCAGGTTTATTAGTTATGCTGTGGCAGAGGCAAGGTTTGAACCCGTGTCTTCCAGGGATACGTACATATGCATACGTGTGTGTAATTGTACAGTACATTTGTGTACTTACGTAATGTTTGTGTATACACACATTGATGCATGCTTGAATATATATTCTCTCTCTATATATATCTGTATACAGATCAATATATTTATAGCTACCAGTCACATATCAGATAGATCATCATGTCAGCTATATATTATTAAAACATTTACATTAAAATACTAAATATGCAACATTTTTGAAATAACAGAATAATTTGGAAACAAGAAATAGATATTTAGATAATTTAGGCAAAAATAGATTTGTTGATGAAGAAACATCTAAAAAAATAACCAAATAGTCCTAATAGGTTATATGATAATTTATTGAATTAATTGCTCAACTTTCTACTACTGTTGTATACATTTATCTTTATTTATAATTGCCATGAATTTGTAGGTGAACAGTTCAATTGACATATTGAAGGCCAAGTTAGCTGATAATGAACATGAAAATAATGTAAGTTCTTTTCTACTGTCTTTGTCTCCCTATTATTGTGTTGCCTTGTGCATTATTTAATTTCGTAAATTTACATAATACCACCCCATTTGTGATATTTCTGATTTTCTAATTTTACTTTAGGTTCTTAAAAAGAAAGTTCTAGAAAAGGAGGACTATATCCAGGAGCTTTCTTCTTTTATTCAGAAAGAAAAAGTAAGTGCATTTTGGCGTAAAATTCTTATAACTATAGATTTTCCTGGAAACATATTTCAAAAAATTCTTCTCACCCTAATTTCCCTCTATACATAAATACTCAAATAGTCTCAGAAAGAAAGGTATGTATATTTTCAAGTCTGGTTATTTGGAAATTTTAAGAGCTTGTTTGTGCTATCCAGTTGCCATTGCTCCTAAATATTTTAGAGGGGAAATGTTTTAAGTTTTATGCAAAAACAAAATTTTATGATTTTTATATAAAATGATACAAATCATGAAACATACAATATTTTTTCACAAAATTGAAAGTTTATTTGAGCAATAGAATAATTTTGTGGTTTGCCAAATGCATGTTAGTGTAGCCCAGGATTATTATTCTAGAGGGGAGAGGAGGTTTTGTACAGATTAAGTATTTGAAGTCAGACACTAGAAAGCAAAACAAATGGAAATTCCTATAGCATCACATATAGGACACATTTAATAACTAGAAATAAAAGATTATATAGTCTGATATGATATTTTTCCTACATTTAGAGAAGATTATAGCCAAACAGAAATCACAGGGAAAACATGTAAGTAACTTTCTGTGACTTATCAAAGATTAATCCACTTCGTGTTTTTTCCATTCTCTTTCTTAGGCAAATACCTTAAAAACAAGTCAGCTTTCGCATTCAGTGAAATCGGTACAATCTCACCTACAGCTCCAGATTCAAAAAAAAGAAGCTGAGAATGATCAGTTGAAATCATATATGAAGGTTAACATATATTTATTTTTTCGCTATTGCTTACATGGCCAATTAAATGAGAGTGCTGAAAATAGAAAGTCATTGCTTCATATTGACAGTTTTTAAAGGAACTGAAATCAGGAAATTTTATTAAACAAGTATTGAGTGTTTTTAGTAAGAACACACTGAAATTTCTAAGGTAAATTCTAATTGGGGATGGGCCTGTCCTATAGTGTTTTCCATTCAGCATGCATTTATTAAATCTCTAGTACTCTCCAGGTTGGGGGTTACAGATTGATGACATAAAAGTAGCTCTAGCATCACCCTCTTGTGGAGGAACTCTTGAGGAAGAGAAATCTAGATCTCAATCTCCCTTCTATATGGGAGCTGTCAAGTAGAAGCTCAAGGACAATTCTGTGAGAAATTTGAAGAAGAAGACTTCACACTAAAGCAGCAGAGTAACTTATTTTCAGGGAATTGAATTTTGTAGGAAGGAAGGATTTGCTTCAGCAAAAAACAAATGAGAGAAAGGAGTTGAGTTTCAGACATGGTGATGAGAGATGAAGGAAACAGCAGAAAGCTGAATTGGAACAAAACAAACAGTGATTCAGTTTGGCTTAAACCTAGGGTATGTGAAGCAAGGTAGTATGAGGTCACAATACTATTGGGCATTTATAAAGCACTTTACATAATGCCTTAAGGAATTAACCTGGGAGCTTTGATTTATTGAACCTCCCCATCCCGGTCCACTTGATGAGAGACAATTAGTTGTGAGGGCATGGCCCTTTCAGACCTTGGTTGGCCTGTTTAAATAAATGGAAACTAAGCTGGATTTGGGACAGAGAGTGGGCTTGCTCATGCTCTTTTCTCTCCCTACTCCTAGGCTTGGGCAAATAGGAGGGGCCAAGCTGAGAGGTCAGCCCTGCTAGTGATCAGGCCTTAGTCAACTGAGAAGAGAACCAGCTGTGGCCCTAAAAATTGAGCTTGTTGGTAGTAATTTTCTACTTTTTCAACTGCATCTCCTAGAGTACAGTAAGAAGAGGACATATATTTCTCTCACACCTGCCTAATTCGGTCATCATGGGGAGAAGAGAATAGCTCTTGGAACTAGGAGCTCACAAGATGACAGGCTCTAGAACCAATCTCTTGTTGGTGCTATAGTGTGAGCTGTGGTTGCTTATCTATCTACCTATCTATCCTTTTTTTGTTTTAATTTTATTGATAACTTTGGTTTTCATGGGCTATATAGTTAATTAAGTGCATACTAATACTATAGGTCAGGATTTCAGCTGAGCTAAAAAATCAGTCATTAAACACTTACATTTTTTATGTACCAGGCACTGTGCTAAATGCTTGGGATACAAAAGAGGCAAAAGATAGTTCCCTTAAGAAGCTTACTCTATTAATGCAGAAGACAACATGAAAACAATATATATGAAACAAGCTATATTCAGGATAAGTAAGAAATAGTTAAGAGAGGGGAGGTGCTAGAATTCAAAGCGGTTGAGAAAGGCTTCATGTAAGAGATGGGATTTTAATTGAGACATAAAGGAAACCAGGGAAGTCCATAGGGAGAGTTGAGGGAGGGGGAGGGCATTCTAGGCATGAGGAGACTATGGCCGTACATCAAAACCATAGACCTAGTCCAGAGGCTGGTGAAAGAGGTTCCAGAACACTTTGCTGGTAGAGTTGCTGTCACTCTTGAGGAAGGGTGGAAGGAAGGGAAGGGAATAAGCATTTATATAGCACTTACTGTGTGCCAGGCCTTGTGTGAAATGCTTTTACAACTATCACATTTGATCCTTACAAAAACTCTGTGAGGTAGGTGCTATTATTATTATTATGCTATTATTATTGATTTATTTAAAAACTTTTTTTTTATTATGAAACATTTAATTTTTCCCTCCGATCTCCCCCCAAAAGAAAAAAAAAGGGAAAAAAGAGCTTTGTAACAAGTAGTCATAGTCAAGCAAAACAAATCTTGAAGTTCTTTTTCACACCCTAGATCAGGGCTGTCCAAAATGCGCCTGCGGGCCGCACGCAGCCCCCAGTGTCATTTATTTGGCAGGCCCACAAGCATAGAAATTTACAAAATGCTTTAGTAAATGAAGCCTAACTACCAAAGAGCTCTCACTAAAATGGCAAAACAAAATATATTGTCTCGTTTCATTAAAAACTTAAGGTTGGACAGCCCTGCCCTAGATACGTAACTTTGAAAGACTGAAGGCCTCTCTCGTTAATATCAGCTAGTTAATATCTAATCCTGCCCCTTACTGGTCCAAATTGATGGTTTTGGACTGGGAACATAAGTCTGTTGGTTCAGTGTCAGCTTATGGTCTCCCGGATAAATTAGCTCAGTATGAAAAACTCCTAAATCTGGCTCCAGTCTCTTCTTCCAGCTTTGTTTCATACTACTATCTTTCCTACCCTCTGTACTCCTGCCAAGTGGGCAAACTGAGGTACTCAATTTTCAGTGATCATGTGCAGCTTTCTCCTACCTTCCTACCTTTACCCATTCTTTCTCCCTTGTTTGGAACGACTCTGCTAATCCTATTTTCTCCTCCCTGTCACAAGCCAGTTGGTTGTTCCATTCTTCATGGAGTCTTCCCTCAAAGGCTAACTGAGGGAGACAGTTCAAAAGAAGAATGAATGAGTTGGTGAAATGAAAAATTTTTCTTGTAGATATACTATTCAGTTCACCTTTATATATTCAGTTCTTAACACAGTCTATCATATAATAAAAGTTTAATTGATGCTTATTGATTAATTAGCAAACTGCTTTATTTACCAAGACTTGGAATGAAACATTTTTTTTTTCTTTTGAAACATCTTTAACTTTAGCCTGATGTTTACTGAAAGTATATTTATTTTTAGTATGGAAATCATGAGTGATAAAAAAAAGTCCAGAACATTAGGAACAAGTTAGACAGTGTTGAACGAATCTCTGTTCATTGAAGGAGGAATAAGAAAGTAAGCTTCTACCAAAAGGAAGTTAAATATGCCATAGGTAATTGTCTCTTTGAGTTTTACTACTGCTGTTATTCATGGAGAACCAGTGACATCCTGTAGTTTATTAAAGGAATAACAGCTATATTTCCCATGCATTCTCTACACAGCTCCAGTGTTAAATATATTTGATATATTAAACATATAGTATGTTCTTTTTTTATTTTTCCTCATTTCAGTCATGTAGATAGTTTATAAATCTTGTTTGTGAGACCCTTTCCCAAAATATTTTGTAATTTTAAATACAAAATACATCAGAGATGATTAAGGAGGTTCCAACCTTCATGGAGTTTATAATCTGGTAGGGGGCACATGACACATGCTCTGAACCTACTGTCCCAAACCCCAATCGCCCAGTAGGTGGGGTCCCCAGAAAGAGGCTTCTATATCTCCTTTCAGTCATGCAGGGAGAGCTCCACTGGATTTGGGTGTAATTTTTCTAGTGCTACTGCCTCAACAGGTCTCCTTCTCCCCATTACTGTCATTGGTATGTAGAGTCAGGCAGACTTAATTAGCTTTTAGAATTGGGAAACTGCTATGATGGTATAGCAGCTGATATAAAATACACTGTGCCCCCCCTCCCCAAGGTTACTCTCCCAACAGTACATATAGAGTCCTGGGGACAGTGGGCTTAAGCTTAGAGAGAACATGTGGCAGGGAACACTCCTGAAGTTCTTTGGCTGAATTCCTCAAGCTGCTCCCTTTAGGGATCACAAAGCTTCTCTCCTGGGTTCCTTCTATTTATTTATAGCAGGCAACATACAAGACTCCCAATAATTTATTTATATTAAGGGGTTTGTTTTTGGTAATGGAGTAGTTATGAATTATTTAGAATTCTTTAAAACCCAATCCTAATTTAAATGGAATTTAGAAACCACCTTATTAATATTGTAGTTTGGCAGGGAGCGTGGATGTTTTTGTAAAACTCCTCTGGAGAGTTATTTTAAAGTTATTTGAGAATTAAGAGATTAAAATATAGTATTTTCATGATTATTACATAAATTCCCCTGTACTATTTAAAGGGAAAAAAAAGTAAATGACGGTGTGCTTAACTTTCCTCCTACCTTAACTAGATGAGAACACCTCTTGATTGTGTACTAGGTATAAACATGGCCTTGATGACTACTGAGTCGGTCAACCAATCATAGGCTTTAGACTAAGTGTGAAAAGTCCCTACTCAACGTAGATAGCTTTGAAAGCCATTAGATGAATTGGAGTAGTGGTCGCCCAGGAAGGAAGTCAATTCCTGTTGATTGAGAGACTTAGCCCTGCCTTACATCCTCCTCTAAAACCAGGAAGCTAGATTGGAATAGGAACTTGGAGCATTGTCTTAGAGCCCCTAAGGACTTGTGGAGCGAGGGAGGAGAGAAGGAGGAAAGCTTCGTCCTGGCTTCAGTCTGTACAGTCAGCCCTTTGCTGGAAGATTCAATGCACATCCCAGCCTCAAGAGAGCAGCAGCTTGTGGCAGCATCTGTTGAGGACAGCCTAGACCCGAGGAAGAGAGGCAGGTTCTATGTCTGACTGCAACACTAAGGGACATAATGTAGAAGAACTCAAAGGATAGGATTGTACCTCTAAATATCTAGTTTACCTTGATAGTGTATGTTTGCTTAGACTTTTTTTGAAGTTATCTTTTCAGCCTGTGTCATCCCTAAAGTAATCCTTTGATAGTTTGATTGGTGTGGCAATGAATAAATTAGGTGGTATAGTTATATATTTTTAAATTATATTGGCCACCTTAGCATAACTATGAGCAATTACTCTTTCTTCAGTTTTTTTGGGTATGTCTTTATTTCTGTACAGATTACTTTGAGGTTGTATTCAGTAAGTACCTGTATTTATCTTAGTAGGTGGACTCCTAAGTATTTTATACATCCTACAGTTACTTTAAAAGTAGTTTCTCTTTATGTGTATTCATGGTGGGTTTTGTTTGTAATATATAGAAAGCTAGTGATTTGTGTGGGTTTGTTTATTTTATATCCTGCAACGTTGCTGAAGTTATGATTTCAGTTCATTTTTACCTGACTAGGGTTTTCTATGTTTCACCTGGAAAAAGAGTTAATTTTGTTTCTACTTTTGCTATGCTTATTCTCTTGGTATCTTTTTCTTGTTTTTATTGCTATAACTAGCATTTCGTTAAATAATAGTGGTGGTAATGTACATCCTTGCTTTTCACCTTGAATTTTTAGAAGCGCCTCTAATTTGTTACATATAACATTGGTTCTTAGTTTTAAATAGTTAACATTTATCATGTTAAGGAAATGTCATTTTGCCTTCCTGCTTCTTAGCTTTGATATTAGAAATAGGCATTGTGTCTCAAGGACAAAAGCCTTTTCTGCATCTATTGATATTATCATGTGATTTTTATTGGTTTTCATGTTAATATAGTCTACACTTCTCTTGATACAGAACAACCCTACATTCCTGGCATTTTCCACTTAATCCTCGTAGGATCGTGGGATTTAAAGTAGGAAAGGAACTTCGAGGACATCTTAGTCTGACCCCTTCATTTTGTGGATGAAGTAACTAAGGCTCAGCAACATTAAGTTTCCCAGTCTTGGGAGCCAGTCCTCTCTCAGCTGAGGAAGCTACACTGAGCACCATTAAACACTGGCTTCCATGTAAATCCATGACCTAGAACTGGTGACTGTTGTAGTTGAGACTGTGGTGTGGCTCTTCTGAGTCGTGAGGCATTTTAAAGGCAGCCTTGTCAGAACATTCACATCCTCTGTTCTCTGCCTCCTCCTACTGTTTGGGCCCAGTGATTACAGGTTCATAGATGACAGCTCTTGCTCCATCTCAGGGTCTGCCCCAGATTTATGGTAGCATTTCTAAGAGCCTCTTGTGAAGTCCCCTGAAGGAGAGGGGAAGCCAAGATTCTGAAAAACCCAGATGGGAAATGAATCCTTGAACACATTTCAGTCTTGGTCTGAGGTGGTGGGAGTGAAAGGCACCCCTGGGACAATATTGTTGTGAGTAAAGAGGCTATTTGTGGGCTAGTGTTAGATGCACACAGGAATGAATATGGGTTTTGGAAGTAAGACTTGGTAGAAGGCACGTGGAAAGAGTAGCAGTATGCGGTGAAAACATAGGCACCATTGCCACCATCTCCCTTCATATACCAGGGACAGAAGGGATAGAGTCTAAAGTTAGTGATCCCACCTTTGTTTCTCGTAATAGATTGTTGTTTTTTTTTTTGGGGCAGGGCAATTGGGGTTAAGTGACTTGCCCAAGGTCACATAGCTAGGACATGTGTCAAGTGTCTGTGAACACAGGTCCTCCTGACTCCAGGGCTGGTGCTCTACTCACTGCGCCACCTCGCTGCCCCCCTGGTAATAGATTGTTAAAGAAATGCTAGCAGATTCACCATCATTGGTGTTAAATTGCTTTCCCTCCTTCAAGTTTAACCCACAATTCTCAGGATGATATGGTTTAGCTGGTTCTCTGAGCCCTCAGAAAGTTTCCTCCGTTGATAGTATTTATTTTTTGCATTTTAAAATTTATTTTAGATGCATTGGTTATCTGGCCTCCATCCCTCACTTCCAAACTGAACAATAAAAATAAAATAAAAACAAAACCCTCACAATAAATATTCACAGTTCAGCAAAATGGATTCTCATATTGTCCATTTACTAAAATGTATGTCTCGTTTTGCATTTTCAGTGCTGCTATTTGTATTTTTTCCTAAAGAATTTGCAGTTTATTGTTATTGTGATAATTGCAATAATTGCATCATAAAGTAATTGACATTTGTTAATTATCTATATTTGTTTCTTTTATACTGTAAACTAGTTTATAAATAATTAGTGAAATCATATTTCTTCATTAAAGTTGCTTGTAGTGAAACTTTTAAATTAAAATATGGACAGACTTTCTCCCATTCTTTGGTTACTTATTTGTTAAATATTGATATTTTGTGTATCAGTTATTGATCAACCCTTTTTGCAGAGCTTAAAAGCTGAGATAGCTGAATGGAAGCTACAATTGAAAACATATGAGCAGCAAGTTGTTACCCTGAAGCAAACAAATGAGCAAAAGAAAATAGCTCTGAAAAAAGCATCTAAAGTTTGCAAAGAAAGAGCTGACTCTTTTACAGCAAATATTGAAGATCTGACTTCTCAGATTAGAGATCGGGTGAGTGACAGCAATTTATAAAAACTTTAGTTTACTTAAGACTACGTTGAAATTGCTTCACAGTGATGACACTTCATTTTTGGTGAGCTGGTTGGATTTGGCCAGCTTCAAGCCTGGAACAGTTTGCATTTATGGAAATAAACCATTTTTTATTTCATCATTTCTTAACAATATGAAAAACCATAGTGCTTCAGTATTTTCCTTCAGATTTTCTGTCTTGGTCTTTTTTCTTTTTAAAACTTTCACAGAAATCCAAGCTAATTATTGTCTGAGCTTTTTAGACTATATTCACACATAAGTAATTTACTTAGTCTCTAGCTCGACATAATATAATATTATCAAAAACACCACCATGGGAAAGGTGAAAAATGTGTGAAAAAAAATCTGTGAAAAAATGGACTTGGGGCGGGGCAATTTTTTGTTTGTTGTTGTTTACGCATTTGTTATTTAAGTTTTGTGATGTGCTCAACCACTGTGTTCAGTAATTAGCATTAAAATCACATCTCATGAAAATTTGATATAGTAGGAAAAGCCAGCAGACCTGGATTAGGATTTGATTCTTCTATTTATCAACTGTCTGGTCTTGGGGAAGTCCTTTTACCTTTTTGGGTCTCAGTTTCCTCATCTATAAAATAAAGCGATTTGACTATGATTTCTCAGGTCCCTTATATGCACCCCTGTTTCTGGTAAGATTATAAGGATAGTGAGATAATGCATAATAATCCTGATAAGTGTCATTCTTTATATTGTGACTTTGCTTAAACCAAGGGATAAACTACATCTCCTGAGGTGGACAAAAAGATCCTTGGCTGTGTTCAGCATTGGTTGCCTCTTAGTTGACAATTCAAGTTATTGCCACAACAAAGCAGAAGGGAAATCCAGTGGCCTCTGAGAAATGCAGTCATAGAACTGAATTGGTGCAATGGTAGGTAGCTCAGAGACTAGCCCGTCAACCACTCCTACCACTTTTCTTCCTGTGGGGGCAGCATTAGTAATTTTAAACCATCAGGGTAAGGGGGCACAAGGTGACTTTAGCACAAAGGGTGAAACTGAAAAGCCAGCGATGGAACTCTGCCCCATCTTCCCTGTGTTGTGGAGGGTACCTACCAATTAAAAAAGAAATCCAGTCAATTATCTATGATTTATTATAAAAGATAACATTTATATATAGGTTTGCAAAGCACTTTACATCGATTATCTCAGTTGATCCTCACAACAGCCCAATGAAGTAAATTCTGTTATTATCCATATTTTACAGATGAGGAGCCTGAAGCTGAGAGAGGCTCAGGGTCACTTGGCTGTTAAGTGTCTGAGGCAGGATTCTAACACTTTTTAAAAATGTGACTTACTATCTGTGTTAATATAAATAAACATTGTGAGAATCCTAAGGTAAATAATTGTGTCGTTTGGTGTTTCTGTTGAGGTTGATTTTAAAACTTGTTTCCAAAGATGATGTATACTGAAATGGATATTTTTACATTCTGAAGTTTGATACTTCATAGAATGAATTTATTTCCTTAAATTATATTTCATTTGTGTTTAGGGACCTGAACAAAACACATAGTTCTTAAGTTACATAATGAGTACTTTGTGCATTTTTTAGGAAGCCAAATTATCTGAAGCACTTTCAGCTTCCCTTGCCTGGAAAAGTCATTATGAGAAAGCTGTAGAAGAAAAGACAGATTTGGAGGTCCAGGTCGAGACTCTGAAAAAGTAAGAAAAATGTATTACTTAGTAAGACATTTTCAGTTCTTGTCCATTTTAAAGTATTTGTTACTGATTTTGTGAGATCGCATGGGATAAAGATTTTTGTTTTATCCTTGCCTTATGTAATGTATCCACTTGGGAAAATTCATCAAATGATTAATAGTGAGTTAACAGTTGCATTTGTTTTCATACTTTCAATTCAAATAATATTTATACTTGAATATTAAAATTGGAAATAAATATGTTTGTATTAATACTTTGTTCTATAGAGCTGGAATAATTTTTTTCCCTTTATATAACAATATCAGCATATCATAATTTATAATTAATATAGTGAATTCTCTTCACATAAAAATAAATAACACCTGAAATACTTTATACAGTTGAATAAAACTCTAAAAGAAAAACACACAATAGATATTTTTATAATTTTAGAGCATAATTGATATTAATAAACCAATAGAACTTAAAACTAAACATTACCTTTTTCATTTAAATTTTCTTCCTCTATGTTCTTATTTTGTCGTATCACTGAAATTAAGACTGTATTGCTTTTATAGACTAGTGATCAGTTGTTATATGATAATTTTACATATTTAAATTTATCAAATAATGTTTGGGGAGAAAACTCCAAAACTTTATTTTATTCACAAGCCATTTAGATACTTTTTATTAAATAGAAAAGGGAGTGCTGCATATACTAATTTTGAAATCATACAAGATTATCTATCCTCTGAGTGATACTGGTTGGGTTAAGTTATACTTTTGGGTATTTTTTTTTACAAGTTTATGGCATAAGCAGGAGAAAAGGAAAATAGGGAAAGGAAAAAGAAAGGAAGTTGGGAAAAGATAGGAAAAAGGAAGAAAAGTAGAATTTAAGTTCAATAAAAGAGGTACATACAGTTGAGTATGGTCATATATTGCCAGAATTTCTTTCAGATGTCTCTCCTTGACCCCTGTTGTTGTCATTTCCTGTGTCTCCTATTTAGTCCTTTCTGTTTTGGCTGTCTTGGCATAGGGGATAGAGAACCACACAGAGAGACAGGCCCTGGGGTGGTAGATAGAGAACTGGTCTGAATCAGGAAGACCTTCAAGCCCTGCCTCTGGGTTGTTCAAGCTCAGTGACCCTATGCAGATCACTTGATCTTTCAGTGCCCCCAGCCCACTTGCTAAGGTTGTATGATTCTGGGTGGGTGCTAGCCTGTTTTTGTAGAGAGAGATTCCATACTGAATTCCCTACAACAATAAAAGCATAAGTCTGATTAAAAAAAAGTAATAATTTTCAGTGTTCAAGATTGCTACAGCATCTTCAGTACCTTTTTATATTTTCATCTTTTAAAATGACACAATTTATTGGATTGATTTTAATTATAGCTAATTTGAACTATAATTATAATCTACATACCTCTAATAATTTATGTAAAATGGATCATTTTATAAAGGAAAATCATAAATCTTTTGGAAGAACACAAGAAGGAAGATCCTGGAAGAAACTCCAGTAAAGATTTTCTTAGAAAACTTCATTCTAGCGATTCAGAAAATGAAAGCATTCTTCTTGAGAATGAAAAATTAAAGGTACAGTAATACAACTCAAGCTAGATTACATATAGATAAATACTCTCATCCCATTTTCTGCTTATGAGTATCTGTTAAGAAAAGAACTGAAAAAATACTGTTCTATTGATTAAGAAACGTGAATGTAGTTTTATACCCATGTATGAATACAAAGAAAGTGGTGGTGTGGTGGAAAGACACCCTAGTTCATAATCAGAAGAGAACTGAGTTTGAGTCCTGGTTTTGTCACTGGTTCTGTGACCTTGGGTAGCTCACCCTCCCAGCACCCCTATATCCTCATTTACAAAATAGGGATAATAAGATTTATAGTGTCTCATGACTTATGGTGAGGATCAGATAAAATAATGCATGTGAAGTTCTTTGCATACTGTAAAGCACAATATACAGTTAGCTCTTGGGAGCGTTTTATCCTCCAAGATAGAGCAGTTGGTCACTGGTCACATCCCACAGCCTGCTTATATCTACATGTTTTCCCATTGCCCTCTGTGCAACTTGAAATTCAGAATCTTCTAAGAGCCATGATTTGTAATAATATAGTATCATTGCAAAAAAAGAAATTACACAGTGCTAGAAAAATATGCTAGAAAAATCCTCTTCCCCAGCCCCCCGCCCCCCACCCCCCACCATATTTAAAATTGTTTTGAAGGTAACTTTTTAAAGAGTAGGTTTCTTTTGATTAAGGAAATCTCATTTTTTTTTGTTCTTAGAGAAATTAGTAACACCTAACTTTGTTGTGTGAGGTTCAAACAAGATCAGCTAGTATTATTAAGTTTATGCTTTTTAATTTTTTATTGTTCACATTCATTTTCCCAAAAAGTTCTCCTTGATGGGTCACTATTCACTACTTATAATTGATTGGCCATTATAATTTTATATCACATATTAAAGTGTTGCTATATTTGTTGATCAGTGATAGGCAGTGATAAGCATTTTCGTAGTCATGTCTGCTATCAAAGACAGTCAAAAAATATACAACTCCTTTTCACTTCTGTTTTTCTGTTACATCGACAACTTCTACCTTGGCTTTTTATTTCAAACACCACTACCCAGCAAGTAAAGGAGCAGTTCCCATGACCAATGAAATCTCAGGTTCATTAAAAAAAAACAAACAAACAAAAAAAAAACAAAAGAACTTTGTTACTGAGTTATTTTATTTTGTATTATTCCACAATGTGCCGGTATAAGCCTTCTTGGTCACTTATGAGATATATATGTATTCCTTGGTAGATCGCACTTGCTAATTTGGAGGAAAAAGTTATTTCAGTTGAAAACGAACGCTTGGAATTACAAGAAGTGGAGAAAAAGCAGAAAGCCCTTGTTGAAGTATATAAATCTCAGGTGATTATTGCTTGTATTTTAATGTTTGTGGAAGTTGTCTGTCTGATATGTCAGTATACACACTAAATAGCCAGGTCTGTCATTAAGAAATGAAAAAAAAAGTTGAGAATACTTGCATTATTACCTATTCTTTTACTTAAATATTTATTTTCCTATTTCCCAACACCCTGGATTATCATCATCATTAGCCTAACTATGACTCATAGCTTAAGTAAGCAGCAGATGGTAAAGGTGTAGATTTTGGAGTCATCAGCATAGAAAGGAGAGGCTTTCTTGAGGGAAATCATAGTGGAGAGCCACACATTAGAGGAGTATGCTGATTGCACTTAGCATAGGAGATAGGATTCTGTTAGCGAGGTCAAAGGAAGACTGATTGAAAGATGATTTATCACTTGACTAAAACTAGGCCTTATTATGATGATGATCCTGATTATCATATAATTATCAGAATTATGATGATTCAGAAAAGAAGGGACAATGCTGGTGGCATAACTAATGTAGTGTATCTTTAGGTACAAAAGTTACAAAAGGCAGTCGAAGATGTGAAAAGCAGATATGAAAAACTAGTTTATGAAAAAAAGCTAATAACGCAAAACAAAAAGTCAACATTGGAGGAGGTAAGCTAACTCCTCTTAAATATAAAAATAATATTGTATTTGTGGGTGGCATGTGCAACAGTATGGCATATAAAAATCACATTTCTAATGATTAACCTTTTCTTCAGCCTATATCTAGAAATGGTCTGTTACTAAAATTTGTAGGAGCCTTTTTTCCTGAATGGAGGTTATCCTATGTAGGCCTAAATTATATATTCCATCAATGATTATTTTTTTCTTTGGTGTTACTCTTCCCAGTGGCATATTATATCATAAATATATCTATCATTTGATGACTGGCCTAGCTTCCTTTGGAGTGGCTTATCACTAGATTAACCACAGTTTGATCCCTTCTCCCAAAGCAAATCATGATGACTGCCTACTAAAGCTAAGAAGAGTTGTAATTGGCATGGATGGAGAGTGGCCCCCCTCCAGCTCCATTAAGTCCTACACTTTAGTGCTGTCCCTTTTAAGAGAACTTTCTGGATTGCCCTATCACTCTCCCAACCATAACTTAGATTTATTTTAGATCCTGTATTGATTTAACTGAGAACTTGTACCCCACTTGGCCAGATGTAAGCTCTTTTTCTAAGGCCCAGCCCAGTGCTTGGCACACATGAGCTCATCCATGCTGTGGATTGATGGCCTCACTTTGTTCGGGAAGTTATGCCAAGAGAAAGTCTTTTTCTGATAGGGGGAATGGGAATATTGGAGAGGTGGCTTGAGGTCAGAAGAGGAATTGAAAGGGAGAGTACTCTGCTAAGTATTTTCTCTCTCTCATGAAAAATTCCATTGTCCGTGTTGGTTGGTTGATGTTCATGCTTAAAGAGGACCAAAATGACATCACTATGTTGGAGTCAAGGTACACTGTGTCTGGCTGTGGTGGATCAGACCAATATGAGCTCGGAATGCTCTACCACAGGTCAGGCACAAATAGGTCATGGGAACATTTGAAGTGGAGATGCCTCTAAATTAGCACATCTCACATCTCTTTGGAGCTACTACAATTCTGCTTTGCCCACCTTCTTTGATGTGGGCACACCATGCTTGGCAGTCCTGTGCCAGTGTCTCCCATGTCTCATGATCAATTCCATAGTTCTTCAGAGAGACCTTGAGAGTGTCCTTGTATCACTTCTTCTGACCTTCATGTGAGCACCTGCCTTGTATGAGTTCTCCATCAAATAGTCTCTTAGGCAAGTGAACTTTTGGCATTCAAACAACATGGCCAGTCCATCGTGGCTGCACTCTCTGCAGTAGAGTTTGAATGCGTGGCAGGCCACTCTGAGAAAGGACTTCCGTGTTGGGTACTGTGTCCATGTAATGAGGAGAGAAGAGAAACCAGCTCAGAAGCGTGCCTACAGGTTCCCCTCTGCCCTGTCAGGCAGTGCTTATAGACACCTCATGGAGAGTGCAGGGTAGAAGCCAGGTGCTTTCAGACAGTGTCGTGTGTAGAAAACCCTGCAGTCACAGTGTGGTTTCACATTAGCCTCTTCTTTCTGTCCTCACCAACTTCGAATCTCCCTAGACACTTGCCATGGTTTGAGGATAAAGAACTTCCCAGACCATCTAGACCCCCATAACTTGGGAGCTGTTTCAACAATCCGGCTAGCAGCTGCTGTGGGGGGTGTAAAACCAATAACAACCAGCTCATGGAATGCTGCAAGCCCAGGTTCTTTTGATGTGCTTTACTAAGGAAAGCAACGTTAAGGTGTTAACAATCTCAATTTAATCCAGCATACAAATATTCACTTAGTTCAGGGGAATAAGCCAGCACCCTGAACTTCAGGGCAAATACAAACAAATTATAAACATCAACAGACCAAATACAATTCATAGTTACCAAGAAAACCTTCTACATCTGAGTTCAGCTGGAAGGCCCTTACAGCAGCTGCCCAGAGTCCCCCACCTCCAAGAGTGAGAGCCTTAAGCAAATAGCTCTGTTCTCCCTTTTTATACGGTTTCAGATGTCATCAAGCATCATCTGAGCTACCAGAACTTAGGCTCCTATGATTGGCGCTGGCATTAGCACCTCCCTTCAATGGCCCCACCTGGAGCCCCACCTTAGTTACCAATTCACACTCACATAGTCTTAGGACCTAATAGATAGGGGTTTGGGCCTGGAGCTTAACACCTAGTAAGACTCAATCAAAGACCCTGAATTAATCAAAGGCAACAAAGGCCTAACTCTTCAAGGATCCCCAATACAGGAGCACAGATCTGCCATCACCTAGCATAAGGTTTTGCATGTACTATGAATTTAACAAATATTTATTGAACTGATTCCAGCTGTATTCTTCTTGATGAAGATTACTGGGTGTTTTATAGTGGCCATGGGTACTGTAGAAATCTCTTATCCCAGGTCTGGAGGCTGTCTGCTTCAGCCCCTGATGTGTCAGAGAAGAGATACCAGCTAGCTGTCTTGCTCTTTGTTTCTAAATACCTCATAGATGCTATTGTCTCTTCTCTTAAGTAACCATATTCCAGATGCCGACTCTTTAGGGCTGCCCTTGTTGCTTCTTGATGTCTCTGTCCCTCACTGCCCACACAAGTGTTCAAATTAGGAAGCACAACAGCATTTACAGCAAATGGCAGCAGGTGGTTGGGGGTAATAAAAGAGGTGAAAATAGGCCTAGTAAAGGTTACTGTTAACCACCTTGCAGCAAATGTAGTGAAATCTCAAAAACCCAGTTGAGCAGAGTGTGGATGAATATAATAAAAAGTTTTAATGATACAGTATTTTTAAGAAATGCAATTTTACTACTCTTAATAGCAAACGAAGGCATACTAGTCTGTTGATGTAATGAATAATGATATTTTGTAATGATCATTTTTACCCCTAAATGTAGAACAGGAGACATTTCTTAAATCCTTGCTAGTTCCAGTGGGTACTGGTTATGTGAGAATGCCACTTAACCTCTCTGTATGTCAGTTTTGACATACAGATTAGTAATATTGTTAGCCTCACGTGGCTGTATATAGAAAGCTTCATAAGCTTTAAAACCTGTATAAATGTCAGTTATCATGATGTTGTGAGAAAAGCACTTTGTAAACCTGAAAACCATATGCTAATGTGAATAAATGGGAATAAGATGTCCTTGAAATGGTGGTGTTGGGATCAGATGAGGTAATGTGTTTGAAAGTATATTGAGAAGCTTATTAATGCAATTCAAATTAAAAAAGTTTTATTGCAGTTGTATTTATATGCTTATTTCTTTTAAAATGAAATGCTGTAACGAAAACTGTCCATTATAAGTGTTTATTATCTATATTTTGAGGTAGACAGTAAACTATTAATGCCCACTGTGTCTTCTTACACTTACTTTTGTCAATGATGTTGCTCAGGTGAGGGGCCAGATGGAGTCTCATTCGAAGGAGTTAGAACGTGTTCATGGTTTACTGGAGGGGGCTGAGCTGAAGCTGCTGGACTGTCAGGAGAGACTCCTCTACTGCCAAGGGAAATACACAGACCAGTCCCAAACCATCCATGAGCTCCGGAGTCAGGTGCTTAGTGAAGCCGGCGGGTTAGCTCTGGGAACGTGGAAAGGAGGTTTGGGAATGAGTTCACCAGTTGAGGGCACTCATGTCAGGTCTTTGGAACTTGCTCCCACTACAGAATCTACTTGTCATGTGGACATTATAGTCTTCTGTAGACTAGTTACAATTCTCTTTTGAATAGGGGAACAATAGATTAATATTATTTAGTAATTATAGCTGTTAAGATGGGTGTAGGGGTAGAACTTTGATATTGGTCTAAACTTTTATTATAAGTCTTTATTAGTCTAAATGGCTTCAGCAAATAATTACACTTAAATGTTTTCAAAAAACACATAGATCGTACCTAAGAATCAGATTACCAATTTTATTTCATCCTTTAGCATTGTCATCACATATTTCTCAAAGGGCTACTGTAGTATCAGCCTGTCTTTATTAAATTTTAATGACCTTATTTGAAGGTCATATTGACTTTCCCAAATATAATTTGAAATTCTGAACTACCTCTTGAGAAAACACACAAAAATTGTTTGTTTATCTGAGTTAAAATTTCAAAAATAAGTTTTCTTAAAAATAAGTTACATTGTCTGTAACTGATGATTGGACTACAGCCAGTGAATGATTTTAAACACAGTCCAAACTGTTTAAATTTGTCCTGGTAAATAACTGGAGGAGTAAACAGTATTGTTGTAAATGTTTTCCAGATGGTGGGACAAGATGACAGGCCACTTCTGGCTGATAATTGAATTGTTTGGGATTTATCCTGTTAGCCATAAGAAAAAA
Source organism: Trichosurus vulpecula (assembly GCF_011100635.1). Taxonomy (NCBI): domain Eukaryota; kingdom Metazoa; phylum Chordata; class Mammalia; order Diprotodontia; family Phalangeridae; genus Trichosurus; species Trichosurus vulpecula. The sequence goes on from NC_050576.1 coordinate 43,608,576, forward strand.
AGTTATGAATAGTAAAAAATAGAAATTTCAAACAGTGAAAGGCACAGTCATATGAGCTATCATTAACATGTGCTACAACATATGCATAATAGTGGGGAAGGAGTGAGAGAAAGGGACTGTGCATTTATATAGCACTTACTGTATACCAGGCCCTTAACTAGACACTTCACAAATATTCCTTTCATTTGATCCTCACAATAACCTTGGAAGGTAGGAGCTGTTATTATCCCCATTTTGTAGCTGAGGAAACTGAGGCTGGGAGACTACTGTTTTTGTCAGGACTGAACCCAGTACTCCAGATGTAGTCAGATGAGGATAAGGCATGGTGAATCATCACTCCTCTCTCCATGGAGCTTGTACCTGTCAGCACAGCCCAGTTGCATTAGCTTTTTTGGTAGCCACATCATATGGCTAAATTAAGTCACTTTCATGCTGATTACTCAGGTCTTCCTGACTCTAGGCCCAGTGCTCCTTTCACTGTGCCACCAGTAGTCTCAGAGAGCTGAGTGACAGAAGACCTGAATTGGAGAGTAGAAATTTCACTAATTGCACAGACTCTTTCTCAGAAGTATTAGTTTTCTATCTGTGAAGTTGGGATAATACTAACCTACTTGAATATATTGAAACTTTTTGTGAAATAGGTTGAAATCACGAGAAATTGATGAGAAAAGCAAACAAAGGTAAACAACAGGTATTTCCCCTTTTGTAGATTGATGATAATCAGAGCCTTTTGAAAACATTTTCTTTGGAAGAGGAAAATAGTCCCAAATTGAAATGTGATAACCTTAAACAGTAAGTGTGAAATTGAGCTTTAATTTTTAATTTTAATCAGTTTTAATTTTTAATCATTTTATTTGTACTGTAGTTTCATAAATGTATATTTTCTGAAAAAAAGCAAATTAGAACAGATGGATGCAGAAAATGAAAAGCTTGAAAGGCAAGTGGTAAGCCAAGAAGAGTACCTAAAGAAAAACAAATTCAAATTTAAAGAGAAATCTGCAGAGTACAATGCTTTGGCCCGGCAGCTGGAAGTTGCTTTAGAAGAAGGAAGACAAAAGGTACAGATGGAACTTCTTCCTCTTTCTTTATGTTCTCGTTTTGTTCTTATGCTGATGACAAGATGTGATGGGCACAGTTCCCTTTCTGGGTTTCACCTCCTACACACCAGGCTGCTTGGGGAGTGCCTTTGGGCCAGGCTTGTGGTTGGCAAAGTGATGCTGTGGCTGGGAGTGCAAGAAGGTAAAGAGAAAAAGAGCAGAGCAGGATCTGGACGCAGTTTTGTTGAGCTCTCTGATTGATCACTAGGACACAATTACAGTTTGCTATAATTGAATCTATAGTTACTAAACCTCTGTACCCATCAGTGAAGTTTTCTACGTGATGTAGTAGTTTGTATTGTATAACAGTCAGTCAAATTTGAGAGTTGGAAGGGACCTCAGTGGCCATCTAGTCCAGCTGAAACCTGAAAGGAGGCTGTGCCGACGGCCCTTCTGGTACCTGGTGGCATCTGCCACTACCTTCTCTTCTTCACGCTAGATGCCTGCAGTTCTTCAGCCAGTCTTCACTGCGGTCCCCAGCACTGGTCGCAGTACTCCGTATGTGGGCTAATGAGGGGGACGTGTGGTGTCATCGTTGCGGTTGTGGTTGTTTGCTCTTCCGCGATCATCAGCTCTCCCTGTGGAAACTGCCTGTCAGTGCCGCCCAGGTGTATTAGCTCTTCTGGCAGGCTGCATCACACAGCTCACTCTTTACAGAGCTAACTTGGAAAATCATGTGCATATTCAGATTGTGTCTTTAAACAGCTTTGTAAATAAGTGACTAAAGGTTATGTAGTCATATAGTAATTTAAAAAGAACCGGACTGTCTATCATCTGTAAAGAATTTACTGATCCCTGATAGGCCAACATTGCCATCTAGTGGTAACCTCTCCAATTACAGCCACAAGCCTCTGCAGTCTCCTGTAGGAGACTGTGGTTAGTTAATTCAATAAGAATAAAAATTACAACTAGCGTTTCTAGAATGCTTTAAGACTTGCATGGTGCTTTACAAATATTATTTCATTTTATCCTTAAAATTATCCTGGAGGATAGATGCTACTGTTATTCCCATTTTACATATGGAGGCAGAAGTTAAGTATAAAAAAAGTGAAGGTAAAACAGCTAGAAAGTATCTGAAGCAGCATTTGAACTCAGGTCTGCCTAACTCCAGGTCTGATGCTCTGTCCCTTGTCCTACCTCACTACTTCTAATTCTGCATGAACAAATACCACAGATGTTGTCGTGTGCTGAAAAGCAACTGCCAATGTGAAATCAGAGATAAGCTTACTAGTGAGAGAGCTATATTTGTTTTAAATTCATTTTTAATATTAATTTTTAAAATAATTTTGGGTTCTAACTTCTCCCTTCTGCCCCTCCCCCAGCTATTGAGAAGGCAGGCAATGTGATATCAGTTATACATGTGAAATCATGCAAAACTTATTTCCATATTAGCCAACATACTCCAGTGACTCTGATCTCATTGATTCAGGATTTTCTTCTAGCTAGGCCTGCCCATCCTGTGGTGCTTTTGTCCGTGTTCTCTCAAAAGTTCTGCCCAGTCTGTCCCCACGGTAAGCCAGGGCCCCCCCTGCTTTTCCTGACTGTTAGGAGGGCACCAGTACTATTCGATTAGTCCATTCTTTCTTCCTCTCAGTGCCTAGATGGAGGGGTTCCAATTAGTGCAAACGATGAATCCTGTGACGTTGTCATGTTCAAATTTACCCTGTGTACTTCCAATAGGATGGAACTAATCATTGTATTTCATATATATATTATAACTTTGAGTAGCGTGAATTTGAGCAAAGCAAATACTGCATGGAATTTGTTATTTGCCCTAATCAGAAATTATATAAAATGTCAAGAAATTAAAATTTGAACATGTAATTCAGAATATTCAGAAAAGAATCCAATTAGAAGAAAGTCATATCATAGGTCTAATTAACTTACTCAGTTATAAAAGTTCATCTATTCCTGACAAGGTCATTTTTGTCAAATTGTATTAACAAGTTTCCTTGCGTAAATGGAACTTAAAATATGCTTAAAATGTTTAAAAATAAATGCTTGTTGAGGGGAAATGAAGTTCTTATTTAGTGTTTATTATGTATCTAGTTTTTTTGTTACACATTTTGACACACAAAAGCAATATCACATGGTCCCAGCCCCACAGGTAGCTTAAAATATCAACATGACAACGATACACACTTAAGTCATAGCTCAAGGAAAAATAATACTTATCTGACTGGTAAGCTAATCTTGGTTTATACTTTTCCTCCATCAAGATAAATTATTTAATTTCAACATAATGTTGAAATATAATGAATAGCAATTAAAACAAAAAGGTTTTTAAATTGTTAGTAAGTAAACATAAATATGTAACTCTAGTTATTTTGTTTTATTACCAAAATTCCAGGTTTCAGAAGAAATAGAGAAAATGACATCCAGAGAGCAAGTTTTACAAACAAAAATATTAGACCTGGAAAGTGAGCTTAGGAAAAAAAATGAAGAACAGAACCAGCTTGTGTGCATGTTGAATACTGTGAGTATGGCATGTTTTAATTTCTTACTGTAGAAAATTAATAAGCTTTTCGATTACCTTTTCACAATTTACTTAGACATGTAGTAGAATGATGTATTTCTAAGCAGTGAATAGAGCGGGGGCTAACAATGTGATCATTTAAATCAGCACATTAACTCCTGTGATAAAGTAGCATGCAGTGCCGAGGTCTCGCTGAAATGACTGTGCTGTGCTTTCTCAGTAATACCCGTTATACTTTTCACGTGTCTCTTTTGGACTTCCCCTGAATGTTGCTTTTTTTTTTTCGATGGTAGCCATTTTGTGGTATTTGTATACTTCACATAATCAGTTGCTTATAGTTAGTTTTTTTAAACTTGTGCTGAGTTGAAGCTACCTAGTTATTACATGAGCAAGATAGCCTAATATACCTCGAGTATGCATGCTGAATTTTGGGTGTTTTAACTTGTTTTGGTTTCAAACAGATTTATAGATTATGTAACACATAGGCTGCCTTGCTTTGCACTGAAATAACAACATCATACTAACTTTGTCCAGTAAATCTTTTTTTCTTTGAAATAGTATTGAAACAATTCTTATGAGACTCTTTGATGTGTAGCATTGTACTTGATTAACTTAACTAAAAACCAAGTGACTTAGAGATGACATAGAGAATGCTATTGCATTATTTTCTTCTAGGAATCATAGAATCACAGAATTTTGGAGGTGGAAAGTACCTTGATGGCTGTCTGATCCAACCATTACCTAGAAAGGAACCTTCAACACAACATGCCTGACAAGTGGTTATCTAGCCTCTGCTTGAAGACTTCAAATAGGGGAATCTAACAGCAGTCCCAGCCACGTTTGAACGGCTCTAATTGTTAGCTCGTCTTTTCTGACAGCGGAGCCAAAATTTACCTCTTTGCAACTCCTTCCCATTGGTTCTGCCCTCTGGAGCTAACCAAAATAAGTCTATTTATAGGAACCCTTCAAAAGCTTGAAAACATCTGTCATGTTTCTCCTATGACTTCTCATTTCCTTCAACAGATCCTTGTGGGTCTAGGATTCCAGTCCCTTGTCTCTTAGGCATTCTCTAACTCCTTACTGTCCCTTCTACACCGGGATGTCTATTGTGGAATTCAGTACTCCAGACGTGGTCTGACCCAAGTACTGAAGGACTATCCACTTCATTATTTCTACAGGGTGTGCCTCTTAACTCCATTGGCTGTCATATCAGATTGTTAACTCATATTGAGCTTGTAATCCTCTTTAACTACCAGATCTTTTTCAGACAAACTACTCTAACCACTCCTTCCCATTTTGAATACTTATTTAGTTTATTTTTTTGAACCCAAGTGTAAGATTTACGTTTAACCCTATTTAATTGCATCTTATTCAATTTACATCAGTATTGTAGACACCTAAGATCTTGACTCTTGTCATCTAACTTGTTAGGAATCTTTCCTAAGTCTACATCATCTGCAGATCTGGTTAACATGTCTTCTGTGTCTTTGCTCAAGTCATTGATAAATAAAAGTGTTACATAGTATAGAGCCAGACACAGAACCCTGCAATTAGAGACCTCTTTCAAAGTTGACACGGAATCATTAATGAATATTTTGGGGATCTGGCCATTCAGCCCGCTTTGAATCCAACTACTTTGTCGTTATCTAGCCTACTACTTTCCATCTAACTGACAAGAAGATCTTTACTAAGATCTAGGGAAATAATATCTACAGTACATAGATAGTACTTAATACATAGTACTTAATAACTGTTTATTGATTGATTTCCATGACCTTCCTGTTTTGCAACCCCGTGAAAAAAGGAAATAATAGTCTGTCGTGCCCTGTTCTTGATGAAGACATACTGGTTTTTGTAATAACCATTTCTTTTTCTAGATGTTTACTAAACATTTATTTAATGATCTGTTCTCAAACTGTACTAGGAATGAAGTCAAAACTCATTGGCTTCCAGTTTGCAGACTCTAGTGTCTTACCTTTTCCTGAAAATTGGAACATTTGCTCTTCTCCAGTCCTGTGGTGCTCAGCTATCACTGACAGTGCCTTCTTCCCAGTCACATCCCAGGATGTGGCTGATCCAGGCCACCCTCACTTGGCTTATCTTGAATGTCTACTCTTTGTTTTCCACTTCAGTTTGTACATTTATTCCCCTAGGCCAGTCAAGCACCAAATGACAATTGGGGTACCCCTCCTTCTTCCCATCTAACATCAGGTGACAGTCTGTTCCTTTCCTTAATTTCGCCTTCAAGCCCTTTTGTCATTGTCTTTAGCTCTTCTTTCTTATTCTGAATCGTACCCAGTACTGGAAAAATAATATTGTTACTTCCCTTCCTCTTTTCTTCTGGAGTAAAAAGATGAGAAATTGAAAAGTTCAGAAGTTAAATGATTTTCAGGATTTTCCCTTAATTGAATCATCAATAAAAATGTTGATAATATTTTCATCATGACCAAGGTTATATTATTTTTTATTATTTTAACATTGCTCTCCTGAATTTTAAACTTATTTTTAATTGCTATTAATTTGATTCCTAGTTACTACATAAAATGATAAGGATTAGTTTTGTATAAATGAAGCTACTAAATAAAGCAGAAAATATACTGAGATGGATAAAATGATATTTTCTATTTTTTCTAGGCTCTAGGTAAACATTTTATGAGACAAAAACATTTTATATTTATTTCATCATTTGTTACAAATTAAATGTGTAGATATGTTTTAAAATTATTAAAAAGATTATCTACATCTCTTATTTCTCACTCTGGTGGGCACATAGCAGATTATCAATAATCGCTTACTTGGCATTTTTATATGTACTTCCCCCTTCTAAGCTCCTTGAAGGCAGAGTTTGGTTCTTGTGCTTATTCGAGTAGGTATCACCTGTGCCCAGTGCCTTACACACAGGTCATTGTGTATTTATTGATGATTTGATCATTCAGTAATTAAGTGCTGACTACTGTTAAAGTGTGCTTGCTGATAACTACAGTCATGGGCACAGGACAGTTGAGCTGTGAGAATTAGAAGATGGTGGTTTCTTCCAGTAGCACTAACAAGGACGTGAGCTGCTGTGAACCTGCTTTGAGCCTTTCTGGTCAGTAGATCAAAGTGAAGAAATCTAGGAGATCTTGGTCTGATTTTCCTGAACAGGCCTTTCCATGCTGTCACCACACAACTGTCGTCACAGCAGAGAGCCCAGGAACCTAGGGAGACTTATTTGTGTAGAGAGAGTGGTGTTGCTCTGTGGGTCTAGTTATGTGGATGCCCTTCTTTTTGGTCTCTGTTAACCCTGAGCTGCACTAAGGACGGAGGCAGGGAGCCACCAAAAGATGGAGGCAGTGACGGCTTTTGTCCCAAGGCCGCTGACAGTTGAGTCCTTGATCCGACCTAAGCCCTGTCTGCGCTGGTGTCAGAGGTGGCTTACAGGACCCTGACGTTCACCTGCGTGAGACTGAGGGGTTTGTGGATGAAGTATTTTACTGTGAGGAGTTCTTTTAATGAACATCAGATTACCTCATTAAACTATTAGAATTATTACCGTTCTTTAACCTTTCTGTGACTTACAATGGAATCCAAGCAATTAGGTTGTAGAGAAGCCACTTTACAAAACATAAGTTGGATTCCATCAGCATTAATTGATCACTTGATATGTTCTAGAAGGCGTAGGCGTTATGTCCTCGTTGTCATAGTGAACATTTATTTAGCACTTTAAGGGTTGGTACATTCCCCTATCCACGCTCATTTTACAGATGGGGACACCAAGGCTGGGAGGAGAGTGACTTGCCCAGGGTCACACAGCTAATGCTCTGTTAAATGTTAAGGCAGGATTTGAACATAGAAACTTAACATCTAGCTGTTCTTGCAACTTGTTCTTCCTCTGAAGTACTTTTAGTAACCACACATGGTAAATCTGTGATAAATAGTACAAAAAATAGTACTTTGATCTGCTCAAAAATGAGGGAAACTTTCATTTTGAAATTTCTCTTATAAAGTGAAGATACTAAAAATGAAAATAGTCTTAGTGTTGAGAATAGATAACTAAAAGAAATCTGTAGTTTTATTATATACTAATTTGCTCTTGTGGTAGAAAATACAGATTTTGAAGAAAAGTGAATAGACTGGTTTTGACAATGTATAAATTATGTCAAATGTTAATAGTGCGATGTCAGATATGCAGTGGATCCTATTTATAATGCCAGTGTCAGAGAACAGAAATGAAACCTCTATTCTTGACCAGCCAAGTGATAGCCAACATATCTGTCTAATTTCATTTTGGAAATGTAACTAGAACCCAGGTGTGACTGAGTCTTTGTTTTAATGAACCTACTGTGTATAAGTGTGCAAACTATAGTGAATTTAATAGGAAATAATAAGTCAAGTAACTTGGCAGATTTGAAGGTTTATTCTATCCCTGCCACCCTCCTCCCTGCCAAAAAAAAAAGTTATATTTTGCTGATGTAAATCTTTTTACCTTGTATTTTTTGGCATAAATTATATCACTAATGCATCTTTCACTTTTTTGTTTAGAAGGAACAGCACCAGGAAATATGTTTGAAAGAAATACAACATAGCCTTGAAAAGACAGAGAATCAGAATGAGAATATACTGAATTATGTACAGTTTATTAAAAACTCTTATGTAACCATGTTTGGATGAAATAATTTCTATTTTATTCTATCCCAATATGTCTTTTGATTTTTGCTATGGATCCCCAAAGCGATTAGGTTAAAAAATTATCATTATGCACCAATAACATCAGTATATTATGAATCTGTGGTGAGACTATACGTATAGTTTTGGAGGATAATTGATGATTCAGGTAACACTGGATAAAACAAGATTGCTGTTACCATTTTTCATGATTGGAGAATACCTGTTGAAGTACTTTTGGCTTCAGATGTTTTGGTTATAGTAAAAAGAAACCCAAATCATATTATTTCATGAATACACAGCCCAATTCCTTTTCAGTCTATTTTTTAAGTTGTAATGATTCTTGGCCCAGTGTGTTCCAGACACATTGATAATACATAAATGCTTTAAATTATAATGCTGAATATATTGGTAACAGAGAAGGAAATATATTTGTCTGGATTTTAGCTTTTGGTGGTTGTAGCATAATATAATTTATAGATAATTGAAAATTCCTGAACCAGTTCAGTTTAATACTTTGTTTTGTATGTGCGCTAAAAATGTCATTATCTCTATTTCATATAAAAACTTGGAATTGTCATTAAAGAGCAACCAGTGATAACAAATGACACATTGTATTGGAGTCCATTCTTTCTTTATGGAGATTAGACATTAGTGTAGGCATTATCATCCTTGTTCCTTAGGTGAGAAGAAAACCTCTTCCAGAAACAGGCAAAAGGGACTTGCTGGTATGTGGCTAAAGCAGAACTTGAGCCCAGGTCTTCTAATTAGAGACCCCATGTTCTTCTGGCTGTGTTGTGCTGTCTGTCCCACCTGTTTTATAAAATCATTTCTAGTATGCTGTCTTCCACTGAGCAAGTTTCTATACTTCTGTAGGTCATACACTTGGACTTGTTTTTCTCATAATTTGATCCCTTTCACCCAGTGAACAGTATTATCTTCTTCGAGTCTGGCTTGTTGGGACGAGTGATGCTGTTTGCTACAATGGGGACAATTCACTTGTTCATTTGGGGAATTAAGCCCACAGCAGTCACATATCCTCTAAGTAACAAAGAAACCTGAATTCTTGAGTATGCAAGGGGGAATTGGGATGATGTTATTTAGACCTAATGGGGACAGTGAGTTCTGACCTATTTCTTCACTTGGACAAAACAGGTTCATGGTCCACCACAGAATTACAGAGCTGCTCCTAAATCTATCATTATTAATGACTGTGAGACATGACGAAATGCTTCTTTCTTCAAGAGACCTCCCCTATATTCTTACAAGATTTTTGGCCCCTCTTCTCTTATAGCCCGTGGACTCTTAGAATATGCAAAGACATGTTGCCTAAAGCAAATTTGCTATAGAGCATTTTTGCAAAAGTGAAGAAGACATTTTCATTCCCAATCTTAGTACACCTTCATTGGGTAAACAGAAGACCTAAAAACTTTTGTACATAGGTTTTTAAAAAAAGGCAATTCCTTACATCTACTTGTTTCAGATTATCAAAAAACAAAACAAAACAAAAATAAAACCAAACCCAAATGAAACTTTAATGAAAATCATTTCCTAGAAGAAAAAAATTAATGAAAATTCCATGTGTCTATTTGGAATAAGAAATGTTCTCCTTTTAGGCTACTCTTGCTGAGAAAATAGAAATTTCTATCCAAAATGTAACTTAATATTTCTAGTTCATTATCCTGACTAGCTGTGGTGATTTCAAATGACAGTGCCAAAAGAAAAAGAAAAGTAAGTTATTAAAAGCCTTGCGTATTCTGTCCTTAGGATTTCAACAAAGCTTTTATTTGTAACATTTGAAAACAAGTTTGTTGCTGCTTTTGAGAATGCCACAATTTTATTCTTACATTGGTCTGAGTTTAGTCCAAACCCATGCCAATGTCAACATGGTGGAGTAAGCTCTGGGTTTGGAGTCCAAAGAGATATGGGTTTATATCTTGGCTCTGACATTACTAGCTGTGTGACCTTGGACAAGTCATTAAAATTTTAAATCTGTTTCCCCATGTATGACAAAGGTACTTACTTTATAGGGTTCTCATAAGGAAAATGCCTTGTAAACTGTAAAAGACAACAGTCGTGAGTTACTTGTATATGCCTGTCATCAGCATATAGCAATAGAATGGGATGCTTTGGAAATCCTCTTTTAGAGCTTTCCAAGCAACAGGTAGATGAGCATTTATCAGGTATGTTGTAGTGGAAATTATTGATCAGGTACAGGTTGAACTAGCTCCTGCCCTGGGTCTCCTGATTGGCCACAGTTCTGCATATCTAGCGTGACCTGAACTCTAGCCTGGTGTTCTGTAGCCATCTTTATGACATCTCCTTGCTTCAACCTCCATCTTGGACCTGGTGCTCCAGCTCCCACTCTGGAGCCTCAGGCTCCTGACTGATGAGAATCCTCTTTATCTGGCCTGACCCACTCTCTGCTGCTCTCTTGCCATCTTCATGCCTTTCCCTCCTGCCTCTTTCTCTCCCGTTCCCGGCCTGACCCACACACCCTTTGTGCCAGAGGGTATGAAGCTCTGGTCAAGTCAACACTATCATTCTGAGAAGGAAAGTGTCAATTGTCCTTTGCTTCCACTGTTAACTCTTTAATTTCCTAGACCACCACATACCTCCCTGGCTCTCTTTCCTTTATAAGTGCTGTTTTTCCTTATTAGAATGTAAGCTCCCTGAGAAGTAAAGACTTAATTGATTTTTCAACATTCACAGCATTTAACACAGTTCTAAGCACACAGTAAACATTTAACCAATTTTTTTTTTCACTTGCTCGCTCATTCAATAGTGGCCTCTATGCTACCTAAGAACTCTGAAAGTAATTCTGTAGTTCCTTGGTTCTGTGAGCATTGAAACCCTAAAACCCACAAATTTCCCTTTGGGCCATTGAGTTTTCCTTCTTCGAAGACTAGCCTATTTTCTTAGCGAAGTAATGATATTCTTATCTGAAATTTCATGATTCACAGTTGGACACACATCTATAGCTCTATAGCTTTTCCCCTATTTCTCCTCTCTTCTTTCCAAAAGAATATCTTGATACTATGGTAGATCCTTGATATTTTATCCTTACAGATGCTCTCTCCCAGTGCTATATCAAGCCATCCCCACTGTCTGTACCTTCCTGTGCAGCTCTTTTCCCTGTCATCCCCAAAATTTTCACAGTTAGGTCTATGCTGTGAGCCGCAGCCCTCTTGACATTACATGCATATGTCAAGAACATGCTGGGTGCGTATTACTTAGCCCTCTTCTTACATGATCAGCCCACACTGATTTTTGATCATCCATCATGTACAACCTATAATTTTTGTTGGTAATACTATGTGGTTACTTGTGTCCACTGTACACCTTTCTGGTAACAATAGCAACTTTAATTCTTCAGAGGTGGTTGAATTCCATTGGCATAGCCACAATATTTGAGATAATATTGTAAAGTGCTTATCACAGTGCCTGGTACATAGTAGGCATTTAATAAATGCTTATTTCCTTCTCATACAACATCACCAGAAGAATTTTAACATTAAAAAAAATGAGTCTGTTTTAAGGTAAAGCTTATTCACTACATGACTTCCAGAAAGCAATTCAATTTGCTTCTTTCTGTCCAATTCTAGTCCAGCCATTGTCCTCACCTTCTTCATCCTCCTCCCACTAGAACTGTGGACTTTTCTCTTCTAACTACACTAAACTCTAATAAATAGATTTTGCCTTATCTTGCTGGGATATCACTTCCTGACGATGTCTAAACCGCACACCTGTGGCTGTCAAGGTGTGGTCTGGGAACTCCAGGGAGTCCTTAAGGCCCTTTCAGATGGGGACCTTCTCTTCAACTTATTTAGAGCTTGGTGATGGGACAAGATTTGCCTGGAGTCACATATGTGTCACGGACAAGGTTTTATCCCAGGTCTTCCTGACTTTGGGGCCAGCTCTCTCTCCATCAAAAAAAAAAAATCTCTGATAGCCTCTAACAGTCCCACAATACAAAAGGAAAACATAGGCTTATAAAACAATCAGTCCTAGTGTAGAACTAAGATTATCATCTCTAGACCAAGTAAGAAGGACCCCAGGAGACAACAAAAGGATTCTGTACCGAAGGGGCAGCTTTTCCAACCTACTTTTTAATCAAGAGACCCAGCCTTGGGCTCCCCGTCTTGGGGAAGGATCTTCAATAATTTTACGTGTGTAAAGGGTTCATGAGATCTGCCATACATAGATACCCTTCTCTCTCCCTCTTTTAATGCTTTTCTTAATGTGTTACAGAATGCATACTTCTCAGGGGTAGGGACTATCTGGATTTTTTGTATTTGTATATCCAGCATGGTGCCTGACACTTAGTAAATGTTTAATAAATGCCTTTTCATTAATTTCATTAATTCAGTTAGTTTCATTAATTCATTATGTAACTTTCCCAAGTTATATATAATGATAGACCAGTTCTGTAGGTGGGCATGTCATAATCTGGCCATCAGGAATTATTTACATACTTTATTTATTCTCTATGGATAATTTTGCCAAACTTTAAAATGATTTTGAATCTCATTTAAGGGGCTCTACAGTATTCTGGGGCTTGGTGTCATCAGCCTAATCTTATTCCCAAATAGGAGAATCTGGTAAATCTCACGGTACAAAGGAAATCTCAATTTCATTTGCTCTCTGGGCTAGAAGTCCTCCATGACTTTTGTTTGGCATAGAGCTCTTTATTTTCTTCCTGCATGAGATTGATAATCAGTTATCTCTGTTGATAAGTCTTTTAAGGTATCTGATAAACATACTCATAGGCGATAACTTTGTTGGAGGAAGCCCATTAAGGTAGCTTTCATCCTACTGAATCAATTTTAAAATAAAAATAAGAATGGTGAGATCCTATATTCTCTGGGTTTTTCAGTCAATTCTGTGACTTTAAAGATGAGGTCCCCTATTAAAAATTGTTTGTGAAAGATCGAATGTTCTTTTTTCACGTTTTTCTCTGGATGCCCTCTATATACACGTGTAGGATGTTCACACAGCAATTTTGTAGCAATGATAAGGCAGGCATATAAGTCAATAATAATTGATGTTCTCTTAATTGTCTTAATTGTCCTTGATTTTTTTTCCTGTATGTCCATCTCTTCCCTTCTTTCAGCTATCCTGAAAATTGACGATTCAATACCCTCAAAAATTATGTCACCCCCAGAAGAAACCTCCTGTGTGTGTCAGACAGGCACAACTGTTCTTCCTGTTCTATTTTTCTCCAGTGTTAGCTTCCTCAAATGTTAGAATTCAACTCTGCTGGCTCCACTGCTATTGATATCAGGCAAAAACAATTAGAATTTCTGACAAATTCTTTACATTTTGTGTTCGTTTTTATCTCCCAGGATCCTCCTTCAACAATCTTAGAATCATCTAGAAGCTTTCTGATCCTCATCTTGCTGATTTATGAGGTAATATTGCCAATCAGCTTCCCCCATCCTCTTCGATAAATTTTGCAAACTTTTGGGATTCTAATCTACTTTCACTCTGTCTGCTTCTCCATCTGTCAAGGAGATAAAGTGTTAGTTGGTTGATGCAGTTTTCAGGGGCTGGGGCAGGCAGAGGGGTTGGCCTTATTGTGGCAATTCTTTTGTATCAGTTAAGCTAAATTCCTTGAGGGCAGGGACTAATTTACTTTAGTTTCCGCATCTCTAGTGCCTAGAACAGTACCTGGCATGTAGTAGGTGCTTAATATATGCTTGTTGACTGATTGATTAGAAATATCAACATCTGCTCATGATGACTATAAGCAAAATTGGCAGACAATACAAATCAGGGCTTGATTTTTTTGTTTTATTGATTGTCTAGAATTACAAAACAGAATAATTCAGAATAAAGTGAGTCCTGGGTACATCTTTTACTCCTTCAGAAGAAAACAGAGGCTGTTAAACATTTACCGGCACTCCCTTTGATGTAGGTAAAGTTGAATGAAGAAGAGAATGAATGGGGATGTCTCATTAGGGCTTCAGTAGGCATCTCAGTAGTCAGAGCAGTAAAATGTTCTTTTGTTTGTGAGCATCATATGGTGCTTAAGCTGTTTTTAGTTACCTCACTTTGGGATGCCCTGTCTGACAGACGTTTCAGGAAGAATTCAAAGAGACTAATTGAAAGGAATTGAGTAAAGTTAAACAGAGAATTGGACTCATCTTGTGATACCGACATTTGATGGGAAGGAAGGCTGGGTCTCATGGTTAAAAAGTAGGTTGGGAAAGCTGCCCCCTTAATTCAGAATACTTTTGTAGTCTTCCGGGGTCCTTCTTGTTTGGTCTAGGGATCATAATCTTTGATCTATGCTAGGACCAATTATTTTATAGCCCTGTGTTTTCTTTCTGAATGTGGAGTTAGAGAGCAGCAGATGTGCTTGATGGAGAGAGAGCTAGCCTCAGAAGACTAGGGTTCAAAACCTTACCTGTGACACATATTGGCTGTGTGAGCCTTGGGAGGGCACGTAGCATCACAGGACTCTAAATGAATTGCAGAGAAGGTCCTCAACCTGCATTATTCTTCATCTGAGAATTTCCTGTACTAATAAAATTATGTGGAGCCAGGTATTTATCAAATGTCAGAAAGTCACCCTTTTATCCCACTATTTACTCATTCTTAATTTCAAGTATTTAATCTACTTAGTTTAAGAATTGCACTGTCCTCACTCATTTTTCCTATACCCTTTCATCCGTTTAATTATTCATGCATACATTCAGTTATCTTAGGAAGAGCAAGTTTCTCACACTTTTATGAACCAAACTATAATGGATGGATATATAGCAGAGCAAGTGTTTGAAGCTAATGTTAGTCACAACAGGATTACCATCTCCCCACCTTGATTCATGAAAGATATTTACATATCTGTGTTTCTTCATTCATTGTTTAACTTTTAAAGAATAAAGAACCCTATGTAAAAAAATTTTCTGTCCTCTCTCTAACAAATACTGAAAGTTCTGCCATTCATTAAAAATCTACATATAGTTTTAGTGAGTCCAGTTCTAACTAAAGAAAGTGAAGGTATAATCTATTAGAGGCGCTTTAGATGTTTCATTTTAATTTTAATGCAGCCCTTTTAAGGTCATACATTCCATCTAATTCTTAGAGTAGTTTTTATTCACCCAGCAACCAAGACCATAATGTTAATCATTTCCTCACCAAAACTTCAATTATGCCAAGCACTTTTTAATTATCCTCCAACCCACAAGTCTATTCTTAGCAGAAAGTCTGACTTCAGGAAAGGCACTGTACTCCATCCACTGTGGCAGAAATCGACTTACCACTTTGCAGCCCCACCCACAAGGAGGCCTTTGTGAATTAAAAGCTACCAAATTCGATGTGTATTTTTAACTTCAATTAAAGTCATGTTTGACATAAAAATGGAAGACATTTTTTTTGAAGCACAAAAAATGCTAGGTTGGGATTTCATGTTATTTTCAGAATTTAGTTTATTCCATGGATCGTCTTTTTTGAATTTCTGGAAAATCCATGCCGCCTATCAGTTATTTTGTTCTAAGGAGGAAACATTTAGGCAGCTTTGCTTTTTTTTATTGTTTTCATATTGCTAATGTTAGTGGTCCCTCCCCAATTATTTTGTAATTATTATGGATCTAATTTGCAATTATCTGTGTATTTACTGTCCCAAGAGCCTCCCAACTCCAATAGAATATAATCTCCTTGAGGGCCAGGACTTTTTTATTTCTGTCTCATATCTCCAAGGACTAACACTATACCTAGAACATAATAAAATTTCGCTAAGTGCTTGTTGAAATAAGTTGAATTTAAAAGTAAACACTTTGAAACTAAAGAAGGGGAAGGATATGGACAAAAAGCTGCAGAAGTAAAATGTAACTGAAACCAACCTCTAATCTAGACAATGTCAATTCCCACTTTTAGAGAAAAAAATGAACTTACAGGAATCACTTGGTGGTTTTATAAACTATTTGTATTTACCGATGACTGATGAAGATAGCATATTAGATGGTTTAGGAAATGTTGAGTAAAATTTACTCACGAGAACTCTGTACCCTGAGGCACTAGTATTGTAGTATTTAATTCGATTCGAGAAACATTTTAAATGTCTATTTGCTCGGCCCTGTGCCAGGAGCTGGCTTTCTTTCAGATTACAGAGTAATCAAGATAAATTATTCCAGATTTCATGTGGGGAAAAAAAACCTCTGATCTTAGTAGTGCCAAGAAAAGGCAATCAAGAAAACATGAACAACTAGCAATCTCTACACCTGCCTACTCTCCCATCTGTATACAATTTTTATGGGAGACATCTATATACAAATGGACAGCATCCCTTAAGGAGGGCATTGGGGTAGGGGGCCAAGAAGGTTTTCACAAGCAATGATCTGCAGTGAATTCTATCTTTACTGTTTTGTAGGAGAATAGAAGGTTGCATTGTGTTCATTTGTTGAAAACATTTAGTAGAGTATTACAGTTCTGGCCACGTGTGGTGCTGGACTTTGGAGTCAGGAAGGCCTAGATTCAAATCCTTCAGACACTTAAAAACTGTGTGACTTTGGAAAAATCTTTTAACCTCTTTAGACCTGAGCCCCCTATTCAATAAAATGAAGGAGTTGCGCCTGATGACCTCTAAGATCCCTTTTAGCTCAAAATACACGATCCTGTGATAATTGTGAAAGGGCCTAAAAAAACCCAATAAAGAGCCCAAGGGTTGTATATCTTAGCCCTTCGGGAAGAGAGGAAACTATTGGAAGATCAAAACTGGTGGGCAAAGTTTTCCTCTACTGTGACAGTTTTAAAAAAATGGAACTTTATTCATATCTTTTTTTTCCCCAAGGGTGAAGGCAGGGCAATTGTGGTTAAATGACTTGCCCAAGGTCACACAGCTAGTGTGTCAAGTGTCTCAGGCCACATTTGAACTCAAGTCCTCCCAACATCCAGGGATGGTTGCTCTACTCACTGAGCCACCTAGTTGTCTCCTTATCTTTTATTTTTTTCATCACCTATATTTCTCTCCACCCAGAGGAGTAGTGAGAGGCATCTTCTTTTATTTGGGGCCACGCTTGTTATTTTATTTTTACAACCTTATTTGTAAATAAGGAGATCTATTCTACTTTTCCTATCTTTAACTCATAGTTTTGATCCCCAAAAGATTTGATCAGATAGTTACTGAATTATGGAGGAACCTTGGGAATAATGGTGAATTTGTTTCACTCTGTGTTTCATTGCTCCGCGCATTATCTGGCATTGGAAAACACCAGGTGTTTTCCTGCTATTTTAAATATTGCCAACTAGTTATTTGAAATTTTAAAGTGATGGCTTACTAAATAAAGATAACATAACTTTGATTGTATACAAGGCTGAGGTTTTTTGCCATAGAAAGTGTGGTGGAAGGGGAAAACCTGTAAGATGACTGATTACACCAAATTCAGCTGGCTGGAAGGCCACCATCTCAGCTTGGAAATGAACAGATTGCCTGGGGCCATAGAGAATTTCATGATTGTAGTTTGTCATCTGTAGTTTAAGCTTTCTAACTTTGTGAAGAAGGTGTTTGAGGACCATAGTCTTTTTTTTATCATTTCCCTTCTGGTACTCAAAGTTCTAGTTAACTCTTTACCCTAAAGTCTTTCTCAGCTTTTAACATATCTCTTAGACCTCAGATCATTGTAAATTCAAATGTTTTATTTTTTAAAAGTATGGTAACATCAAACAGCGACAGAATAATATTCTCCCATGGTCAAGTTTGCATGGGTGAGGCAAGGAGATAATTTAGCTGCCTTCTTATGATACTTCTGTTCTTTCACTTTCTCCCACCTGCCCAAGATATTTTCCTTAGGGCACAGACCCTACTCTCAACACCTTCCCCGTGCAATTGGTTTCACTTGTTTCTAATGAGAAGACTGAGCACATGATACTAACTCCTTCAGCTGGCCTCCCTTTTCTCTCCAATAAGACCAAACCAAACCTGCCTTCCCTTCCTTCCCTCTTAACTCAAAAATAAGAGGAAATTCATACTCGGGTAAGAGTTTGGACTAGGTGACTTCTGAGGTCCTTTTCAGTTCTGAAATTGGATGGTTCTTTGTAGCAGGAGTCAACTAAGATGTGCCGTGTCAGGGAAACCAAGAAAGAAGAAAAATAACGGTGGAAATGAGTTGTTATCCATATAAAATATTTCAAAGAGGTCAAGGAGGACTAAAATACAATTGAGTTAGATGATCAGAAGGGCATTGGTGACTTTTGTGAAGATGGTTTTAGTGGTGGAAGGGATAGGAGCCATATTGTGAGGGTTTGGGGAATGAGTAGTGAGTAGTGAGAAAATGTAGACAGCATATTAGATTGACAAGGTTGGTGGTGAAAGAATGGAAATATGACAGCTTAAGGAAGTACCAGGATTAAGGGAATATTTACTTTATATAGTTTTTTTAAATTTAAATTTTATTGTTATATTTTGTTTTGCTACAACAAGTACTTCCCAACAAACACAGACTCCTTTACAAGGGATATCATACAATTAACACCAAAGAGATTACTGATTATTAACAGAAAAGAGGGATATGTTCTTTAAATCTGACAGTGTGTTACTAATATTGATCTTTCTAATTGGCCAGATTTTATTCAATTAAAAAGGCCTCTCAATGGTGAATTTATAAAGTCGCTCTCATTGCTTTTATTTTTTCTTTTGACTCCTCTTTCTTTCTTTACTCTATATCACTTTATGCAACTCTTTGTATGTTTCTCTAAAATTTTTAATATTTTCTATTCTTTAAGAAGTCGATTAGTGTGACTATCTACCTCTTCAATAAAATTTCTGCCCCTGGATGAAAGTGAGGTAATACCCCTGGTTGCTTTAATTTTCATTTCTCTTATTATTAATGATTTTGCACATTTTTAGGTGGTCATTGTTAATTTATATTTCTTCTTTGAAAAACTGTTTTTATGCCTTTTGACTTCTTATCTACTGGGAGAATGTTTCATATACATACATGTACATACACACATACATAAATTCTCTGGATTTTGCATATCAGACTTTTATCAGAGATATTTAATCCAACAGTTTTTCTATTTTTCATATTTATGAAAAATATTATTCATATTCATTCTAGCTGAATTTCTTTTCATTTCTGCAAAAGCTTTTAAATTTTGTATATTGAAAATTCAAAAGAGAAGATTCATAGAGTATGACTTTGGAAAAGACAGAATAAGAGGGGAGCAAAGACACAATTGGAGGTATCTTGAAAAATAACTAACTCTTACTCTAAAACAGGAGGGAAAAGAGAATTCATGGGGGAAAACAACCCATGTTCCATATCCTATATTCTTGAAATTGATTTAAAAATTATTATATATTCAATTTGTTGTTCAATCATTTCAGTCATATCTGACTCTTTGTGACCCCATTTGGGGTTTCCTTAGCCAAGATACTGGAGCGGTTTGCCATTTCTTTCTC
This sequence comes from Trichosurus vulpecula, assembly GCF_011100635.1. NCBI lineage: Eukaryota > Metazoa > Chordata > Mammalia > Diprotodontia > Phalangeridae > Trichosurus > Trichosurus vulpecula. The sequence continues at coordinate 43,628,197 of NC_050576.1, forward strand.
CAACTCACTTTATAGGTGAGGAAACTGAGGTAAACAGGGTGAAGTGACTTGCCCAGGGTCACACAGCTAGGAAGTGTCTGAGGCCAGATATGAACTCAGGAAGATGAGTCTTCTTGACTGCAGGCCCAGCACTCAATCCACTGCACCACCCAGCTGTCCCTATATCATTAATAATGATTAACAAAAACGAAATAATCATAAAAAATGAGTAAAACCCTAAATAAACTCAGCTTTTTAAAAAAGGTAGAATTAAATGCTTCAAGTTTCTCTTCAGTCTAACACATAGTCTCCAAGTTAACTCATAATTAATACTTAATATTATTTGACCATATTCACGAAACTTCAATGGCTCCCTATTAATGTAAGATAAAATACAAAAGTCTGAGACTGGCATTTGAAGGCCTGTACAATTTATTTGGCTCTCATCTGCCTTTCAAAGCATTTCACATCACTTGTCTTTACTCCCTGGACATTCTGTAGCTAAACTGGCCGAATAGTGACTTCCTGAAACTCAATATTTGATTGACCCTTTCATACCATTGCACAAGCTGTCTCCTATGTCTAGAATATATACTCTCACCTCACCTCTGCCTCTTCAAGGGTTCTCCAGCATAGGGACTGTTTGATTTTCTTCTTGTATCCATAGTCCTGCATATTGCCTGGAATGTAGGAGGCATTAAATAAAGCTTCCTTTAAGCTTCACTTCAGGCGTTACCTGCTGCCTAGAGGAAGCTTCTCCTGATCCCCACAGATGCTTGGGCTTTCTCTCTTCTCCAACTATTTGCATTTTCTTTATCTATCTATCTGTCCTTCTGTCCCTCTATCCAGTATCTCCTAATAGAATGCAAACTCATTGAAGGCAGGAATGGTTTTGTTTCTCTCTTTGTATCCCCTTCATCAAGCACATTGTCTTGCACGTAATGGGGGCTTAATAAATGCTTATTGAATTGAAAGAAAGGTTCATAGAAAGTCATAGGTTGGTGTCAAGAGGCTTGAGGTCATAATAAGGACACAAGGTGTAGTGGGAGAGATGGAAGGCAAAGATATAGTTGTCAGTTTTAAGAATTCCTAGTTCACTGTGTTACGGTACTTTAAGGCTTGCAAAAACCTTTATCTCATGTTATTCTGAGAGTGACGCTGCGAGATAAGTGCTATTTTTAGAAGGAAGGGAATAAGCCTTTATAGAGCACCTGCTATGTGCCCAGTGCTTTTTTACAAATACCTCCTTTGATCTTCACAACAACCCTGGGAAGTAGGCGCTATTATTAGCCCCATTTTACAGTGGAGGAAACTGAATCAAACAGAAGTTAAAGTGACTTGTCCAGGGTCACACAGCTATTAAGTGTATTTAAACTTGGGTCTTCCTGACTCCAGACCCAGTGCTCTCTCCACTGTGCCACCTAGCTCCCCATTAGTTAGTCCTAGAAGACAGACAGAACACTTGAATTAAGGGAGTTTATTCATACTAGAATGGGCATTACAAAGGGCACAGTGGAAGCTCTGGAGGCCTGTGCAAGAGAGGATTTAACCTGGGAAAGGGTAGACCTTAGCTGAAAAGGGATGAGAATATGGGAATAGGTAAGAGGGGAGGTGATTTTTGCCTCTGGCAACAATTCAGGGTTTACCATTGAGTGAGCAGAGCTCCAAAGCTTCCAAATGGAATATTGGCCAGTCAGGATGTTGATGTCTGGGTCCTGACAAATAAGAGGTTTTTTTTTTCTTTATTGCCTACAGTCCAACAAACTCAGTCTTTGGCAGGGCAAGGGAATCCACTTCTCCAAACAGAAATCATAAGTTGGACCCACTTAGGGCGATGAACTTGGCCTGTCCTTGGCTATTTAAAAGGACCTTGGTATGTTTGTTGTTAATGAAGAGAAAAACAATCCTTGAGTGTTGCCCAACAAAGACAGTTTTTAAGAACTTTCACTGTATGGGGCATACACTCTAGAAGGATTGGAGCATTCCATCCCAACCGCTTTGTCAGAGCCTATTTATGCTAAAGTCTTGCCCCATTGGAATTTCCCAGCCTGCTGGCCTCAGTATGAGACTGAGTTTAAGGAAAGTAGGGGATGAGAAGAGCAATGTCACCCGAAGGAAACTGCATTTGATTTGAATCCACAGAATGTCAAAATCCTTCCCTTTGGGAAGGGACTTAAGCAATAGCTCATGGGAGGTATGGGTCCTTTTGGGGATGGCTCCAATTTACTTTTCTAGCCTTCTTTCACACTGCCTTCTTTTTCCCTGCTTCATCTTCCATTCAAACTGGACGACATGTCGATGTCTGGTCTTATCCTATTCTCTCTTAGCTCTTTGTATTCTTGCTGGTTATTATTTCCCGTGCCTGGAATGCACTCCCTCCTTACATCAACTTACTGCCCTTCTGCTCACCCATCAAGGTCAATTTAGGTACTACATTCTCTGGGAAGTGTTCTCCATCCCTGCAACTGAAAGTGTCCTCCCTTGCCAGAGAATTACTGAAATATCCTGCTTTTGCCCATATCTCTTCCCACCTCCTCCCCCCCATCTTCTCACTTTCTCCAAGGTTGTTGCCTTTGTGTATGGCACACCTTTTTCCTCCAAACCCGCCCCTCTTCTGACTTCCCTGTTACTGTTGAAGAACTCCATCCTCTTAGCGACCCAGATTCATAATCTCTGCATCAACTTTAATTCCTCACATATCTGATATTTTCAATCAGTTGTCAAATCATAACATTTCTACTTTAATCAAAAGACCAACTCGTGTAGATTTGCCAGGTTTCTATCCTCTCAGTATCCCACATATGTATTCTCTTATTTCCATTCACACAGCCACCAGCCTATTTCAGGCCCTTATTACCTCTTGTGGGGACTGTTGCAGTATTAGTATCATTGGTGGAGAGAGTTTCCACACTAGGATTCTTCTTCAGGGATGACATACACGGGCACCAAGCATCTCCCTACCACCAAACCACTGGACCTTGCAAAGGGCAGCTGTTTACCGAAATTCGCTGAATTGAGTAGAACTGGAGTAGAACGAAAAACGATGTGGTCCTGTGGAAGAAAAAACAATTCTCTTTGATCATTTCTATTTTATTTCATTCCTTTGCTTTGTTTTATTTTAGATAGTGCCTTTTCTATTGTTAGGCTTCAATAGATACATGGACATAAAGGGTGATGGAGATTCTGAAAGGAAGGCACACTTTTTAACATGTAAATATCCCAAGAAGTGGCATAGCAGCATGGATATAAAACCAGCTTAGGATTAAGAAGACCTGAGTTTATGTTTTGCTTCAGTGTCATTGTTTAGTTTTATTCAGTTGTGTCCAACTCTACATGACCCCATTTGGGGTTTTCTTGGCAGAGATGAGTGGTTTACCATTTCCTTCTCTACCTCATTTTATAGATGAAGAAACTGAGACAAATAGGGCTCAGTGACTTATCCAGGGTCACACATCTAGGAAGAGTTGGAGGCTGAATTTGAACTCAGGAAGAGGAGTGTTCCTGATTCCAGGCCCAGCACTTTATCCACTGTGCCACCTAACTGCCCACCTGAGCAAGACGCTTAAACTCTTGGTGTCCTTGGCAGTTCTCTCAGACTCTCAGTTGCAGAGGAGATGCCCATACATATTAGCAGAGATATTTCTTCACCAGGAACTCTCTACACAAATGAAATCACAGATACAGTTTAAAAAACAAAAACAAAAGGAAAACCTGACATAAAGCTTTGACCACATTCTAAGAATGTAAGAAACAGGCCCTGCTCATAATTTCAACTAGACTTAATCATCTAATTAGTGACCTAGATGGATGCAGTGTTAACGTAATTATATGTGTGGATGAGGTCTGCATGATGAAACCCTTTTTAATGTACAGGGCCTGTGACTAATCAAGTTTGGTGCCACACGTCCACTGAATTAAGGGAATCAAATCAGTACCTATGCCAGTATCAACACATTTGTTACATGTACATGCCACAGAAACCACCAATATGAAAACACATTTTTACTAGTCTCCACCTTTAAAATTTCATGTACTGGAATTAATTTCAAAAGGAAGAAAGACATCTGGTTGAAATGTCTTAAAAATGGATAAACCACAAGCTACTATATGAAAAGGTAGTTTGATTGGGAACAGGGACAACCTGAGCTAAATCAAACCTATTTCAAATGTTTTACTCTTCTCTAAAGTTTCAAGGAAGAGACAAGAGGTGGGCAGTGTAATGAAAAGCGTGTGGGATGTAGAATCAGGAGAGATGTCGTATTTAACACTCTTCCCTCCTTCCTCCTAAAAAGCAACAATAGCTGTGTGACTATGGGCAAGTCACCAAGTTCTTTGAAACTTCTTCCTTTATCTGCAAAATATGGATAAGAACTATAGTACCTCCTCGCTTGATCCTTTACTCAAATGACATTGTATTACTTGGCTCAAGCTTGGAACACCGTAGAACCTCTTAAATAAGATCCATAATCACCTCAAATAATTCAGCCTAACCATCTATGTTAAAAAAAATAGTGGATAATGGTGGAATACATTTTCCAAGCTGAGGTATGCCGTTGGATGGATGACTTGTTAGTGCATGTACCTTGGACAGACAGTGCAGGCAAACAATGAATGGAGCCCAGAGAGAGGGCAAGCTACATTGCATTTGGAAAATGGGGCAGTGTTTTCAATGATCCCAAGCTCTCTCTAAAATAAAGGCCCATCTTTTTGACATTGGTATAGATGGTGCTATAAGACTGTGAATCATGGAATACCATTGTCTACAAAGAATTAAAAACAACAATCACATTGAATGGTAATGGAGGGGCTGTGAGTAGCTAGTAGCAAGTTACCAATAAAGTAGGCAGCCAGAGATAGAGAAATTCCATTTAAAATAACTTAATATAAAATACTTGGGAGTGTACCTTCCAAGACAAACCCAGGGACTATATGAACACAATTATAAAACACTTTTCACACAGATCTAAATAATTGGAAAAATATTAATTGCTCATGGAGAAGCCAAGCCAATATAATAAAATTGTAATTCTACCTAAATTTACTTATTCTGTGGCATACCAATCAAACTACCAAAAATTTATTTTATGGAACTAGAAAAAATAATAAAATTCATCTGGAAGAACAAAAGGTCAAAAATATCAAGGAGATCGATAACCATGAAACAAGGTGACTTCACTATACCAGATCTTAAACTTTATTACAAAGCAGTAATCATTGAAACAATCTGCTCCTGGCTAAGAAATAGAGCCATGGATCACTGGAATAGATTAGATATACAATACACTATAATAAATGACCAGAGTAATTTAGTATTTGATAAACCCAAAGATCCAGGTTTTTGGGACAAGAACTCGCTATTTGACAAAAATTCCTGGGAAAACTGGAAAACAGTATGGCAGAAACTAGATATAGACCAACTGTGCGTACCCTTCAATTTCTTAATATCACTTTTAGGTCTGTATCCCAAAGGAATAAAAAAGGAAAAGAACACATTTGTACAAGGGTATTTATAGTAGCTCCTTTTGTGATGGCAAAGAAATGGAAATTGAGGGGTCGCCCATCAGTTGGGGAATGGCTGAACAAGTTGTGGTATGATTGTGATGGAATTGTTCTGTAAGAAATGATGAGCAGAAAGATTTCAAAAAGACCTGGGAAGACTTACATGACCTGATGCAGAGTGAAGTGAGCAGAACCAGGAGAAGATTGTACACAATGACAGCAATATTGTGTGACTGAAGAACTGAGAATGACTTAGCTATTCTCAGCAATGCAATGACCCAAGACAACCCCAAAGGACTCCTGGTGAAAAATACTGTCCGACTTAAGAGAAAGACCTGATAGAGTCTGAATGCAGACCAAAACTTTCTTTCTTTCCCTTTCTTTGTCTTCCTTCCTTTCCTTCTTTTTTTTCTTCCTTCCTCCCTTCCTCCTTCCTGTTTTCTTCCACAAAAGGACTAATATGGGAATCTTTTTTAGATGATTGCACATGTATAACCTCTAGCAGACTGCTTACCATCTTAGGGAGTAAGGAAGGGAGAAAATTTGGAACTAAAAATTAAAAAGAACATTAAAAATTGGTTTTACATGAAATTTAGGAAAATGGAATATTATTAAGAAAAATAATTCCACAGGAGAAGTAGTGCAAAAAGAAATGGATTGCTAGAAAAAGAAGTGAGCCAGTCATGTAGCAAAAGAAAGGGATGACCAGTGGGCAGCTCTAGTGCTGCATTTGTTTCCCTGAAATGCAAAGAGATTTGGAGGAAGGTCCTCTGCATCTTGAATATCCCCTCCCTCCCATTAAGGATTTAAAGGAGGATATGAACCACAGTTACAAAGGATAAGAAGTTTGCATTTGGCATCCTTGGAGAGGGTACCTACATTGGTGAGTTCCGTCAAATTATTGAAGAAATTCCTATCTTGCTGACCATGGTGGTACATGCCTCCAATCCCCGTTACTGGAGAAGCTGTCTGGAGACAGGAGTTCAAATATGGCCTTAGACACTATCTGGGTGTCCTTGGGCAAATCATAGCCTCCATTTCCTCAGCTATAGAATGGGAATTATAATAACACCTACTTCTTAAGGTTATTGTGAGGATCAAATGAAATAATTTTTCACAGTGTTGGGGCAAAGTCAGTGCCACATAAATGCTAGGGAGCAATTTTCTCCAGTAGCACTCACTATGGTTTACCTCCCCAGTTTGGCACTCACTGGAATGCCGTTTGGGTGGCCAGTGGGGTGACTACTGCCCCCTCTAGTTCAAAGGTACTCCGCAGGAGCACAATCCTAAAACTATGGCTTATGAGTCCCCATCAGGATACTTATTTTGAATAGTCAGCCAGGCTATACAATGAGCTCAAAGCAAAGGTATTTACCAAGACTTCACAGTAAGAACTGTAACTATAAAACGTCCCTCCATAAACAAAGCATTTCTTTCATAAATACTCTCTAATCCCTGACCATCCTCTCGCTAGCCACTTTGCCATAGTACTGGAAACCATTCTGTGGAGGTTTTGATCCTTTCACTTTTGCAACTTCTTCCCTGAGGCTTGCTGTTCTGATCAGTGACTGCCTAACTTGGTTATTGATTTCAGGCAGGCCCAAACCATGTTTTCATTTGACTGTACAACCTGGTCATTGTTTCGCCAACTCTTTTCATCTGTTCTCAAGCTCTGGAACCATGATCAAGTTAACTCTGGTATTACTCTTGTAAGGGGTGTGTCAATCTCTTTCTCCTATGGCCACAATCACTACTCCTATAATTTCCAGACCAAAGAGCACTATAAATGTACTCATATGACGTGGAGGTTTCAGGAGGCTTATTTAGATAAGCCAACCCTTCTTACCCTCATAGATCTGCTTTCTTTTTCCCAGAAGGATAGGGGTAATAATAAATAGTAATAATAAGAATTGTTATAACGGTAGTAATAATAACTCATTATAGCAATAATATTTTTGTTATAATGGTAACAATAACCATAATGACAAAATAACAATAATAATAAATTATATATTATAAATATATAATATACAATAAATATAATATTAAATATAAAATAATAAAACATAACCATTATTAATCAAGGCAGCTAAGTGGCACAGTGGATAGGGTGCTGGGCCTGCAGTCAGGAAGACATGTTCAAATCCAGCCTCAGATACTTATTAGCTGTGTGACTTTGGGTAAGTCACTTAACCTCGGTCTGCCTCAATTTTCTCAACTGTATAATGGGGCTTATAACAGCATCTGCTTCTCGAAGTTGATACAAGGACTAAACGAGGTGATAATTGTAAAGTCCTTAGCATAGTGCCTGGAACATAGTAGGTACTATTAAGATACTTATTCCCATCCCCTTCCATTCCTCCACAATAGTAATAGTAACAGACATTTACAGAGAGTTTAAAATTTTTCCAGGTGCATTATGTGCCCTTTATGGCACAAACTTTGAGTATGCCTAGTAGTAAGACATGCACATAGGGAAAACACATGGCCAAGACAACTCACACCTGGTACTACAGGGAAGCTCATAACTCATCTGCCCCTTATTTTCTGTTATCTTAGATCAGCTAGTGGGTGAGTGAACTAGGATTTCCCACATTATGTTCTAAAAGATCTTCGTATTTAAAGGATGAAATAGGTAGATGACTATTTTCCTAGCATGTTGGAAAACTTTCCTATTTGAGACAAACCCTGACCCAATTGAATATGATCGAACCCCAGGTAATTCAGAATAAAACAATAGCAATCAGGGAATTCATTTTAATGTCAAGGTACAGTCTAGTCCTATTCCCAAGGGATGAGAAAAGGCATCCATCCATCCATCCATCCAGCATTTTTCATTTGTACAGTACCTAACATGCTGACTTGTACATAGTCTGTGCCTAATAAATGTAGAATGAACCAATTGCTAGTCTGGACTTGGAATTAGAAAGAAGATTCAAATATGCTTTAGGTATTTACTAGCTCTATGACCAAGGGTAAGACACTTCAACTCAGTTTCCTCCTTTGTAAAATGAGAACAGTACCTGATGCTTCATGGGATTGTGAGGACCAGATGATAAATCCAATACCAATGGGTTTTGAGACTGGGGTTACAATAAGACATATGTCATGCATCTGGAAAAATCGAAGCCTTCTATTATTACTACTATTTCTCCTATTACTTTTGGGAAAAGAAAGGAAGGTCTATGAAGGTAAGAATAAATTGTCTCATCTAACTTCCTTAGACTTCCATATTAAATGAGTGTATTTATATAGCACTTTAAGTTGCAAGGCACTCAACATATATGATCTAATTTGATCCTCAAAATAATTCTATTATCCACATCTTATAGATGAGGGAATTGAGGCTTAGATAGGTTATCTTCACCTTTTAGGTGAGGAGATGGAGGATGAAAGGAAGTTATTTGACTGGTACAAATTAAATGTCTGAACCAGATTTTAGTCTAGGTCTTCTTGAGCCCAAATCCAGCGCTCTAGATGCTATACTATACCACACTATTTTACCATTAATATATTGACCTAAAATTTCCCAGAAAAAAATTTGGGAGGGAGCTATAACTAAATTTATTATGCATAAAGGGAATCCAAGAAATCAAGAATTCCAATCATGCTATCAGACAAAGCGAAAACATTCACAACACATAAAGGGATAAATAAGAAAATTTACATTATATTGAAAGGAATCATAGACAGCAAATAAATATTAAACTTTTATCCTCCAAATGACTTAGCATCTAAATTCACAAAGGAAAAATATGCTGAATTACAAGAAAACATAAGCGACAATACAAGCATGTCAGGAGATTTTAATGACCCTCTCTCAGTTTTGGACAAATCTGATAGAGAAATAAAAGAGAAAATGTAGAACTGAACAAATTTCTGGAGCAACTTGAGCTAAAGAACTTGTGGAATATTCTAAATGGGACTGCTAAAGAATATGCATATTTCTCAGTATCACATGGAACTTTTAAAAAATTTACCATGCATTAGAAGACAGAGATATTGCAAACACATGTAAAAATTCATCCTGCTTTTACTTTGTGCCTCCGTTATGCAAATGTATAACATGCAAAGTTTCTAGTGTTTGCTATCATATGAATATTTTAATATGGTCAAAGAAAAAGTATATGGTTTGAAGGTCAATGAAATATACAGAGCTTTCTCTGCATATCCCTTGAGATTTATTCATAAAACTGAATATACACCTTTATGGCTCTGTGTTGCCAGTATAACATACTTCATCCTGCATGTATGAATCCTCAACTTCACATCCATGAATCATACCGTTTTATTAAATATTGAGCTATTTATATTTTCAATGTCACACAAGGACATCTATCTAATCTGTTTATGTTTCCTTTATGTGAAAATGAATATGATAATTTGATATCCTACAAAATTCTATATTTATGAAAAATAATCTCCATATATTTGTGTTTCAGCTTTTACTCATTGGGAAATTTTATTTTGTGAATAAGTTGCTACATTTTAAATTAATTTCTTATGGATTTTAATGTGAGGTCACCCTTTTAAAAATTTCCCATAAACCACAGATGAGAAGGAACAATCTCTTAAAATGTTTGGACACTTAAGATCCATCTTGATCTTAATTTTTAAAGAAAATCCTCGTGGACCTTATAAAATCATATTCCCATATTAGTATAAATATAATGGGGGGGGACCTTATTGAAAATGAGAGTTGCCATTTGGGAACATTAGAACAACAAAATTTTCTACCATACAATATTCAGAAGGCTAACTTAAATATAGAATCTGTTGAAATTTCAATGTGTCAAATTACGGCTTATTTCCATTGTGGTTGTTTTGTGTGTGATTAAACTTCCTGAATTATCATAGCATTGCATGTTTTTGATCAGCCATGTGGAAGCTATAAGACCTTGGGTTTAGATTCCAAGTTTCTGGAGTGAATCATCTTTGTTGAACTTTTATCATTCTGGGATGGATTGGTCATGCCTTGTCCCAGACTGCTTCCATGTTAATACCATTCAATTCTGCGAAGGCTTATTAAGCACCCACTAGGTACAAAGCGCTAAGAGATAATCTGATGTGAGTTATTTGCTGTTGGAGAACCAGCTGATGGTGAGAATTTAAGTAGAAAGATAGTAGTACCAATATTTAAAGATTAGTCTTTTTTTTTGGTCATAACATTGATAAGATGTGTTAAGATGGAGTTTGGCAGGGCCCCCAGAGTTTTTCCATGGGAAATGCAGCAAATGAAATAGATCAGCAATGGTCAATGATTGGCTAAGAATCCCCAGATGTAGAGCAAGAAAATAGATACCTTAAAGAGAATGGAGTCATCAAAGCACAGACTTAAGAGATAGGAGAGACCTTAGAAAGTGATTTTATCCATTTGAAAGTGATTTCATCCATTTTATCTCATTTTATAAATAGGGAAATAGAGATCTAGACAGAGGGTGCTGCTTCTCCAGGACACATAGGAAGCTGTTGCAGAACTGGGACTGAAACTTATGACCCTAGATCTGTGCCATGCATGCCTATTCCTAACTTCATGCTGGAAAGGAAATCTGATTGTTAGGACAGCTAGGAACGAAAGAAAAAGAATTTGTTAAGCAATGCATATTGCGCTATCCTAAGCATTGGGGATGCAAATATAAAAGTAAAGCCAGTCCCTTCCCTCGAGAAGATTGTACTCTAAGGGAGGAGAAGCATGCATAGGGGAGTGGTGGGAGGAAGGGGTATTTTGGTTTGGAAAGTTAGAGCCTGTGTTGTACTGGATCTAGCTCTTGGCTCTTAAGAGCTCTTGGGGCAGCTAGGTGGTACAGTAGATAGAGCGCCTTCCCTGGAGTCAAGAGGACCTGAGTTCAAGTTTGGCCTCAGACACTTATTAGCTGGGTGACTCCAGGGCAGTCTTTTAACCCCAATTAATTTTGTGAAGGCAAAAATGATAAGATCTGACAACAGATTGAATAAGGGGGTGAGTGAGAGGAACGAGACTAAGATTGTTGGAGTGTATTTCCAGAGGTGAAGTGAACTTCCAGGATGAAGAGGTTTCTGTGTACAGGGAAAAGTCCAAGAAAGTAAGGAGTTTAGCCTGTGGAAGAATGACGATTTTCTTTCTTTAAAATCTGAGCTAGAATTCCCTAACCCTTTCCTCCTCTCATCAACCGATTTTACCTGCTAACTCCCAAAATGCACTCCCACCGTCTTCTTCATCAGGGTCTTTAGTGATTGTATTGTCAGACTTTTCGTCTGTGAGTGCCTCCCATTCCTCTGAAGCTCTCTTCCCTTTTAGAATCTAGGATTGTAAGATCATACTTTGAATCAGAAATATGTTTTTCTGAAGTCTAGTTTCTAGGTCCGGATATACTCAGCATTTGTTCCTTGGGGAGCAATGTGGAATAAGATGGCAACTGGAATGATGAGATGTCATGAGGAGGTGCCATATTAGAACTGGTTGATAGAATCCACTGGAATGCTTAACCTAAAGAAGAGATTCATATGACGGGGAGGGGGAGGAGAATGGCTATGTTTACGTCTTGGTTGCATTGTCAAGTGCAAGAGGGATTTAGATTTGTTCATCTAGGCCCAGAGGGAAGAATTGGTTTTGGATCAATGTAAGAAAAACCTTAATGAAATGAGTTATCCCAAAGTTTAATGGGCCATGCTGGGAGATAGTTGGTCTCCCTTATTGCTGAAGGTCTTCAAGCAAAACTTGGATGGCCACTTGTTGGGTATGTTGTAGAGGGGAAACTTCTGGACGCTAAATCCAAATATTTGATGTATTGTGTCACCTCAATGTTACTAGAAGCAGCTAAATCAAAGGGCAGTAAAGACTGTCAGAGGCAGGCACACTGAGAATTAAAAACAGAGAACAGGAGGCAGAAAAACTTTCAAATAGACACTGAAGCACCATGTGACTCCCCTACTTAACCAACTTCCTTGGTTTCCCATTGCTTTTAAGATAAAATATAAATTTCTCTGGTAAGTTTTTAAAGCCCCACATAATCTGACCTCAACCTATCTTTCCAGTGACATTGGACATTTATTCTCTCTCTCAAACTCTATGATCCAGCCAAATTTGCCCTCTCTGTTCCTCATTCACGACAATCCATCTCCCATCTCTATGCCCCATGCCTGGAAGTTTCTTCCTCTTTTAAAAGAGTCCTTTTCTTCCTTTAAGATACAAGCGAGGCACTGTCTCCTCCATGGATGATCCCTGTATCTGCTAGTGCCTTCCTTCCCAAATTACACTTATTTAAATTCTTTGTATGCATTATATTTTTTAACTTTATATCTTTGCTGCATGAATTTTTAGAAGTTCTTGTATCTTAAAATATAAACATAATTGCAAGCAAAGTTTGTTTTGTTTTTGTCCTTGTATCCTGAGCAACTAGTGCAATGTCTGGGACATAATAGATACTTCATAAATATGTGTTGACTGAGTACAAAAATGGGTCATCATAATGACAGCAATGTCATCCAGAAAAGGCTAAATTCTGCTCAGTATTCTCCCTTTTCTCTACTCAAGTCTTACTCTGTTGTCTCATCATAGTGTGGAGATAACTGTGTTTTCTAAGGCTATGTTAGAGGAATCTAAGCTCTGTTGAGCCTTACCAGGCTAGGAGGGCTTCATGTGATAATAATATTAATAACTGACATATATATTGTTGTAGGGATTGCATTCCTCAAAGCCTCACTGAGGTCTTGAGACTGTATCTGTATAGTCAATCTAGTATTCAATAAATAAAGCCTTAAATTCAATTAGTCAGGCAGAAGAAATGAAATATTCCACCCTGGGTTTGACTCACTTCTGTTCCTTTTCTGCACGTACTCCTCTATATAGGAGAACTCAAGAGACTTTAGGTTCTGTGGCTTTCCCAGGGTCACACGGCTAATGTCAGAGGAAGGACATTAGTCCTGGCCTTCCTGATTCAAGGTTCACTTCCTCTTTAAGTGTGGACCTAGGAACACCATATGTTTGCCGTTTGAGGACCAATCTAGCTTGGACTAACGAAACATATCGAGGTTGACCACTATGTGATGGAGTTTTTTTTTTTCAACAAATGGAACTTATGGAAGATATATTTTGGAACACAAGTAATTTTAAATAATGTAGTGGCATGGGAAGTAGAAAGGAACAAATCAGTATGAAATTCATTAAGAAGAAAGTTGTTCATATTTGGGTCCTGTCACTCCACAAGTGTAAGATGTGATGATCTAATTTTGGTACCCCCTCAGTGCCTAGTATCGTGTTATACTGTTCTTAACTGAATGTTGACATTGATGTTGGAGAGTCAATGAGACAATGAATAACTAGCAGCCAAGAAAATTTACATGCTTTTGGGTTGTGTAAGGAAGGTATAGCATACAGGAAAAAGAGATGATAATTCCATACTACTTTGCCATAATCAGAGCACACCTGGATTATTGTGTTCACTTCTGGGCACCACATTTTAGAAGGACCTTGATGAGCAGAAGAGTGGCCAGGGGGCATGAGCATCAGTATGCCAAAAGACCTCAAACTCATGTATTAGAAGAATCATTTGAAGAAACTAGAGAGTCACAGTATGGAGAAGAGAAGAATTGATAGGGGGTAGGGTGGTAGCTGTCTTCAAATATTTGAAGAGCTTTTACATGAAAGAGGAATTAGATTATTCTGTTTGTCTCCAGTGGGAAGAACTAAATGCATGGAGGTGAAGGTACAGAGAATTAAATTTCAGTTTGATGTCAGGAAAAACTTCCTAACACTTAGAAGCATCCCAAAGTGGGATGGGTTAAATTGGGAGGTAATGGATGGTTTCCTCACCTGAGGTCTTCAAGCAAAGACTAGACAACCACTTATTTGGTATGTTTTAGAGAGGATTCTTTTTCAGGTATGAATTAGACTAGATGGTCACTGAGGTCCCTTACAACTGTGAAATCCTCTGAGTTAGACTAGATATGAAAGGGAAGAGCTAAGAGTCAAAAAGGGGTTGAGGTTTTTGAGCACAGGGAGTAGGGAGAATGATGATGTCATTGACATAAAAGGGGGAAGTAATGAGGGGTATGGTACCAAACCTAGTTTTTACTGGTGGTAGTGGGTATTTATCTGTTCCTAATTACTAAGGGTAAGGGGACCGAAATGATGAGGTCATCCAGGGGAAGTATTGTGCCCATACTGGGGAAGTAACAGTCCCACTGTACTCTACTCTGACCAGACCATATCCGCATTATTGTGTTCATTTCTGGGCATTGCATTTTAGGAGGAGTGTTGACAGATTGGACTGCGTAAAAAAGACCTATCAATGAGAGAATTCAGAATTGTTATGTGAGAATTGGTTGAAGGAATCTGTCATGTGAGGATTTGAATGGAAAACATCAGCTTAGAAAGAGGTTCTTAGTGGTGTTCCATGGAGAGTGCAGCCTCCTTGCTGTTCCTTGCACAGGATGGCACTCCATTCATTTTTTACTAGCTGTCTCCTATGCCTGGAGTGCCCTCCCTCTGCACCCTGGATTTCTTTAAGTCCCACCTCCTCTAGGAAGCCATTTCTGCTTCTTCTTCTTAGTGCCTTCCCTCTGTCATTATCTCCAATTTATCTATCTATAGCTTTTTTTTACATAGTTGTAGTTTGTATGTTGTCTCCTCCACTAGACCAAGAGCTCATTGAGAATAGATGCTATCTTTTGCCTTTCTATCTCCAGCACTTAGCACAGAGCCTGGCACATAGTAGGCATTTAATAAATGCCTGTTGACCAACTAACTAACACAGATCTGTGCTAGTCCCTGCTCTGTTTGGTATTTTTCTAAGTGACTTAGATAAAGGCAGAAATGGCATACTTATCAAATTTTCAGATGATAGAAAGGCGAGAGAAGTTGTTAATGTGTTGAAGAGATAACAGAATCGGGATCCAAAAGCCCTTGATGGACTAGAATGTTAGATTTAATTTAATAAGAAGAAATTTAATAGGGATCAGTGTTAATTCATACACTTAGGTTTGAAAATACAGCTTCATAAGTAAAAGATAGGGAGGCACTACTAGAAAAAACTTCACCTGAAAAAGGTCTGGTGGTCTCAGTGTAGTACAAGCTTAATAGACAGTAAGAACATAATTTTTCAGCCCCAAGAATCTGCTGTAATTTTAAGTGCATTAAGAGAGATGGTGTCAAGCCCTAGGGAGGTGATGATTTTGCTGTATTATATCCTAACTGGGTCATATTTGAAGTTGTGCTCATGTCTGCGTGCTACATTAGGAAGGGTACTGGTAAACTGGAAAGCACCTAAGAAAAGGCAACCAACACTGTCATCAGATCATGGATTTAGAATTAGAAGGGATGGAAAGATCTTCTAATCCAATATAGAGTGAAGCCAAATGATAACATAAAATAGACAAGAAATGAGTTATCATTGATGTGAAAAGAGTCATTTCTGAATCCCCTATCCGTGTACAGAGACCATTCATTTTTAGAGCAAATAATTAAGTAGATGAATACAAATGAAAAAGATATGGCATGTAATTAAAACAACTCTAATCCTATTTAAATGAGTTTTTGAAGTTGAAATGGGAAATATATAGAGGAAAGGACATTGACACTTACATATATGTATAATATATGTATAACAATTTAATATAGAAGTTTAAATTTAATGTAGATCAATTGCCTTAATGAGAAGGCCAGAAAACCCTATAAACCACCTTAATCAGCAAATACTTGCTTTATTTATGAAGCAGATATGTATGACAGTCAAAAACATTAGTTTAGAATATAAATGTGTTGAAAAAATAATGTCAGAAGATATTGGGCAGTATTGTCTCAGAGGGTAGTGAGATGCTGTGGAAAGAAAAAGAAATTTAAAGAAAGTTTGGCAAGAAATCCAACTCAACAAAATCATATAGACGTTTGAGAGTAAAACTGGAGGTAGGAAAACAAGCAGATGAAAAGGGAAAAGATCTACAAAGATTTTTAAAACAAAATATTTTTATGGTTAAGGACAGTGCAGAACCAGATAGCCTTCTTAAGGCTGTAGAGGTGGCATTGACTTGCCCAGGGTCATATACCTGGTAAGCTTCTGAGGCAAGATTTGAACTGAAATCTTCCTGATATCAACCCAGAACTGTATTTGTTGCAAAAAGGTCCCTTCCAATTCTGAGATCTGTAATTCTAGTACAATTCCATTCCATTGAAATTATTGTTTTTTGGAATAAGTAGACACTGTTTAAGAAGGGCAGAAGTACATAATACATTTTTAGAAATGTTTCCATCCTCAAATGGATAAAATAAACACAGTTTTGACATTTGTACTGAATAAGCTTCAGTTACCTGGAAAATTCACTTTCGTGTGTTCTCATTCCCGGGAGATGTGGATCAATGAGGTGTTACTGTAATTCGGGTTACAGAAAGTTTGGAAAGAGAGAAGGCATTGGCTCAGAAAATGAATGAAGTACTGGAAAGAATGTACAAAAACTATCCCTGCGCTAATAACGGGATGAACGGGTTGATTAGGTCCATTTTTTATGACCCTTTCGTTTCCTAAGGCACTTTTTGGTGTTTAAATCAGTGAAAAGAAAAAGAGATGACCCAAGAATTTAGTCACAAAATATGGAATCCATAACTTTTTCCAGCCATAGTTCAAATACAGCTTAGTTTGTTAATGGCTAAAATGTACATCCTTTGGTAGTTTTTAGGGCCCTTATGGTGTAAAAAATGTATTTTCAATGCATCTCATCAATAGGTATTAATTAAATACCTACAGGCATTTGTTAAATGTTTACTATGTGCCAAGCACTGTGCTAAGTGCTAGGAGTAGAAAGGGGAAAAACATGGTTCTTGCCCTCAAGGACTTTCAAATGTGGGAAACAAACATGCAAATAGTTATGTATATAGAAGATTGATGTGGTAAATTAAAAGATAATCTTAGAGGGAAGACACTGAGAGAAAGGAAGGGATACCAATGAAGATCTCCTGTATAAGATAGGATGGAGCTGAATCTTTTTTAAAAATTAATTAATTTATTTTTAGTTTTCAACGTTCACTTTTATAAGATTTTGAGTTCTAAATTTCCCCCCCTCTCCTCCCCCCTCCCCAAGATGTCTTGTGAAATGATGTAGGTTATACATGTACAATCATATTAAGCATATTTCCACATAGTCATGTTGTAAAGAAGAATCAGACCCAATGGGAAAAACTGTGAGAAAGAACAAATAACAACAAAAAAGAGAAAACAGCGTGCTTTGATCTGTATTCAGACTCCATAGTTCTTTTTTGGGGGAGGGGCAGCACAATTGGGGTTAAGTGACTTGCCCAAGGTCACACAACTAGTACATGTTTCAAGCATCTGAGGATGGATTTGAACTCAGGTCCTGCTGACTCCAGGGCTGGTGCTCTACTCACTGTGCCATCTAGCTGCCCCCAGATTCCATGGTTCTTTCTCTGGATGTGAATAGCATTTTCCATCATGAGTCTTGGAACTGTCTTAGATCATTGCATTGCTGAGAAGAGCTAAGTCTATTAAAGCTGGTCAGCATACAATGTCACTGTTATTGTGTACAATGTTCTCCTGCTTCTGCTCACTTCGCTCACCATCAGTTCATGCAAGTCTTTTCAGGTTTTTCTGAAATCTGCCAGCCCATCATTTCTTATGGAACAATAGTATTCCATTACATTCATGTACCACAGCCTGTTCAGCCACTCCGCAATTGATGGACATCCCCTCAATTTCCAATTCTTGGCCACCACAAAAAGAGCTGCTATAAATATTTTTGTACGTGTGTACAAAATGTTTTGTGCATTTCCCATTTTATGATCACTTTGGGATTCAGAACTAGAAGTTGTATTCCTGGATCAAAGGGTATGAAGTTTTATAGTCCTTTGGGCATAGTTCCAAAGTGATTGAGCAGAGTCTTGGAGGAAGCCAGGGAATCCAGGAAACAGAGGTGAGGAGGGAAAGAATTCTAGGCATGGTGGATAGACATTATTACTTTGAAAATTATGTGGGACATGAAATTAGGCTCCAAGTTCTGAGGGACTGATTCTTCTCTTCCTCTAATGGAAGTTGTTTGCTATTTTTATTTTGTTTAAAAAAAACACGGCAAGTTGTGGAATACTTCTCTTGATAAAGAATTGAAGGTAAGGCTTACCCAAAACATAATGGAGAGGTATATGGTGGGCCTGAAATACATTACAAATGAGTTGTCCAAACAGGCTGCTATGAAGGATGTTATCAGAGAAATGTAGAGTTGGAAAATAATGTGAGCTCATCATGTAGGAAATGCAAGATACAAGCAATGGATAGCCCTTGTGTTCCATTGGTGTCCTTGCAGAAAGAGTTTAAAAAAAACCTGCAAGAACATTGGTTGGATCCACTATGATGATGTATGGAACCATATGGAAGAGAGTTGAATAGGCCTAGATAGGCTACACTTATACTGTTGGAGAGAATAGCTAATAAATGTGATTACAGATCCATTGCAATATTTTTACTTTATGCCTGAAGATATTTTTAGCATTAGAGTACTATAGTTATAGCATTCTACAAGATCTCTCCTCTGGGGAAAACCTGAGTCCTTAAAGAGAACCTTAGGAAGTGAGTGGAGTTGATCACCTGAGCCAGCAAAGGTCACCCCAGTCATTGAACTCGGGACATTTCAGTAATCTGTGTTCTGCAAATGGGCTGAGAACATGAAGTTATCTTTTAAGCAAGAAACTAGAGCAGCTTCGAGGGATAAGTGAGAGTTTTCAAACATGAAGAGACATAGAGTCTGGTTTTTTTTTAGGAATTGGAGAGGCCATAGTGAAGAAAACAGTCCCTAGGGAAAGATGGCATTTGACAGTGGAACTCAACCATTTAAGAGACAAATTGTGGTGCTAGTATAATTGGTAGGGGTGCTTTGGCAGGGTTTGCAGGTTCAAAGTCCAAAGAGAAAATTACCAGTCAGATCTATGGATAAGGAAAAGTTTATGACCAAACAAGAAATAGAGAGGATCGCGGGAGGTAAAGTGGTTAATTTCAATCACATTAAATTTTGTTTTTGCACAAAACCCTCTAAATACAGCCAAAATTTGAAGGAAAGCAGAAAACTGGGGGGGGGGGGGCACCTATAGCAATTCTCTCTTGTCAAGGCTTCATTTCTCAAGTATATACATGGAGCTGAACCAAATTTATAAAAATAAAAGCTATTCCCCAATTGGTTAATGGTCAAAGGACACAAACAAGCAGTTTTCAGAAGAAGAAATCAAAGCTATTAATAGTTACACAAGAAAATACTTTCAATAACTAATTAGAAAAATGTAAATTAAAACATTTCTGAAATTCTACTTCATGCTTATCAGATTGGCTAACATGACAGAAAAGGAAAATGAGAAATGATAGGAGGTACATGGAAAAATAGGTAGACCTATGCTCTGTTGGTGGAGTTTGAACTGTTCTTCATTCTGGAGAACAATTTGCAATGATGCCCAAAGGGCTATACAAACTCTGTATACCCTTTGACCCAGTACCACTACTACTAGGTCTGTATCCCAAAGGGGTCAAAGAAAGAAGAAAAAGACCGAAATGTACAAAATATTTATAACAGCTCTTTTTTGTGGCGGCAAAGAATTGGAAATTGAGAGGCTGCCTATCCATTGCACGATGCCTGAACAAGTTGTGGTACGTGATTGTGATGGAATATTATTGTGCTATAAGAAATGACAAAGAGGATGGTTTCAGTAAAACTTGGGAAGACTTTAATGAACTGATGCAAAGTGAAGTGAGCAGAATCAGGAGAACATCGTACACAGTAACACCAATGTGGTAATGATGATCAACTGTGAATGGCAGCTACTCTAATCAATATGATGATTCATGAAAATTCCAAAAGACTCATGACAAAAAATGCTACCCACCTCCAGAAAGAAACCGATGAAGTTTAAGTGCATGTTGAAGCTTTTTTTTTGGCAACGTGGCTAATACGGAAATATATTTTGCATGACTTCACTGTATAATGTGTGTCATATTGCTTGTCTTCTTGTTGTGTGGGGAAGGGGAAGAAAGGAGGGAGAAAATTTGGAGCTCAAAATTAAAAAAAAAGAATGTTAAAGGCTTGAGGAAAAAAAGTAGAAAGATAAAATTAAAGAAGGAAATTCTCTCTCCTCTGACCCTCAACTTTGGAATACAAGAATGACTACTCTTTCAAAACCATATCTTTCCCTTTCCATCCAACAGACCTACTCTTTTCATCACCTGCACTCCACTGAGAATGCAAACAGTGTGAAAGATATCATGGCTTCCTAGCACCTTTCCCGTTCACAAGGTCACCATGGTAACCAGTTCACAGGTTTAGCCTAGAATATCAAAATGGAAGATTCAGATCTGTGTGGTTTATTCTT
Organism: Trichosurus vulpecula; assembly: GCF_011100635.1. NCBI lineage: Eukaryota > Metazoa > Chordata > Mammalia > Diprotodontia > Phalangeridae > Trichosurus > Trichosurus vulpecula. The sequence goes on from NC_050576.1 coordinate 43,649,006, forward strand.
CTCTGCTAGAAGAAAGTTTGTAGGGGCTCTTAATTTCAAAAAATGAACACCTCAATTTTCTTTTATATGGCTCCAGCCCTTAGTATAACATAGAGGAAAATCCTTTCCTCGCCATCTCAACAAATCTAGAGAATTATTGTTCTCTGCCCCCACCCCCATTGATTGATCATAATTTTAAGTTAATGGCAAGACAGCTTTCAAGGTACTATGAAAAATCAGTACTTATAAATAGCTGAGATAATATGTGTAAAATACTTAGCGCAGTGCCTGGCACCCAGGAGGTGCTATTAATTCTATTCTTATTAGTAGTAGTAGTAGTAGCTTTCAGATATAGATACATTTGAAAATAAATTTTTGCCATTTGTGGAAATGAGAGGCAGGGTGTGGGGAGGAGGGATTGTCACAGATCTCAAGGAGGAACAATAGTCAATTGCTTCCTTCTGTTCTGTTCACACTCCTTTCTCAGAAGTTTGAATGAGTGGAGGCACCTACTGATGAGAGGACCAATTGCCTACAGTGCCCAGGTTCTAGTCTCTGTCTCGCAGCACAAAATACCTACTGGAGCTTCTTATTTTCCAAACAGGCCACAATTCCTTGAGTTGCAATTGCATTCACTCATTTTTCATGACCTTTCCATCCTTCTCCACACGAGAAGACCCAATTCCCAAATAGTTATCCAAAATGTCTGTATAGATTGGCTCTGGATGTCTCCCAATTTGCCTACACAGGGGTCAGTCTGCCTCAAAGCCTAATTACACTAGCTTGGAACAATAGGTTAATTGAATTAAATTTGATAAATATTTATTAAGGATTTACTATGTGTAAGGCCAGTATTGACGGCTGTTTAGAAGACTGTTATAGCCTCTGCCTTCCAGGTGCTTACAGTGCAATAGAGGAATGGAGAAAAATACACTTTACAGACTTTGTTTTATTAATTTTATTTTATTTGATCTTCCTATCAACCCTGTGAGGTAGGTGCTCTTATTATCCCCAGTTCATAGATGAGGAAGTTGAGGTTAAGATACTTGCCCAAGGTCCCTCAGCTGGTAAATGTCTGAGGCTGGATTTGAAGTTAGGTCTTCTGGCTCCCAGGTAGAATACTCTATCTACTGCACCACCCAGAATGCTCTCCCTCCTCACCTCTTCCTCCTAGAGTCCCTGCTTCCTTCAAAGCTCAATTTAAGCATTAAGCCCCATGTGAGGTATTTCATGACCCCCAGTGGCTGATTTCCAGGGATGTCCTCATTGATAATGAGGTTGATTCACACAGTGCCCGAGCTAGCTCAGTGTTTGGGAGGCTCCAAAGGAAAGTTTGTGAGAGAAGAGGTATTAAACTGATCACCAAACTGAAGGTCTACAGAGCGGTTGTACTGACCTCATTGTTGTATGCCTGTGAAACCTGAACAGTCTACCAGTACCATGCCAGAAAACTGAATTGTTTCCATTTGAATTGTCTTAGGAAGATTCTGAATATCACCTGGTAGGATAAGATACCAGACACTGAGATCTTTTCTTGAACTAAACTACCAAGCATTCAAACTCTGCTTCAGAGAGCATAACTCTGATGGGCTGGCCACATTGTTCAAATGCAAAACATATGTTTACCAAAAAAACTATTTTATGGAGAACTCACACAAGGCAAGTGCTCACATGGTGGTCAGAAGTGATACAAGGACACTCTCAAGGTCTCTGTTGGGAACTTTGAAATTGATTGTGTGACATGGGAGACACTGGCACAGGACTGCTCAGCATGGCGTGCCCATGTCAGAGAAGGTGCTGTGCTCTATGAGCAAAGCAGAATTGAAGTAGCTCAAAAGTGATGCAAGATGCACAAATTTAGAAAATCCACCCCAAATCTTCACATGGACTATTTGTGCCAGACCCATGGTAGAACATTCTGAGCTGGTATTGGTCTGAGCTGCCACAGCTGGATACACTGTAACTTGACTCTAGCATAGTGATGTCATTTTGGTCCTCACTGAGAACAAAGGGCAACAACCAACCAGCCAACTACTGGTATCTCTCTTCCACTCATGACCTTCTATTTACTTTGTGTACATAGGGCTCTTGAAGGCAACAACTGTGATTTGTACCAGTTTTTATTTTTCCTTTAGTGATGAGCTGTAATTTCATTGATGTGAAGAACTTCCAGTGAGCAAGTTCTGGGCAGCCAGGTGGCTCAGTGGATAGAGTACTGGCCCTGGAATCAAGAGAACCTGAGTCCAAATCTGTCCTCAGACATTTGTGTGACTCTGGGCAAGTCATGCAAACCTGATTGCCTCCAAAAAAAGAAAAAAGAAAAAAAAGAAAAGGAAGTTACTTCTACTAGCACATATCCAGAAATATTCAGCAACGTACAGTCTTAGAGCTTGTCCTGTGTAACAGAGACATATGTGACTTGTCCAGGATTGTACAGCCTTATGAGTCAGAAGCAAGACTACAACTCAAATCTTCCTTACTTTGGGAGTGGTTCTCTATTTGTTTCTTCATGTTCCCTTTCTTGGCTTGCACATAGGAGTTTCTTAAGGGTTAAATGTTAAATGAATCTAAATACAATTAGACAAGATGGAGTTGGCTATCCTGATATGCTATCTCTAGAAAATAGAAAAGGGAAAATTAATAAGCTGGAACAACATCATTCTTTTTTTTAAATTAGATTTTTTTATTTTTAGTTTACAACACTTAGTTTTACATGTTCTTGAGTTTCAAATTTTCTTCCCTTCCCCCCTTTTCCCCCTTGCCTCCCTAAGATGACATGCAGTCTGATATAGATTCTACATAGACCTTCACATTAAACTTATTTACACAATAGTCAAGTTGCAAAGAGGAATTATGACCAATGGAATGAATCATGAGAGAGAAGAAACAAAACCAAAAAATAGAGGGAAAAAAGAGAGCGAATAGTTTGCCTCGATCTTCATTCAGACTCCACAGTTCTTTCTCTGGACATAGCTAGCTTTTTCCATCGAGTCCTTTGGAGCTGTCTTTGAGCTTTGTATTGCTGAGGAGAGCCAAGTCTATCAAAGTTAGTCATCACAGAATCAATGTCTGTGGTTGTGTATAATGTTCTCCTGTTTCTGCTCCTCTCACTCAGCATCAGATCATGTAGGTCTCTCCAGGTTATTTTGAAGCCTGTATCTTCCCCATTTCTTATAGCACAGTACTATTCCATTACATTCAAATACCACAACTTGTTCAGTCATTCCCCAATTGAGGGGCATCCCCTTAATTTCCAATTCTTTGCCACCACAAAAAGAGCAGCTATAAATATTTCTGTACATACAGGTCCCTTTTCCACTTGTGTGATCTCTTTGGGATACAGCCCTAGGAGTGGTATTGCTGGGTCAAAGGGTATGCACATTTTTATAGCTCTTTGGGCATAGTTCCCAATTGCTCTCCAAAATGGCTGGATCTGTTCACAACTCCACCAACAATGTACCAATGTTCCAGTTTTCCCACATCCTCTCCAGCATTTATCATTTTCCTGTTTTGTCATGTTAGCCAATCTGACAGGAGAGATGTGGTACCTAAGAATTGTTTTGATTTGCATTTCTCTAATGAATAGTGATTTAGAGCATTTTTTCATATGCCTATAGATATCTTTAATTTCTTCCTCTGAAAACTGCCTGTTCCTATCCTTTGACCATTTCTCAATTGGGGAATGACTTTTATTCCTATATATTTGGCTCAGTTCCCTGTATATTTTAGAGATGAGGCCTTTAACAGAGACATTGGTTGTAAAGATTTTCTCCCAATTTTCTGCTTCCTTCCTAATCTTTGTTTCATTGGCTTTGTTTATACAAAAACTTTTCAGTTTAGCATAATCCAAATTATCCATTCTGCATTTTGTGGTGCTCTCTATCTCTTGTTGGGTCATGAATTCTTCCCTTTCCCATAAATCTGACAGGTAATCTATTCCTTGCTCTCCCAAATTGTTTATAGTATTAGCTTTTATTCCTAAATCATGTACTCATTTTGACTATTTTGGTATATGGTGTAAGATATTGGTCTATGTCCAGTTTCTAACATAGTAGTTTCCAATTTTCCCAGCAGTTTTTGTGAAATAGTGAATTTTAACCCAGGAGCTGGATTCTTTGGGTTTATCAAAGAGTAGATTGCTATAGTCATTGAATACTATGTCTTGTGTACCTAGCTTATCCCACTGATCTATCACTCTGTTTCTTAGCCAGTACCAGGTAGCTTTGAGGACTGCTTCTTTATAGTACAGTTTAATATCTGGTGTGGCTAGGCTGCCTTCCCTAGCATTTCTTTTCATTAATTCCCTTGATATTCTGGACTTTTTGTTCTGTCAGATGAATTTTGTTATTATTTTATCCAGCTCTGTAAAATAATTTTTTAGTAGTTCAATTGGTATGGCACTGAATAAGTAAATTAATTTAGGTAAAATTGTCATTTTCATTATATTAGCTCAGCCTAACCACAAGCAACTGATGTTATTCCATTTAATTTGATCTGATTTTATTTGTGTGAGAAGTGTTTCCTAATTGTGTTCGTATAGGTCCTGGGTTTGTCTTGGCAAATATTTTATAGTGTCTACAGTAACTTCAAATGGAATTTCTCTTTCTATCTCTTGCTGTTGGGCTTTGTTAGTAATATATAGGAATGCTGAGAATTTTATATCTTGCAACTTTGCTAATAACTTTGAAATAAGTAGTTTTTTACTTGAATCTCTAGAATTCTCTAAGTAAATCATTATATCATCTGCAAAAGTGATAATTTAGTTTATTCTTTGCCTATTCTAATTCCTTCCATTTCTTTTTCTTCTCTTAATCCTAATATGCTAACATATCTAGTACCAAATTGAATAAGAGGGGTGATAATGGACATCCTTGTTTCACCCCTGATCTTATTGGGAATGCATCTAGCTTATCCACATTACATATAATGCTTGCTGGTGGTTTTAGGTAGGTGCTAGTTATAATTTTAAGGAAGACAGCATTTATTTCTGTGCTTTCTAGTGCTTTTAAGAGGAATGGGTGTTGTATTTTGTTAAAAAGCTTTTTCTGCATCTTTGAGGAAATCATATGGTTTCTGCTAGTTTTGTTACTGATATGATCAATTATGCCAATAGTTTTCCTAATATTTTTTTTTCCCTTTATTTATTTTTAGTTTACCACACACGGTTCTACATAGTTTTGAGTTCCAGTTTTTCTCCCCTCCCTCCCCCCTCCCTCCCCAAGACGGCATGAAGTCTCATATAACTGTCATGTATAACTTCGCATTGAATTAATTTGTGCTCTATTCAAGTCGTGGAGAAGAATTTTGACCAATGGAATGAATCATAAGAAAGAAGAAACAGAACCAAAAAAAAAAAACAACAAAAAAAAAAACCCAAAACCAAAAACAAAAGAGAAGCAGAAAAGGCGAGCATGTAGTGTGCCTCAGTCTGTATTCAAACTTCGCAGTTCTTTCTCTGAATGAAGATAGCATTCTCCATCGTGAGTCCCCTGGATTTGTCCTTGCCCCTTTAGGTTGCTGAGAGAAGCGCAGTATGTCAGGGTTGGTCCTCACGGAATCCACATATCTGTAGCTGTGCACAACGTTCTCCTGGCTCTGCTCCGCTCACTCAGCATTATGTCGTGTAGGTTTTTCCAGGTTGTTATGAAGTCTGCATCATCCCCATTTCTTATGGCACAATAGTATTCCATCACCTTCATATACCACAGCTTGTTCAGCCATTCCCCAATTGATGGGCATCCCTTTGCTTTCCAATTCTTGGCTACCACAAAGAGAGCTGCTATAAATATTCTTGTACATATGGGTCCTTTTCCCGCTTGCGTGATTTCTTTGGGATACAACCCTAGAAGTGGTATTACTGGGTCAAAGGGTATGAACATTTCTATAGCCCTTTGGGCATAGTTCCACACCGCCCTCCAAAATGGCTGGATCAGCTCACAACTCCACCAGCAATGCAACAATGTTCCAATTTCCCCTAGTTTTCCTAATATTGAACCAGCCATGCATTCCTGGAATATATTCTACCTGGTTGTAGTATGTTATTCTCCTAATAAGTTGCTGTAATCTTTTTGCTAATATTTTATTTAAAATTTTTACATCAATATTCATTAGGGAAATTGGTCTATAATTTTCTTTCTCTGTTTTGACTCTTTCTGGTTTAGGTATTAGTACCATATTTGTGTCATAAAAAGGATTTGGTAGGATTCCTCCTTTGCCTATTTTCCCAAATAGTCTATAAAGTATGGGAATTAATTGTTTTTTTTAAATGTTTGATAGAATTCACATGTTAAACCATCTGGCCCTGGAGATTTTGTCCTAGGGAGTTCATTGATGTCTTGCTCAATTTCTTTTTCTGAGATGGGGTTATTTAGGTAATTTATTTCCTCTCCTGTTAACCTGGGCAATTTGTATTTTGTAAATATTCATCCATTTCCCTGAGGTTATCAAATTTATGGGCATACAATTGGGCAAAATTATTTCTAATTATTGTTTTAATTTCTTCTTCATTGGAGGTGAATTCACCCTTTTCCTTTTTTAATACTGGTAATTTGGTTTTCTTCTTTTTTTTTTTAATCAAATTGACCAAGGGTTTATCAATTTTATTGGTTTTTTCATAAAAGCAGCTCTTAGTTTTATTTATTAGTTCAATAGTTTTCTTGATTTCAATTTTATTAATCTCTCCTTTGATTTTCAGTATTTCTAATTTGCTGATGGTTTTAGGTAGGTGCTAGTTATTTGGTATGTGATTGGGGATTTTCTATTTGTTCTTTTTCTAGTTTTGTCAGTTGCATGCCCATTTCATTGATCTTTATATCTATTTTATTCATGTAAGCATTTAGAGATATAAAACTTCCCCTAAGAACTTCTTTTGCTGTATCCCATAAGTTTTGGTATGTTGTCTCATTATTATCATTCTCTTGAATGAAGTTATTAATTGTTTCTATGATTTGTTCTTTGGCCCACTCATTCTTTAGAATTAGATTATTTAGTTTCTAATTCATTTTTAGTTTATCTTTCCATGGTCCTTTATTACAAATAATTTTTATTGTATCATGATCTGAGAAGGATGCATTGACTATTTCTGCCTTTCTGCACTGGAATGTGAGGTTTTTATACCATAGTACATGGTCAATTTTTGAGTATGTGCCATGTACCGCTGAGCAAAAAGTATATTCCTTTTTATCTCCATTCAGATTTCTCCAGAGATCTGTCATATCTGCCTTTTCTAAAATTCTGTTCACCTCCTTAACTTCTTTCTTGTTTATTTTGAGGTTAGATTTATCAAGTTCAGAGAGGGGGAGGTTAAGGTCCCCCACTGGTATGGTTTTGCTGTCTATTTCTTCCTGTAACTCCCTTAACTTCTCCTGTAAGAATGTGCATGCTATACCACTTGGTGCATATATGTTAAATAATGATATTGCTTCATTGTCTATGGTGCCTTTAAGCAGGATATAGTGTCCTTCCTTATCTCTTTTAATTAGATCTATCTTTCATTTTGCTTTGTCTCAGATTAGGATTGCTACTCCTGCTTTTTTTTTTTTACTTTAGGTGGAGCACATTATATTCTACTCCATCCTTTTACTTTTACCCTGTGTGTATCCCCCTTTTTCAAATGTGTTTCTTGTAAACAACATATTGTAGGATTATGGTTTTTGATCCATTCCGCTATCTGCCTCCGCTTTATGTGAGAGTTCATCCCATTCATGTTCACAGTTATGATTACAAGATGTGTCTTTTTCTCCATCCTGTTCTGCACCCCGTTTATGCTTTTATTTGTCTCTCCCCCTTCTGCTCCTCAAGAGTTTTGCTTTTGACCAATGCCTCCCTCGATTTACCCTCCCTCTTGATTTCCCTCCTTTATCATACCCTTTCCCCTTGCTACTTCTTCCCTCACTTCTGACCACCCCCACCCCTTTTCTTTCTCCTTTCCCCTCCTATTACCTGTGGGACAAGTTTGATTTCTATACTTTTCAGAGTATGTTATTCTCTTCTTGAACCAAATCTGATGAGAGTAAAGCTCATATACTACTCTTCTCCCTCCCGTCTTTCCCTCTACTATAATGCGTTTTTGTGCCTCTTCATTTGATGTAATTTACCCTTTTCTATTACCTCCTTACCTCTTCTCTCAGAACTCTCCCTTTACATCTCTTAATTACGTTTTTTATCATTATATCAGTTATTTTATGCTGACAATCACAGTCTATGTGTATCCCTTTCAGTTGTCATAATACCTGTACTATTCTCAAGATTGACATATATAAATATATAAACACATATCCATATATAACATATAAAAAAGATATAATCCTATATAAAGATGTAAACAGTTTGCCCTTATTTATTAACAAGGTTTGTGGTGATTTTTTCCCCCTGTTTACCTTTTTTATGTCTCTCTTGAGTTTTGTATTTGAAGATCAAATTTTCCATTGAGTTTTGGCCTTTTCATCAGGAAGGTCTGGAATTCCCTTATTTCATTGAATGTCCACCTCCTTGCCTGAAAAATTTTGCTCGGTTTTGTTGGGTAATTGATCCTTGGTTGTAATCCAAGCTCCTTTGCCCTTAGGAATATCATATTCTAGTTTCTCCTGTCATTTAAGGTAGAAGCTGAAAGATGTGAAAGAAAGTGATCCTGCCTGTAGTTCCATGATATTTGAATTATTTCTTTTCGGCTGCTTGCAGTATTTTCTCCTTGACTTCGCAATTCTGAAATTTGGCCATAATATTTCTTGGAGTTTTCAATTTGGGATCTCTTTCAGGGGGTGATCGGTGGATTCTTTCAATGACTATTTTCCCCTCTGGTTCTGGGACCTCTGGGCAGTTATCTTTGATAATTTCTTCAAAGATATTGTCTAGGCTCTTTTCTTCATTGTGGATTTCTGGTAGAAAAATAATTCTTAAATTGTCTCTCCTGGATCTATTTTCCAGGTCAGTTGTTTTTCCAATCAGATATTTCACATTTTCTTCTATATTTTTCATTCTTTACATTCTGCTTTACTACTTCTTGATGTCTCATAGAGTCATTAGCTTCCACTTGCTCAATTCTAATTTTTAATGAGTTGCTGTCTTCATTTTGCTTTTGAGTCTCCTTTTCCAATTGGTTTATTTTACTTTTGTCATTTTCTCTATTTAGATTCTTAATCTCCATAGCCATTTCACCGATCTTATTTTTTAAAGACTTGATTTCATCAGTGTTTTTTTTTCCATTTTTTCTTTTGCCTTCTTAATTTGGCTTTTAAAATCCTCCTTTAGCTCTTCCAGGAATGGTTTTTGGGCTTGATACCTGTTCACATTCCCTTTTGAGGTATCAGATGTGGGTATAGTGTCAATGCTGTCCTCTTCTGAATTTTTGATCTTCCCTGTCTCCATAAAAAGAATCAATGGTCCTCGGTTTTTTCATGTTCTTCTTCATGTTGGTTAGCTTTTTCCTGGCTTTACAGTGGATTTCTGCTTTTGGAGCTGAGGGATCTCTGTCCCAGGTTTCTTGTTCTGGGAATTGTGAGCCTAGTTACTGGCATTGTGTATTATGGCCTTAGGTTTTCTGAGGTGTGGGGGAGGGGTCTGGCTGCCTGAAGTCTCCTCTTCCCCTGGGGCTGCTCTCCAGTACTGTTGCTCTTCAGCAATGGTCTCAGCTGTTTGTTGTTTGTGCTGGTGTCTGCCACTTCCCCTGGGGGTGAAAAGGTAAGTCTGGGCTCCTGGTGTTGACCCCTGCTGGCTCTGCCCCTCTGGGACTCAGGAAGCCCCACTTCTGTCTCCTCTATTCCAGCGTTTTTCCCGAGGAATTCTTTGGGTCAATGAGGGAGGGAGGGAGGGATGAGAGCCATTTACCTGGCCATTATGCCTCCCAGAAGTTCAAGAAGGTGCATTTCAAACCTTTGGGCTGCACATCCCAGGAGTAGATGTCTCATGACTGCAGGCTTGAGCTGTTGCCTCTCGTCACTTCAACAGACTTCCGTCTTGTAGAGGCCTGGGGATCTCCACCAGTTTCTGGCACCCAGCTTTCTCCCAGCCTGGGTTGCAGGCCACAACATCATTCTTTTATGAGTTGTTTTAATTTTCCATTTATCATTCTCTTTCCAACATATGAACAAAAAATATTTTATCCAAAAGATCAAAGCCCCAGATCCAAAATGCCACTAGAACCTTGGTCCTCCTTCCACATGTGTTTTTGGAGTATCATAGAATCTTAGAGTTGGAAGGACTCTTAGCAGTTATTCATTCCAATCCCTATCAGGAAAGGAATCTCAATGGTAACATGTATACAGACTTGTGTATGTGAATATATCAATCAATCAACATTTATGAAGTACCTACTATGTGCCAGGCACATAAGCCCTGGGGTTACAAAAAGAGGCAAAAGACGGTCCCTTCCCTTAAAGGAGCAAAATATATGCAACGTATAAAAATAAATACAAGGAAAATTAGGGGAATGGGAAGGCTAGTAGTGGCTATTGATGTTTTGTTGTTTTCAGTTATGTCTCACTCTTCGTGACCCTTGAGGGTTTTATTGGCAAAGATACTGGAGTGACTTGCCATCTCCTTCCCCTGATCATTTTACGGATGAGGTGAGGGACTCACGAAAGGTTTTATGTAGAAAAAGGTCCTTGATCTAGGTTTTAATGGATAAAAGGGATTGATTATGAAAGGCAGAAGAGAAGAAAGTATACATTCCAAGCATGAGGGACAGTTGGCACAAGCACATGGAGATGGGAAATGGTTGTGGTTACATATGAAGAAAATCAAGAAAGCCTGTTTGGCTGGACTGTTAACCATGCGAGGGGAGTAATATAACACTGGAAGGATAGGTTGGGACTAGGTTGTGTATAGCACATATATATCGGTTATTTTATCCAATACCCAAAAAACATTTAAAGAAAGTAAACCAAGTGTCCAAACAGTTTTTATAGAATCTGAGAATTTCATTCATTCATTTGTTCATTCATTCTAGTTATTTAATTGAATGAGACATTTTATAGGACATTTGATTAATGTTCATTTATGAAATTCTGAAAAGTCTGAATCCACAGTCTCATTTTGACTCGTTAGTTGATAATGACCATATTGTGCACCTTTTAAAGCTTTACTCTTTAAATTTCTGTTTATCTCTTTTGTTTTTATGTCCCCATCATTTCCAAATATATCTCTCCTACCTCCACACCTGAGATAGTCATACCCAATAACAAAGAATAAAAATGAAAGAAAAAGTAGTTTAATAAAAAACCAACCAATGCATCATTTGAGGCTAGCTATTTTCAGTACCCATAGTTTCCCACCTCTGCAAATAAAAAAATGAAGTATATTTTCTCACCTCTCTTGGGGCCAAACTTGGTTACTACATAATGTTTAAGGATTTTTGTTGTTGTTCTTTCTATTTATATTGTTGTAGTCATTGTGTATATAGTTTTCCTGGTTCTGCTCATTTCACTTCGCATCAGTTCATTTGTCTTCCCATGTTTTTTTCTTTATTCATCATGTTCACCTTATATTCTATTACAATAACTTACTATGACTTGCTTAGCTCTTTCCCAATTAATGGGCATCAATTTTGAAACCTTGACTTTCATTCGCTATTCTAGCATATACAAATGACAAGATTGTAGTCTAAAGGGAAATTGAAACAGATCATTTGTACAAACAGCTCAGCAATTTATCAAGAAACCTACAAATGCCAGGTTCCTTTCAGAGTTAAAATTCTCCTAATCCACTCAGTTAACTATGCTATTCATTATTTTAATACAGTCTTTATAATAATTTTGTGGATTTTCAACACATTCCTCTTGATGATTCTGGAAAGACTCAAATCTGAGTAAGTTCATATTTAACATGTCTATTTGTAGATCAAATGGTAACTAGCAAACCTCACCCTCTCACTCTCAACCCATCAAATATTTATTTGCACAGTTGTTCCAGTTTTGAGCATCTACTGGAGATGGGCCATAATTGAGTTATCCTGAGAACTTCTAGTGGGTGATGGCATCCCTCAGACATTCATCTTGCCCACAGACATGCTAAATTTGGGATAATGCCTAAAACATGAAATACAAAAAGAGAAATCAGCCCAAGCTGGGGCTTGTTTGATCTGCAGTCATTCTTTCCTGGTAAGACATTACTTCAGGTGGAGGGAAACCCATGGAAACTTGGTTTCTTAAAGATCAGCAGATACTCCAGGGCTATATGAAGGCCAAGTTTATGACTCATGCTATCCTGCTCATCAAGTGAGTCTGTGTTGTCATGACACTGAAGGGAATCTCCCTTGAAAAAGTTGACTTCACTTTTTCCCAGTTTTGTCTTTGAAAGTGACATCATTTTGAAAATCATCAAAATATTTCAGCATTTTCTTAAGCATATAATCTTTGCCCATTTCTTTATATAATCATAGAATATTGGAAGAGGACTTGATATTCTAGACCACCCCTACTCAAAGCATGATTACCTTCTATAATATCTCTGAGAAGGATTCATGAAGACTCTGCTTAAAGACCTCCAGTCTTGACAGTATAGACTAATCATATGGGTAAATATAGATATATGACATCTCCTGTGTTTTATTCATAGGTGCCAGTAATCCAATATGGCATGATGCATACAACCAAATTATTTCTTCCTTGGTGGGAACGTCAGAGGACAATTTGGTGATACATATGTATGGTAAGTGCTGGTATCACTTAACATCTTCGGGAATGGAAACATTTATTGACTAATAATCATTTATGATATTTTCTTTTCAGTATAACCAATAGCCCGAGACTTACTCAAACTATTGGTTCATGGAGCGTAGCTTCAATATTTGTTACTGACCCAGAAGATTACCCTTTCTTTGGTGCATATTGACCCCAATCAGTATTCTTAGAAAAATCTCAGATTATATACCCCGTATCTAGATTCCACAAGTGATTATAAAGGGCTTCCCCAGATCCTGTCTAAGCATTCGAGGTAACAAACAGTATCAGGTACAGGGCAATCTTTATTTTGGTCCAAAGACAATGTGGAAAAAAAACCAAAGGACTCATGGGATCCCAGAAATTAATCAATTTAGTTGGGAAACTCTTTGGATCAAGCCACTATTTCAATTAATAACATTTTTAATTTAAGAGGATTATTATTTTCTTTAAAATGAAATATATTTTGAGTTATAATGGACACAAAAGTAATGTTTTCATAATGTTTGACCCCTAGAGAATTATATGGCTGTATTACAAAAAAAAATCCTTCAAAAGAAAGTTCTGAACTTTCAGGAAAATTTGACGCCAAAAGGTTTTGAAATGATGCAAGCTATACCCTATTTGAGGAGAACAGCAAGAATTACACCCAAAAGGGTATATAAAATAAATAATAAGTATACATACACATATAAACACATATACAGGCAATATATTTTTGCATATGTATATACTTTGTTGTTGTTCAGTCATTTTCAGTTGTGTCTGATTCTTCATGACCCCATTTGGTATTTTCTTGGTGAAGATACTGGAGTGGTTTGCCATGTTTAAATTCAGCCCATTTTACAGATGAGGAAACTGAAGCATGCAAGAGTTAAGTGACTTATCCAGTGTTACATAGCTAGAAAGTGTCTGATGCCAGATTTGAAATCAGAATGGGGAGTCTCCTAACTCTAGACCTTACACTCTATCTACTGTGCCACCTAGCCTCCCATATGTACACATGCATATACCAAAGTCAATGGCACAGTAGAGAATAGAGCATTGGACCCAGAGTCAGAAAACCTGAGTTCAGATCCAGCTTCAGACCCCGGATTTGTGACCTTTGGCAAAACACAATTTCTGTTTGTCTCAGTTTCGTAATTTATAAAATTATATTTATAAATTTCTATTTGTTTCACTTTCCTAATTTATAAAATTATCAAATAGGTGTAATGACAGCTCCTGCCTCCCAGGGTTGTTGTGAGGATAAAATGAGATAATATTTATAAAATGATTTGCAAATCTTGAAGCACCATATAAATGCTGGATGTTATTATTAGTGATCATCATCACCACCACCAACACTATCAATTTCATCATCATTACCACAACTATCACCACCATCACCACCACCACCATCACCATCATCACCATCATCACCATCGTCACCATCTTCACCATCATCACCATCATCATCACACCATCACACCACTACTACCACCAAAAGCTTAAAACCACCAGTTCACCAATTCAGTGCTTCATTGTAACTTCCACCCATTGTTCTCAGTTGTTACCTTTGGGGCTAAGCAAAACAAATGGAACCCTTCTTCCAAATACCACCCTTTCAACTGCCTAGATAAGACTTTATCAGGAGTGTGCAGGAGCCAGTTAAACCAGCTTGGGAAAGGTGATTGTTACATTTTCAGGGTGAGCTCAGAAATAAGCAAATACTACAAAACATGGCTTAATTAATTAGCTTTTGTTTGACTAGTTTTAGAAAAGTGATGGAGGAAATGATGATAATACAGATTAAACTTAAAAGTCTGTCACGAGTACATTCACACCACCAGCCACCAAGAAAGACAGTTATTAAACATTTACCAGGGGCTGTACCATGTCCTGTAAGCCTCTTCTTCAGACTAACTGTTCCCATTTCCTTTACTGAATCTATGTATGGCACTGTCTCTAGTCTCCTTATTATTCTAGTGACTTTTCTCTGGATACTCCAGTTTGTAAGCATTCTTCTTAAAATTTGTTGCCTAGAACTGAACAAGATGTTCTAAATATGGTCTGATCAGGGCAGACTACAGCAGGATCACTACTCATCTATCCCTCTCATCTTTGTGCCATCCGATATTAAGTATATATCAGAGCCTTCTTCCAAGTCATCAATAAATGTGATACATTCCAGGGGGGCGCCTTCTACCAACTCAACATTGATAAGTCATCCATCAGGGCAACTGGATGGCACAGTGGAGAAAATGTCAGATCTGGAGTCAGGAAGACTTATCTTCCTAAGTTCAAATCTGGCCTCAGACACTTTCTAGCTACATGATGCTGGGCTAGGCACTTAACCCTGTTTGCCTCAGTTCCTCATCTGTAAAATGAGCTGGGGAAAGAAACAGCAAACCATTCCATTATCTTTGCCAAGAAAACTCTCCAATGGGGCAGCTAGGTGGTGCAGTGAGTAGAGCACCGGCCTTGAAGTCAGGAGGACCTGAGTTCAAATCTGACCTCAGACACTTGACACACTAGCTGTGTGACCTTGGGCAAGTCACTTAACCCCAATTGCCCTGCCTTCCCCCCTGCAAAAAAAGAAACCTCTCCAAAAAGGGGTCATGAAGAGTCAGAAATGACTAAAACGATGGAACAATAAAGTCATCCATCCAGTTCTGAGTCCATGTAACTTTAGGATTATCTGGACTCTATTTCTCTGTTTCCTTCCCCACAAGGATATCATGAATGACTCTGTGAAACACTTTACTGAAAATTAGGTGTGCAGTGCTACAGTGTTCCCTTGATCTAGTAACTGTCAAAAAGTAAATATTTCTAGCAGCTCTTTTTGTGGTGGCTAAGAATTGGAAATCAAAGGGATGCTCGTCATCTGGGGAATGGCTAAACAAGCTGTGGTATGTGATTGCAATGGAATATTACTGTGCTATAAGAAAAGACAAATTGGATGATTTCAGAAAAACCTGGAAAGACTTTCATGAACTGATGCACAGTGAAGTGAACAGAACCAGGAGAATGCTGTACATAGTAACAACAATATTGTTTGATGAAGAATTGTGAATGACTTAGCTATTCTTAGCAATACAATGATCCAAGACAATCCCAAAGGACTAATGATGCATACTATTTTCCTCCAGAAAAAGAACTGGTATTGATTGAATACAGACTGAAGCATGCTATTTTTCACTTTTAAATTTTTTCTTTTATTCGAGTCTTCTACAAAATGACTAATAAGGAAATGTTTTACATGATTGCACATGAATAACTTCTATCTGATTGCTTATCAGGAAGGAGGGAGGGAAGGGGAGGGGAATAGAATTTGGAACTCAAAACTTTTAAATAAAAATGTTTAAAAAATTGAAAAAAAAACGTAACGGGATCACCGTGGTATTTATTTGCTCTTCATGAAGTCATTTTTGCTTGCTTTTCACAGATTTCATTCAAATATAGAGAAAAGTTTCTTAACAAATAGAACTGTCCCAAAATGCAATGGGCTATCATGGCAGATAGTGAATTCACCTTCTCTAGAGCTTCAAGAAATAACTAAATGACCAGAGGTTATCAATATTGTAGAAAGGATTCTTTTTGAGGTATGGGTTGGACTAGCTGGCCTCTGGGGCCCTTTATAACTCTAGGATTCCGTGGTTTTGCGATTCTGATTCAGTGATTCTGGGATTCGGCAATCATATGACATTGAGAGGTGAAACCATTTGTAGCACTGTGCATCAAGTTCTCTCCAAAACCCCATAAAAGCCTCACCCATCATATTTCCAGTCTTAGAGTTTTTCTTACACCAGTCTTGCAGTCAATTCCCATTGGAAGACGCAGAATGGTGCTTGTTGGATCTGCTCATAGAAAGCAATCTATGACTTCCTGCACATACTTTACATGCCACACGTTGGAACCCCATGCTCCCAGAGATACCAATGAAACTAAGCAAGTGTAGTACCCTGGAAAGGAGGTACACTGTCTCTAGAGTTGGAGGAGCTTTGTTCAAATCTTGCCTCTGATTTTTACTACGTGTAGTACTGTTTGGAAGTCATTTAGAATTCCTTAACCTTGGTTTCCTCATCTGTAAAATAAAAGGGTTGGATTAGAGGATTTTCATAATATCTTCCAGCTTTAGATTTATAATTTTTTTTTTGCCAAAGCAATCAAGGCTTGACTTTCTTACCCTGGAAAAAAGATGCAAGACTCTTAGGAGCAGTTAAAACTAGAAGACATCTTAGAAGCCATCTAGTTCCATCCCTCTTACATTACAAATGAGAACCTCTGAGCTTAAAGTGGTTAAGTGACTTGTCCAGGGTCATATGGCTAGTAAGTGCCAAGAGCAGGATTTGAACACCTTGTACTAAAGGTCAATCCATGAACATTATTCTTAGATTGTAAGTTTCTTGAAGGCAGCAACTGTTTTTCCCCCTTTTTTGGTTATCTTTAGTGTACTTCATTACTGGCATATAGAAGCCACTTAATAAATCTTTATTAACTGATTATGTAGCAGCTCTACTACCTAGTAATATTATTTCAAATGATAGAGATTTAGATTTTATAGCTCATGGTGTTATTGAAGTAGAGGTAGAAGTAACACTGAATCCAGTCCCTTCATTTTGCAGATGAGGAAACAGACCCAGAAAGGTTAAATGCCTTTCCCAATATCAGATAGCCAGAAAGCGTCAGAGCTGGGGTTCAAGTCTAGATTCATTGATTCCTGATCTAATATTTTTTCACTATATTACTAATGCCTGTCTAAGAGTAACTTTGGATGGTCTGTCTAGAAATTGAAAGAAGTACTTATGTTACCGTCTTGTTGTAATCAAAGATGCCATCTTTACTGCCTTCATTCTATTCTCTAAACTTCATATCCTGTCATCTCTAACTCATGGGATAAAATGTTTAATGAATGGTTATTTCCTTAAAAAGATCCAAACCCTCTCAGACAATCATCTAGAACTTTGCTTCAAAGATATCAGCCACCAGATGAGTTATATTTAAAATGAGTTAGATTTGATTTATTTCTGACCAAACCACATTAAAGGGACCCCTGCAAATTAAGGTAGGTAGTGTCAGATGAGATCAAAAGGACATTGGATTATGGTTTATAAGCTTCTTTCCCTCTAAACTACATGTTGTTTTGCTAAAGACTAAGTCATTAGATTCCCCTTTTCCAAGTCACCAGTCTCTTCGTGTAAATTACACTAAGCCATATTGGTGAGCTTGAAATAGAAATAGAATGTGGCTGGCTCGTATGAGAGCACCCATGATTATGTGCCTCACACGATACCGGACTCGGGGTGTCCTTCATTTACTGGATGGAAATCCAGAGTTGACTGGAGTGAAGAATATTGGAATGAGGACTTTGTTAATGGAACATTTAACATCTTTAAAGCCCTTTTGTGGCTCTTAAATGCAGTGAGATTGAGCCATGTCCTAATTTCTCAGTTGAATTAATGCTCTCAGTTGTCATCAGTATAATAATGTTAGAATCTTATAATTTCATAGTGTCATACAGTATGTAAATGTTTCAGAGATGAGCACTCAAGCATGAGAACTAGGAAGACTAGTCTGCAGCCATTTCTTATCAGCAATCCCCAGACAAGCAATACGAACAGCTTAGACCTGTTCTTCTGATTCCCTCGTATCCCTGATAGAAAGAAAGACACAGAACAGAAACTCCAACCTAACCCAGAGGTTTCTATTCTCTCTATTTCTGTTCTTTCAGTAATACAAAGATAAGACCCATGAATGATATTTTCTAAAGACCAGTATCCACTCTTACCGTCCTCCCTGCATTCCACAGGCACCAGAGTTATTCGTGTTCTCTCTCTCTTAAAACTACTTTCTACATGCTTTATAATTACTTAACTGTGTTCATGTTGAATTTCTTAAATGGAACATGAGCTTGTTGAGGACAGGGAATTTTTTTTCATTTTTGTTTCTATATCTCTCCCTAAGATCTATCAAATATAGTAGCCACTAAGTAATATAGCTTAATCAATGTTTGTAGCAGCCTAATAAAATCATGTTGAATGAACTTATTTAGTTGAACTTGAGATATTTTTTAGCCAATCAATATATTTTCATTGATCCATTCATTTTATAAGATTCCTGGAGAGGGAAGAGATGAACGGAAGCTATGATGAGTTCCCTGATCATCAATATGGATATTCCCTCCACCAATGTTAATAGCAGCCCATCAATATATGTTCATCCTGCTTGATGCTTGACTATATGCTCCCATAAATTAGCCACAGAGGATCTATCCAACCTGAAAATGCCCTCACTTTCATTCTTTTAATGTTCTACGGACTTTTTATCAGTTATCACACACTTTCAGCATGGGACTGGCCCATCTTTTTTCTGGTTATCCATTGCTTTGGGAAGTTCTCTCTACATCACTTTTCTTGTATAATTCCTTAGCTGTGCTAGAATGCATCCTGCTTGTGACCACCATTTGCTTACTCCAATATCCTTTGGTTGACCCTTAACGTCCATTTCTTGGAATTATATTATTCTAAGGCATATAACTGTATGGCACCAAAAGAATATTGCTAACCTTGCCCCTAAAATTTCATCACAAAATTTGAGAATTACAAGGGACCTCAGTGGCCATCTAGTCTCACCTATATTCTAAAGGACCTCTGCTACAACATACCCAACAAATGGTCATCCACTTTTGGGAGGATCTGAGATGGAAGAGAGAAAAATTATCCCCTATCAGGATAACTTAATGTGAAAGAGTATTATACAGAGAAGAGAGGGAGGGAGATATACTGTCTCCTGAAGAGGGAGAGAGCTGAATTCTCTAAGGAGAAAGAAGCTGCTTGTTCTCCAGGAATGGTAATGATGAGCCACAAAAGCTATCAAGTGAGATATGATCTGATAAGAGTCAGTGGAAGAAGAGTAGTCATGGTTGGCGATGCCCTCACCAATTCAGAGGGTAACGAGGTAGCAATTTATCAACCTGATAGCAATAGAGAGATTTGTTGTCTTCCCAAGGCATATAGTTAAGATATAATGGAAAATTTCCCAAGACTTAATAATATGTGTGTGTGTGTGTGTGTGTGTATACCTACTTTTGAGGATTCACATAGTTGCAAATGCTACTTCCTGAAGGAAACTAAAAACTATTGCCAACAATTATGAAATCTTGGGCAGGAAATGAAAGATTATAGGGATCCATTGAAGTGAAGGGATTCAGAAGATAAAGATTGATTTAGGAAGTGAACAACTTGTGTCTGAAGGTTTTGTCTGAGAATGGGAAGTAGACCTCTGGAATTAAGATTAAAATGTAGGGATGACAGTTTCCTGGCCGTGTGTGGAGTTCTCTCATCAAAGGCTGGTAAGAGTGTATTTGCTGCATGTCTTACAAATCCTATCCAAAGGGCTTTAAAGTAAGAAGGATGGAGGAAGGAGAAAACTGCTTATGCATATTCATTCAAGTTCAATGCCATAGAGGGTGTGTACAGTAGAAGTTGAGACACCCAGAAGTTCACAAGGGACAAATTAGCAATATAATAATGATAACAGCCAACCTTTATATGGCACTTTAAGATTTGCAAAATGATTTATAAATATTATTTTATTTGATCCTCACAAAAACCGTAAGAGGTGGGTGTTATTAGTATCCTCACTTTACAGACAAAGAAACTGAAGCAGGCAGAGGTCAAGTGACTTGCCCGGGGTCACACAACCAGTAAGTGTCTGAGGACAGCTATGAACTTAAGTCTTCCTGACTCTAGATCTGAAGCCTTATCCACTATATCACCTAGCCAGATTCCTATCCTTAGATGCCTAATGTTTATGTAACAAACAAAAGAAAGTAGAGGTATTAAAAAAGTGAAGGAAAATCTGACCGTAATGTTTTACACTGAAATTTGGTAGGATGAAACTCATGAGTTGACCATGGCCCTGGGTAGGTGTAACTTATTCAAAAGGTACAGGATTGGTAAAAGGGGAAGTGGGGAAGATTATATATTAATAAGGTATGCTCATGTGACCAAATCCAGGAGCCAGAGAGGGGAAAATGGCAGAAAGTATTTGGGTGAATGTTAGAGAGAGAAACAGAAATGATTTTGTGATTGAAATATACTATAGATATTCAGATAGGGGAAATCGATGAAGAATTTGGGAAACGTTACAAGTCAGGCAAAGAGTCATGACAAAGTAATAATGGAAGATATCAATTATTTAGACATCTGTGAGAGTTCTCTCTGTTCCTAAAGCAGTGTAGCTAATAACTTCTGGACTTAGCTCAATGATAATCATCCTTCATACTTCAGGACAAGTCAGCTCAGGGGAATGGGAGACAAAAGGAAACAACTCCAAAGAGAAGGAAAAAATAAGATTTATCCAAGTGTGTATGCATAGGGAATTCAGCAGTCGACTTAGATTTTTAAAAAGAAATGTACAGAAGATGTAAACAAGGCCAGGTGAAAGAGAGCAAATATAAAAGCAAGACAAGGTCCTATATGTGGTGAGGAAATCTGGAGATCAGAATGAGCTGAAGCTGTTGAGGGAAATAAAGGACAACAAAAAGGAAGATGGAAGTTCAAATCCGGGTTCTGACACTTAGAACTGGAGTAATCTTTACCAAGTCACTTAATCTCATTTTGTCATCTTTAAAATGGGGGTTCAATTAAATAAATTCTAAGGTCCTTTTCAGTTATAACTCCTTGATTCCTATGAAATGTATGACCAGAAAAGAAGGCGGGCTGGTCATATGTTAAGAACAAGGGATAAGAAAAGGAGAGCCTGTGCAGTTCATTGGTATCCATACAATATCCACAGATCTAGAAGAAGGTGCCCGACAC
Source organism: Trichosurus vulpecula (assembly GCF_011100635.1). Classification (NCBI taxonomy): domain Eukaryota; kingdom Metazoa; phylum Chordata; class Mammalia; order Diprotodontia; family Phalangeridae; genus Trichosurus; species Trichosurus vulpecula. The sequence goes on from NC_050576.1 coordinate 43,670,445, forward strand.
ATTGGTTGAGCCTCCATGTAAGATTTACAAGAATACATGGACCAAAGTTATACAGGACAAGAGAGCATACATGCATTATCTGCATCACCGGACAACAGTGTCCATATCTGTGCAATCACAGATCCATTGAAGAGTTAATCAATCTATCAATCTTGTGATTTAGTGGAATGAATTCTCTCTCTCTCTCTCTCTGCGTGCAAGCGTCTGTCTGCCTATCGCTCTCACTCTCTTTGTCTCTGTCTCTCTCTCTAAATAACCTCTAGAGAAATACTTGTTCAGGTGAAAGTTGATGTCAAGTACCAGCGGCTTTCTGAAGTTACTATGATAGAAACATGATAGATAGCCCTCATCAACTCCCTTGAGAGCACAGTTGCAATTCTTTCTATAAATATCCCTGAGAATGATTGCCAGGGAACTGGCAGGTATGGGGAGCAAACAGACAGAATTGGAGAGGCTTCTCCCAGTGTGTGACACCCTATCAACTCAACATAATTCCTTGGATCTGGATGAGGTTTGAAAATTGTCCCTCAGTTTAGGTGTCGTCTACCTTCCCTCCCTTACCAACAATCAGAACCTGAAAGCAGATACAGGAATATTTTAGGCTGACAGGTCGTTACCCCATTCACTGAGAAGCACTCAATGTAAAAACATAAATCAGTGCCAAATAAACTTCCATCACACATTGTAAACCTAATTTTTTTTAGTGCCTAATATGTTCTAGGCTACATTGGAAGCCTTTGGTAGTCAGTCCACTATAGGTTTTCAGGCAAGAAGTGTATTTTTATTTTGATTTTTTAACATGTGAAGGGTTACTTGCTGGAGTTGCCTGAAGTCAGGCCATATATCCAGCTCATTGCTCCTCAGCGACTAGTCCTCTTTCTGCACAGCCCATATTTTATAGATTCTGACTCCTAAGAAGGAACTGAGCCATCTCAGGGGCTTCACTTGTGGTATCCTCAACAAGTCACTTTTGGCAGAGGAGTCAGAGCTCAACTCCTCATGGCTATGGTCTCTATCAGCCTTTAAATAAAGCAGCCTGAGCCTCATTTTTTCCCAGAAGGCTTTCAGGTTGAAAGCTGCCCTCCTAGGCTACCATATGCCAGGAGGACTTTCTAGGTTGTTCCATACAAATCGAGAGACTGTGTGACAGGCTGCCTACTAGTAAACCTGCCCTGCTTTATATCAGGCTTTCCAAGTCCAAGGACATTGGCTCTCAGATTGAACTTTATTTGTGGGGTCATCATGAAAACTTTTTTTTCCATTCCCTATCGAAGGCCAGTTGGAAAGTTTATGGGAAATGTTATCCAATTAAGAATGGTAAGCAAAGGAAACCTCCCAGTTTCATGGCCTAAGCATTTCATTTTTACTGTGTAAATGGGTGTTCTGCACTCAGTCAGACGGGAAATGGATCTGTCTTAAAAGTGTTAATGACAGAACACATGGTAAACATTAGCTATAAACTCCAAACAGTTCTGAAGTTATAAACATCGCCTCCGTCCCTGCTCGCTCATTTTTCCACGATGCTCTGCTGTCTCTGGCATCATCTGGTGATTCCGGGCCATGCTATTTTACTTGAAAGGAGGGATTTCTTTTCCAAAAAGTCTATCTAAGAAAAGCTGTCTACTGGCTTCCTTTCACAGACATTTTACTCCCAGTGGCCTGTGTCATGTCTTGCCCAGGGGCTGGGCAATAGGAAGCAGATGGGAGATGTTATAGAAAAATCACGAGTCATAGGCTAAAGGGAAACTTCAGTCTTGGTCCTGACAGGGGCAGGAGGTAAACCTGCTGAGAGCCATGGCAGGGGGAGTACTTTCATGGCCTTGAGACGAGCCAGCTCACCCAGAGAATCCAAAGGCCATTCATTCACTGAGGCTTGGGTTCCATATCTTCCTTTCTTCTTTCTGTCCCATCAACACCATTCTACAGAGAGTGATCAAGGCCGGTGTCCTCTAACTGCTAAAGGAGAGGAAGAGAAAAGTCAGAGTTGAGGCAACAATGCAAGTGAACTCTCCCAATATTCCCCTCCAAACTTTAAAATAATGTGTTGAGGAGCCAGCAAAAGTTTAGACTGAGACGTTATTCCAGCCTACAACAACTTAGGAAGTCACTAAGACACCATGGTGGGGGCCAGCCCAATCATAAGTGGTAGCAACAGGCAGCACTGGGCCTTGCAGACAGCTATGACAGTGGCATTAACAGCTTTGGGAGCTGGAATTTCAGCGATGGCTAAGGAGCCAGATAGCTAGTCAGAAAGAGATTGTAAAGGGCTCTGAGATGACAATGGGACCAGGATTGGGAACTGTTGGGCAATGCTATTTCCTGTATACGGTTCTGGGTTGCAGCTCCAGGGCAGAGAAGAACACCAGCCTTTGTGGTTGCAAGACATCATGGACCCTGATCACAGTTCCAAACCAGAGACTAGCTCTAGCACTTGTAGCTACACAGGAGTAGGGGCCCTTTCTGGCTAAAGAGCAGGGTACAGATCAGGAGAACAGTGACCACACCTCTCCTCAGCTCACACAACCTTGGAAACATCAAAAACTTGTAGACCCCCAGAACTAGCTTTGAAAACAGTAGCACAAAAAAGCCTGAAGCTTAGGATAGCACCTCCCCACCCCCAGGTGAGAAGAATCCAACTTTAACACAAAGTTCAAAGTCAAGAAATAGGCTAGAAAAAAATGAAAAAACAACCAAAAATAATTTGATCATTAAAAAGTTACTATGGTGGCAGGGAAGATCAAGACACAAACTCAAAAGGAGACAACAATGTGAAATACCTACAAGCAAAGTCTCAAAGAAAAATTCTATTTGGACTGAAGGCCAATAAGAATTCTTAGAAACATTAAAGAAATAGTAATAGAGAAAAAATTGGGAAAAGAAATGAGAATGATGCAAGAAAATTATGAAAAGAGAATTAACAGCTTGGTAAAAGAGGTACAAAAATACTAAAGAAAAATACCTTAAAAAGCAGAATTGGACAAATGGAAAAAGAGGTACAAAAATTCACTGAGGAAAAGAACTACTTAAAAACAAAGATTGGCCATATGGAAAAGGTGGTACAAAAATTCACTGAAGAAAATAACTACTTAAAAAGCGGAACTGGTGAAATCACAAAAGAGGTACAAAAGATCATTGAGAAAAATAATTCCTTAAAAATTAGAATTGGTCAAGTCAAAGTGAATTACTTCATGAGCCATTAAGAAACAATAAAACAAAATCAAAAGAATTTTAAAAATAGAAGAAAAAATGTAAAATATTTCATTAGGAAAAAACAACTGAGGGGGCAGAGCCAAGATGGCAGCTGGAAAGCAGGGACTTGCATGACATCCCCCCAGGTCCCTCCAAAAACCTATAAAAATGGCTCTGAACAAATTCTAGAGCTGCAGAACTCACGGAATAGCAGAGTGAAGCAGGGCTCCAGCCCAGGACAGAGAGCTGGGAGCAGAGGGTAGCAGAGACCAGCATGGGCTGCACTGGACCAACCAGACTGGGAGCCAGGCAGAACAGGTCCTAGTGCCCTGAATCAGTGAGCTGTGGCAGTTACCGGACTTCTCAACCCACAAACACCAAAGACAACAGAGTAGTGGGAAAAGTTGCAGGGACAGAGTGAAAGGAGTTCACAGTTCCGGCCACCACCCAAGGGGCAGTAAAGGTGGTGCAGCTCTGAGGACAGAACTACAGCTGCAGTTGCTTCCAGCCCCAGGCCCAACTGGTGGGAGGAATTAAGTGGTGGATCAGAGCAGGAGTGCAGAGCCTGCTTATGATCTGAGTCTGGTCCAGGTTGCCAGTTCTTGGGGGAGGAGAAGTGCTGGTGTGGCAGAGTTTGCTGTATAGAAATAGCTCTGAAAACAACAGCACAACCCCTCAAGCTTGGGACAAAGTACTCTCTACTCTGCAAGGAGTCATACCCCTACAAAAAACTCAAGGGTCAAGTAGTTGGCTGGGAACATGGCCAGGCAGCAAAAACAGACTTAGATTCAGACTCAGACTTTGGAATCTTTCTTTGGTGACAAAGAACACCAAAACATATAGCCAGAAGAAGTGAACAAAGTCAAAGAGCCTACATCAAAAACCTCCAAGAAAATCATGAACCGGTCTCAGGCCATGGAAGAACTCAAAAAGGATTTGAAAAGCAAGTTAGAGAAGTAGAGGAAAAATTGGGAAGAGAAATGAGAGAGATGCAAGAAAACCATGAAAAACAAGTCAATGACTTGCTAAAGGAGACCCAAAAAATACTGAAGAAAATGACACCTTAATAAATAGACTAACTCAAATGGCAGAGATCGCCAAAAAGCCAATGAGGAGAAGAATGCCTTGAAAGGAAGAATTAGCCAAATGGAAAAGGAGGTCCAAAAGACCACTGAAGAAAATACTACCTTAAAAATTAGACTGGAGCAAGTGGAAGCTAGTGACTTTATGAGAAATCAAGATATTATAAAACAGAAACAAAGGAATGAAAAAATAGAAGACAATGTGAAATATCTCCTTGGAAAAACCACTGACCTGGAAAATAGATCCAGGAGAGAGAATTTAAAAATTATTGGACTACCTGAAAGCCATGATCAAAAACAGAGCCTAGATATCATCTTTCAAGAAATTATCAAGGAGAACTGCCCTGATATTCTAGAGCCAGAGGGTAAAATAGAAATTGAAAGAATCCACCGATCACCTCCTGAAAAAGATCCCAAAAAGAAAACTCCTAGGAATATTGTCACCAAATTCCAGAGCTCCCAGATCAAGGAGAAAATACTACAAGCAGCCAGAAAGAAACAATTAGAGTATTGTGGAAACACAATCAGAATAATACAAGATCTAGCAGCTTCTACATTAAGGGATCAAAGGGCTTGGAATATGATATTCTGGAGGTCAATGGAGCTAGGATTAAAACCAAGAATCACCTACCCAGCCAAACTGAGTATCATCCTCCAAGGCAAAATATAGATTTCCAATAACATACAGGACTTTCAACCTTTCTTGATGAAAAGACCAGAGCTGAATAGAAAATTTGACTTTCAAACACAAGAATCAAGAGAAGCATGAAAAGGTAATCAAGAAAGAGAAATCATAAGGGACTTACTAAAGTTGAACTGTTTTGTTTACATTCCTACATGGAAAGATGATGTGTATAATTCATGAGACCTCAGTATTAGGGTAGCTGAAGGGAATATACATATATACATACATACATATAAATATATATACTTACATACATGCATATAAATATATATACTTACATACATACATATAAATATATATATAAATATATACTTACATATATATGTATATATATATGTATATGAAAAGGGGGGGAGGGCACAGGGTGAGTTGAATATGAAGGGATGATATCTAAAAAAATCAGATTAAGGGATGAGAGAGGAATATATTGAGAGAGGGAGAAAGGGAGAGATAGAATGGTGTAAATTATCTCACACAAAAGTGGCAAGAAAAAGCAGTTCTCTTGGGTGGGAAGAGGGGGCAGCTGAGGGGGAATGAGTGAATCTTGCTCTCATCAGATTTGACTTAAGGAGGGAATAACATATACACTCAACTGGGTATCTTACCCCACAGGAAAGAAGGAGGAAGGGGATAAAAAAGGGGGCACAATAGAAGGGAGGGCAGATAAGGGGAGGAGGTATTCAAAAGCAAACACTTTTGAAAAGGGACAGGGTCAAGGGAGAAAATTGGATAAAGGGGGACAGGATAGGAAGGAGCAAAAATATAGTTAGTCTTTCACAACATGGGTATTGTGGAAGGGTTTTGCATAATGATACACATGTGGCCTATGTTGAATTGCTTGCCTTCTTAGTTGGGGAGGGAAGAGAGGAGAGAATTTGGAACTCAAAGTTTTAAAAGCAGATATTCAAAAAAATGTTTTTGCAAGCAACTAGGAAGTAAGATATACAAGTGGTGGGGCATTAAAATCTATCTTGCCCTACAAGAAAGTAAGGGAAAAGGGGATGGGGGTGAAGTGGGGTGACAGAAAGGAGGGTTGACTGGGGAATGGGGCAATCAGAATATGTGCCATCTTGGAGTGGGGGAAGGGTAGAAATGGGGAGAAAATTTGTAATTCAAACTCTTGTGAAAATTAATGCTGAAAACTGAAAATATTAAATAAATAACAAGAAAAAGAAAAAAAAAGGCCAAGGTCTCCCACTGGAAAAAAAAAAGAATTCCTAGTCTAGATCATCTGTGGGATCCTTTTTAGCTTTCAATCTGTTATCTTTTTTCCCAGGCATATTGTGCATTATGGTACTTAGTACCCCTTCTCACCTCATCCGTCAGAAAAGCAAGTTTGGAATTGTTCTTTCTCTTTTTAAAATTCTAAACTTAGTAACCCTCAACAAGAACAAACATTCAAAAAGAGAAACAAAATTTAAAATGATCATACATGAAATATAAAATTTCATTACTTATAGTTTAAAACCTGCATCCTGTTTGTTTTTGGGTACTGTTCTGAGCTCTTTTTTGTTTGTGTTTTTTGTTGCCATTATTATTTTTTTTTAAATTTAAATTTATTTATTTAACATATTTGGTTTTCAGCATTGATTTTCACAACAGTTTGAATTACAAATTTTCTCCCCATTTCTACCCTCCCCCCCACTCCAAGATGGCTTATATTCTGGTTGCCCTGTTCCCCAGTCAGCCCTCCCCTCTATCACCCCCCTCCCCTCTCATCCCCTTTTCCCTTCCTTTCTTGTAGGGCAAGATAAATTTCTACGCCCCATTGCCTGTGTATCTTATTTTTTAGTTGCATGCAAAAACTTTTTTTGTTTTTGAACCTCTGATTTTAAAACTTTGAGTTCCAAATTCTCTCCCCTCTTCCCTTCCCACCCACCCTCCCTAAGAAGTCGAGCAATTCAACCTAGGCCACACAAGTATCATTATGTATAACCCTTCCACAACACTCATGTTGTGAAAGGCTAACTACATTTTGCTCCTTCCCAACCCATCCCGCTTTATTGAATTTTCTCCCTTGACCCTGTCTCCTTTCCAAAGTGTTTGTTTTGATTACCTCCACCCCCATCTGCCCTCCCCTCCATCATCCCCCCCCTTTTATTTTTTTTTTATCTTCCTCCCTCTTCTTTCCTGTGGGGTAAGATACCCAACTGAGTATGTATGGTATTCCCCCTCAGGTCAAATCTGATGAGAGCAAGGTTCACTCATTCCCCCCTCACCTGCCCTCTCCCCTCCTCCCACAGAACTGCTTCCTCTTGCCACCTTTATGCAAGAAAATCCACCCCATTCTATCTCTCCCTATCTCCCTCTCTCAGTATGTTGCTCTCTCATCCCTTAATTTCATTTTAATTCTTTTAGATATCTTCCCTTCATCTTCAACTCACCCTGTGTCTGCTCTCTCTCTTTTACATATATAAACACACACACACATATATATATATATACACATACATACACATGCATACATATACACATAGATACATACATACATACACATTCACTTATATATATATATATACACATAAACATATATATATATGCATATTCCCTTCAACTACCCTAATACTGAGGTCTCATGAATCATACATATCATCTTTCCATGTAGGAATGTAAACAAAACAGTTCAACTTTAGTAAGTCCCTTGCAATTTCCGTTTCTTGATTACCTTTTCATGCTTCTCTTGATTCTTGTGTTTGAAAGTCAAATTTTCTATTCAGTTCTGGTCTTTTCATTGAGAAAGCTTGAAAGTCCTCTATTTTATTGAAAATCCATATTTTGCTATTGCCATTATTATTAATATTTTTATAGCTGTACTTGGAATGCATGTGTTTGGTGCCTTTAATTCATATCACTTAATATAAGAATCTTATTTCTTTCAGTAAAAAAAAAAGAAAAAAAAACAACTCATCTAAAAAATAGACTGAGGAAAGATAATTCAAGAATTATTGGAGTATCTGAAAGCCAAGATCCAAAAAAAGAACCTAGACATCATATTTCAAAAAATTAGAAAGGAAAACTGCCCCAACATCTAAGATACAGAGGATAAAATATTATAGTCAAATTCCAGAGCCCCCTGCTCGGAAATACTGCGAGCATCCAGAAATAATTCAAATACTGTGGAGCTGTAGTCAGGATCATACAATATTTAGCACCTTCTGTGTAGAGAGCTTAGGATATGATATTCCAGAAAGCAAAAGAGCTAGGATTACAAACAAGAGTAACCCACCCAGTAAAATTGAGTATAATCCTTCAGGGGAAAAGTGGATATTTAATGAAATAGAAAACTTTCAAGCATTCCTGATACTTGAGGCCAGAGCTGAATAGAAACTTTGACATTCAAACACAGCATTCAAGAGAGGCATAAAAAGGGAAGCATGAAAGAGAAACCACAAGGGACTCAATAAGATTAAACTTTGTACTTTCCTATAAGGGAAGATGATACATGTAACTCATAAGAACTTTATCATTATTAGGGCAATTAAAAGGAGTTTGCATAGACAGAGGCCATGGGTGAATTATGAGGGGGGTGAGGAAGAGCAATGGATTATGGGAGACCAAAGGGCTGATTGTCTATTGGGCTCTCAGGATACCCTCAGGTCTGCTGGGTGGCCCAATGAATAGAGCATGGAGCCAGGAGTCAGGAAAACCTGAGATCAAATCCTGCATCAGACACTTGCTAGCCATGTGGCCTTAGAAAAGTCCCTTAATCTCTGTGTCAGTTTTCTTGAATCCAAACTTCACAGAAGAAAGGAAGTTTGGATTCAGTAAAAGGGCTGTACTTGAGGACCTAGGGGGCCACATGTGGCCTCAAGGCTGCAGATTCTATGCCCCTGAATTCTATCTACTTTCCATCATGTATGTAAGGCATCTATCTTCTGTCTGCCTATTTATCTATTTCGAGATCTATTTATCATCTATTATAACCTATCTATCCATCTATTATTCATCATCTATAGTTGTATGTATTTGTGCATGTATCTCTATTATCTGTTTGTCAGTGTCTGTGTATCTGTCTATCCATCTATCTATCTCTATATATCTATGTATCTATCATCTATTTCTGTCTATGTGTCTGGATATCTCTATATGTACATATCCTCCAACTCTGTCTATGTATTGTGTATGTATGTATCTTTGTCTATATATCTATGTATCTATTTCTGTCTATGGATCTGTGTATCTCTCTCTATGTATGTATATATGTATGTATCCTCTGTCTCTGTTTATGCATGCATGTGTGTATTTATCTATGTATCTGTCATCTATTTATCTATCTGATCCTCTTAGTTGTTAATGCTTTTCTCTTGCTCCTCAAATGTTGCATATAATTATCTATTTCTGTGTTGTATCCCTAACTCTATAGAATGTAAACCTCTTGAGGACAAATACTGTTTTTTTTTCCTTTTGTCTTTGTATCTCTCATGTACAGTACAGTGCCTTGAACTTGAATGTTTAAGATGCATAGCAAACACTTGTTAGATTGGATTGGATTGGATTGATACTTAGATGTTTGAAAAAATGTGAAACCTCTCCCATTTATGTTTTAGAAAATGAAAATTTGTCATTTCCATGGAGCTGGTGGTCTCATGATAATTTTCTTCTTTCTTCTTACAAATGTGGTTGAATTCGAATGGGCATTTAAAAACATTTCATCTTGGCATCAACACAGAATCTTCAAATACATTCTATAGGAAAGGAAGGCTTAATGAAGATCTTTCTAATGTGCTACATAAATTATTATTAATACGTCTTCTATATAAAATGTTATTAATAATCATATTCAACTTGGTAGAATAGTTAGAACTCCCAGGGTCCCTTATATCACTGGTCCTATTGAAGGATATTGTAGGGATGGCTAATATGCTATGGAAAAGTGTTTAGAGCCCAGCGGCTTTGGAAATGGGAACTTTGCTTTGGTTTATTTCACATTCTAAACTAGGTTGTGGAATAACATTCCCATTTTATGGTCCAATAGCCACAACATTCACAACTTAGAATAATGGATCACTTTCTCTAGAGATTAAGAACATCACCAAATTAAATAAAGAACTGGCATGGTTTGAGACTTTCCCCTCACTTCTACCTGAAACCTAAAACTGAAAAAAGATCTTTGTAGAGAATACAGGAATTTTTTTCCTTTTGAACCAGAAATTTGTGGGCCCAACCTCAATCCAAACCAAATTTTAAGGGTGGAACTATATCCCCTACCTCAAGATGGGAGTTTAAGATGGAAACCATCCATCTTCTCAGCCAGAGTGGCAAAATTGGCAGCTCAACCTTAGTCTTAAAGGAAGAACTCAGTCGGATACCAACCAAGAAAAAGAATAGGGATGGAATATTAGGGGGAAATGGTGAAAACATCTGTCTGGGCATAGGCCGTTGGTATATGGGGGGTGCCACATGCCTATCTTAACTGAAGTCCAGTCTTCACTATGCTGAATTGAAAAGAACACAGACGTAACTAGGAATTTTTGTACCTGGGGCAGACAGCATGAACCGCATGCCCTTAATAGAATGGAGGGAAAGAAATGAAAGAGAGAGGGCCCAGAGAGCTGTTGCTGGGGAAGTGGATTAAGGATTGGAGGGAAGAGATCACAGTCAATACCTATTTTAACTATTATTGTTAAACAGATGTTAAGATCTATTGCTTCTCTGCAGCTAAATGACTATGCCCTGAGGACAAATTTCCAGTCTCTGTCATAGTTGCACTCTTGGAAAACACTTGTCAGTAAAAATGTGTTATAGTAGTGCTGTTTGGAAACCAGAGTGGGAGAGTGGGAAGACCCCTGGGAACCCTGGGGAGTTTGGGGCTTATCCCTAACTTGCATAGGCCTTTAGCCAAATCACTTAACCTGTGTAATGGGGATAATATTGCTTGTCTGATCTACTTTACGCAAGGACCATGTGAAAGTGCTTTGAAAAGTTTCGAAAGTGCTAGAAAACAATAAAGTAGTATGCAAATGTGAGGTATTACTTTAATAATCTACATTACAAGGAAAACTTTAGTCCAAACCTTCCTGTACCTATCCTTCTCCACATCAGATACATCATAACAAGCCCCTAGAAATGGTAGATTGTGGTTGGGCAGCATTGACTGGGCCTCCCATTTGGTTTATCCTCCATATCTGTTGTGCCGTGATGTGACCCATGGATTTCTCTACTAAGCTGACCTGTTGCCACTAAAATTAGGCTTTCTCTTCATATATTATCTATACTTACATCTATATCTATCTACCTGCACATACACACATATCCACATATCCACATGCATACATATCCACATGAATATATATCCATATATATATATATATATATATATATATATATACACACACACACACAAACATGCACACACACATACACACATACATATATGTATAATCTTGGCAACTTCCCGACAAATAGAGAAGAAATGGAAGCAGCGCCAGATTTTATATTTTTGGCTTCAAAGATCACTGCAGATGGCATCTGCAGCCATGAAATTAGAAGATGCTTGCTCCTTGGAAGGAAAGCTATTGGCAAATCTGGACAGCATACTAAAAAGCAGAGATATCGCCTTGCTAACAAAGGTCCCTATAGTCAAAGCTACAGTTTTTCCAGTAGCAATGCATGGCTGTGAGAGTTGGACTATAAGGAAAGCTGAGCACTGAAGAATTGATGCTTTTACACTGTGTTGTTAGAGAAGACTTTCTAGAACCCCTTGGACAGCAAGGAGATCAAATCAGTCTATACTTAAAGAAATTAATTCAGGCTATTCACTGAAGCTGAAGCTTAAGTACTATGGCACATAATGAGAAGACAGGAGTCATTGGAAAAGACTCTGATGTTGGGAAAGATTGAAGGTGAAAGGAGAAGGGGATGGCAGAGGATGAGATGGATGGATAGTGTCATGGAAGCAATTAACATGAGCTTGGACACATTTCAGTACATAGTGAGGACAGAAAGGCCTGAAGTGTTATGGTCCATGGGGTCACCATTAGTGGGACACAACTGAGTGACTAAATAACAACATATGTGTGTGTGTGTGTGTGTGTGTGTGTGTGTGTGTGTGTGTGTATATATACATATATATATATGTGCATGTGTGTATACACACATGTGTATATATTTTTATTTAAATGTAAGTATATATACATATACACATGTAATATAGTGGGTATATTATAAAAACCATTATAGAACCAATAAGACTTAGCATGGAGCAAGCTGGAAAGTGATGAGGATATCTGGGCCTAGTCATAGAACATTTTGGTCTTATCCCCAAGTCATTGTTCTGGAAAGCCTTGGGTAAGAGTTGCTACTCTTGGGGTTTTGGATGGGCTTCTTTCTGGGAAGAAGGAACCAGGAAGCTATTGTGGATAAATGAGGAGATATCACATCATGGGAAGTTGCTGGAGAGAGGCCATTGATGCTGATTGGGGTTAGGCCCCTGTGGGGAGAAAAAATGGACAGGGAATATGGAGACCTTCCTAGTGAGCTAAACTGGACCTGAATTTGCAAGTATGAGTTGAAAGGTCAAGCCAATACCTTCTCTCCCTCTTTCCTCTGTCTCCAGGGAGAACTTGAGTCTCCCTGTTGCGATCATCCGCTTCACCTCTTGCTTCCATTGTCCTTACTAGACCTTTTGAATGACATCTAGAGTTTGGAAGCTTTATCCATTTCTTAAATGTTTGTTTTTATTCCAAATAGGGCTGGCCAGTTGCTATAATACATAGAGCTCTGGAATTGGAATCATGAAGACCTGAACTGGAATCCTGCCTCAACTACTTAGGACCTAAGTGACACTAGGCAAGTCAACCTTTCTGTGTCTCAATTTCCTCCTCTGTGAAATGGGTTTAATAATTGCACCTGCCTCCCAGGGTTATTAGGAATATCAAATGAGATAATTTATGCAAAACACTTTGCAAACCTTAAGCACTATATAAATGCTATGTATTGTTAATCTGCTAAAACTATAATGAAACTTATTGACCACAAAACTTGGCTATAGTTTTTGAATACCCAGTTAAGGAAGTCCCAGTTCAAAGGTGAGATTTTTTTTCCTGTACAGTAGTGCTGGGCTAAAATGGGAGGGGAGGGGGACAGCAATAAAGAATGCCTGATGTTATCCTCTCTAAGCTCCACAGGCTTCACACATGAGCCTTGTAGATGTTCCCAAGTCCAGTAGAGAGTCAGCCCCAGAGACCACATTCTGTAAAATCCATGTGCTGGAAAACCTGCGTGCTCTTGCTTTAAAGAAAAGCTTAGTCCCATAGGAGAAGGGGGACTAAAGACATTGGGTATGCAAGGTGGCCTAATTGGAAGGCTTTGACTACACATACATAGTTACTATAATGGCAATGTCAAATCTGGAAGTCTGAAGGCCCCTGCCTCACTCAGAAGCACTCCCTGATAATTCTTTCTCTCTCCCTCTCCCTCTCTCTCTCCCTCTCCCTCTCCTTCTCTCTCTCCCTCTCCCTCTCCTTCTCTCTCTCCCTCTCCTTCTCTCCCTCCCCCCTCCCCCCTTCCCTTCCTCTCTCTCCTGTCCACGAGATCCTGAAGAGTTAGACATGACTGAACAACTAAATGACAATGTGTGTGTATGTATATATCCCAACAGTCCAATCCAGAAGGGACCTATGCTTGGTGCTAGGGGTACAAAAACAACAACAGCAAGAAAACCCAACATATTTTTTTAAAGTCCTTGACCTGAAATAACTTGTATTCTTCTTAGGAGATATAACAGATCGAAAGACAAGTATACCAATGACCATTTGGAGAGGGGGAGAAAAGTAATAATTAAAGGAATCAGGAAAAGGTTCCCAGAGGACATGGCAATGAACTGAGTCTTGAAGACAGTTAGTTATTCTAAGAAGTGCAGATGAATAAGGAATACACTTCAAGCATGGGGACAGCCTCTGCAAAAGCTTGGAGTAGGAGATGAGGAACAGCAAGTAGGCCAATGGGGCTGGAAGGCAGACTATGTTATGAGTAATCCACAGTCTTCAAAGGAGCCTAACTTATAACCAGCTCATAGAATGGGCACTCTTAGCAATTGGCTCAATGACTGGCTTTATAGAGATATTTACTATATTTATGGATTATTTCATACATTTTTCCATTTCCATGACCTCCCAATAGACCAATTTTCTTTGGTTACAAAGGATCTATTTCTCCTTAACTCTGTAAAATGAGATCCAGAAGGTTCTCCAGACACATGTTTACAATGTGTGGTCAAACTGGCATCTTTCCTTGGGAATGGCCAGTGGGGTCGAATTTTTAAGTTTGATGATACCTCCAAAAGAATTTTTTAAAAGATTGCAACAGTAGATCCTTGATTATGAATTGTTCCCACATTTCAAATCTGCCCAGTGGACTTTGCAGCTGTCTACTGTTTTTGTTATTAACTCCTGAGAAATAAAATATTCATTTTGGTGTGTCTGGTCCTTCTTAGTGTTTTGACATTAGAAAAGACCTTAATTTGGGAAGTTTCACCTGTGGGACGAATTGTGTTTTGTAGTGAAAGGTCAATGAGACCAACGTAAAGATGTATGAAATACATATCGACTGAATGCTCAGTCTGTCTTTGCCTGAGGAGATACCATACTCAGTGGACCCAACACACCTTCTGCTGATGTGAAATTAAAGGGGTAGGAAATGTACTTTCTTCAACACTAACAAAGCTCCTTATCCATTAGAGTTTCATAGGATTAGAGATCTAGAACCAGAAAGGGTCTTCAAGGTCATCTAGTCTAACACCTTCATTTTTAGATGAGGAAACTGAGATGAGGTTAAATGAATTACCCAAGTTCCCCACAAGTCAACATAGCAAGTTTGTGGATGGTTACTTGAGTTGCTTCATAAAAGGTGAGCAGGAATGTTATTGGAAATGTCTGGTTACTAAAAAAATACTCCAGGAAATAATATCTAAAGAAAGACAAAACTCATGACTTCAGCTTCAAGTTGGTCTCACTAACTTTTCACCATGAAACAGTTTGTTCCACAGATGGAACTTCCTAAATGAAATTCTTTTCTAATGTCAAAAACCTAAGAGGAACCAACCATGCAGAAAAGAATAGTGGATTCCTGGTTGTTTTTTGTCCTTTGTTCTTGAAGGGGACCAATGATATCAGAAGGGTGATGTCTTAACTTGAGAGAGAATTGGATTTAAGTGAGGCAGAGCTGTGCAAAATCATCGGCCTCACTCTCTCCTTCAGAATCATTGGAGTCCATTGACATGACATAGGTCAGGACAATTGGTGGTGGCTCCCAGTGAATTCCTTAGTTAATAATAAAATCAGTAAACAATTAAAAGACCTACTAGGCAGGATATAGACTTAGTTGGTTTATATGCAAAAGCACAAATTATGAGTAACAACAACAAGAAACTATAGCCTTATTACAGGGAGTACCTTGCATGAAATTATCTTGCATGAACATTTAAAAAATATTTTGGTGACCATTTTCAATAAAGTTGGTTTTCCTTTATTTTATTCATTTAAAGATGTTACTCTGAGAAGGGATTCATAGTTTATAAAGGGGTCTATGATAGAAGGAAAAAATTGAGAACCCCTGTCCTAAAGTAGGGAAGCAAATTTGACTTCATAAATATCATTTGGCCTCATGGAAATGGAGCTAGTAACTGAAATATGTCTCTGAAGAGATATATGTTGCTCAAAGGAATAGATTAGATAAAAGGTGATGAAATAGAGTGTTATTAAAATATATTCATATGAGAAAATTCAGGAAACTGAGAGAGGGAAAACATAGTGGAGAGAATTTAGATAAGGATCAATGGAGGGAGAAACAGAAGTGATATTGTCAGGGGAATATACTATAAATAACCTGGACAGAAAGAAGAAATTGATGAGGAGTTTGGGAAAGATTTTTTAAAATTGAGCAAAGAAACATGGTATTGTAATGATAGACAACTTCAGTTATTCATATGTATGTGAGATCTCTCTCTCTCTCTCTCTCTCTCTCTCTTTTGCTCTCTCTCTCTCTCTCTCTCTGTCGCTCTCTCTCTCTCTCTCCCTCCCTCCCTCTCTCTCTGTCTCTCTCTCTCCCCACCGTCTCTCTCCCTCTCCCTCTCCTTCTCCCTCTCTCCTTTTTTCTCTCTACCCCTCTCCCCCTTCCTCCTCACTCTCTTTTTCATTCTTTCTCTGTTTCTCATTCTCTCTCCTTCCTCTCTGTCTTCCTCCCTCTCCTTCCATCCTTCTCTCTGTCTCTCCTTTCTCTCTTTCTTTCTCCCTTCCTCTCTCCTCCCCTCTTTTGTTCTCCCTCACGGAAAGCAGGGCAGCTAATAATTTCCTAACCTGACTTAAAGATGGCTTTGAAAGATGGAAGAAAGCACAAATGGAGTTGCCATTCTGGATTTTATTCTTATCACAAATGACCAGCAGATTGCTCAAGTGGAAATGACCAGATACCTAGCAACAAAAATTATGAATTTCATGACAGAAGAAATGCAGGATGAGCATAGCCTGACATGTATCCTAGAATTTGGCAGAATAGGTTTCAAAGGGTTCAGAGAAAGGATAGCTAAAATGGCGTGGACTAAAATTTTACAAGGAAAGTTAGCCCAAAGGAATAAGAAGCTCATACAAATTAAATTCTGAAGACTTAAACAGAAATTGTCCTGATGAGGGACAAATAGAGAGAGTAACCTAAGAGACCAAGGGTGGCTGCAAAGGAAGGTAGTCAACTCATTCAAACTTTATGAAGACACATATAAGAGATGGAAGCAAAAACAAGTAACTGAAGATAAATACCAAATAGTAGAAAGGTCTGTTAGAATAGTAGTAAAGCCCAAGGTGAGCTAGGGTGAGTAATGAATGCCAAGTGCAACAAAAGATGTTGTGGCTTTTACAAGCTATCTTGGGACAATGAGAGGGTCAAAGAAGGGATATGACCCATGCTGGGAGGGATGGGATGCTGATAATTGACAGCGTTCAGAAAGATGAAACACTCAACTCTCTTTTTGTTCTTGTTTTCTCTTCAAAGGAGAATGATCTTTAGACTAAAAATATTAGAATACAATGGTTAGCAGGAATCAAAAACCAAAATAAATAAGGCTATTACATATGGCATTTCAAAATACTTCTCTCAATGAGTTCAGATTGCCAGTCCTAGACATCTTGCATTTTAGGATTCTCCAAGCAATGTTGGACATAATTGCTGATTGTTCATAATTTTTGAAATGTTTTGGAATTCCAAATGAGTGACAACATAGGAGAGAGAGAGGCATTCTAACTTCAAAAAAAGAGAAAAGTATAGAATCTTCACACTAAAGACTAGTGAGTTTAACTTCTAGCCCTGAGAAAGTCTAGAGCCTCTTGTTAATGGGATGGTTTGTGATCACTTAAAAAGGGAAGCAGTGACCACAAAAAGTGAACATAGCTTAATCAAGAGCAGGCCATACCAACCTCTTCTTTTTTGACGGGGTAAATAGAATAGAAGATGAAGGGAAAACCACATAGTTTAGATTTTGGTAAGGCATTGACAAAGTTTCTTAAATTGTCTTGCTGGACAAGGGGGAGTGATGGAGGTCAAGTGTGATTAGATTTAGGGAGATTTGGAACTATTCTAGTGAACTGACACAAAGCAGAGTCAATTATGGGTCAATGTCCACTTGGAGTGAGGACTCTAGTAGGGATCCCCTCAAACTGAGCTTGCTCCTGATCTGTTCTACATTTTTGTAAATGATTTAGATGAACCCATAGAAGGTATGCTTAACAAATTTGGATAAGATGAATTTTGAAAGGAATAGCTAACATGTTGGATGACAGAATTAGGATTCAGAAAGACCTCAACAGGTTAAAATGCTAGGCCAAAGCACTGAACAAGAGGAAACTTAATAAAGACAAATGTAAAGTTGCATACTAGGGTTAAAAAAATAAATTGAATGAGTATGAGATGGTGGAGTCATGCTGTGATAGCATTTCATCTGAAAAAGATTTAGGAGTTTTAGTTGAGTGGAAGCTCAATTTAAGTCAATAATACAACATGATGGTTAAAAATGTCAGTCCCTGCCTAGGCTTTATTAAGAAAGAGACTGTATAACACTAGGGAGGTAAATGTTCTAATGTATTCTCCCTGGTCATGCCACACTTGGAGTACTATTTAGGAAGGACAGTGGTAAAAAGCAGTGAATCCAGAAGAGGATGACAAGGTGATAGACCTGGAAGCCATGTAAGGTATAGATCAATTGAAGGAACTTAGAATATTTATCCTGGACAAGAAAAGACTTGGGGGGAGGCACATGACAGTAATTTTCAAGAGTTAAAAACTTGGATTGGCCTATGGAAGGTTTATTAGATTTGTTTTAATTGGCCCCAGAGTTCAGAACTAGGAACAATGATAATGCAAAGAGACGGTTTTTTTGACTTGATGTAAGGGGAAAAATCTCAATAATTAAGTTACCTAAAAGTGAAATGGGATCCCATGGAAGGTAATGCCTTCCTTCATATTAGAGGTCTTATTTTAGAGGCTAGATGACTAGTTGTCAATGATATCATAGAAGGGTTACTTGCTCAGGTATGGATTGGACTAGATGGCTTCCAAAGTCCCTTTTAACTTTTCCATTCATGATTCCGTGATCCCTTCAAAATAAAAGGACAAAGTAAGCTTTGTTATCCCCTTAGAATGAATCCTTCTGGAGGAAAACTGTGTTTCCCTGGATTTTTTTGGTTTAGAATTTGTTCTGAGTGCTCATAAGCTATTGCTGATGATCTGCAAGGGTCTTCCTGTCCTCTCTTCATATTCAACTTCTTAAAGATGACTAGGAGAGCCAAGAGGCAGACTGATGGCTTCTAAGGCAGGGAGTCTGAACAATGAGCCATGATGCGGCATGGGGAATGATAATGATACCTTGTATTACTGTAGCACTTATGATTTCAACATGTTTGGTGTAGACACAGCTGTGGAGAGCTTTGGAGGAGCTGTGAGGCATGGGCAGGCTGACTCTCAGGGAGGAATGTGCTGATGCCTGCAAAAGGCCTCCCATTTAGCTGGCTTTGTTTGCCTCACTGTTGATTCGGGAGCAAATTGGGAAAGGATTCCTGCTTGCAACAGAATCCACCCGCCTTTGGCAGAGCGGTGGTAGCTTCTTCCCTGTCTAATGGCCCTGCAGATGAGGAGGCCAGCTCAACATCAAGCATTCTACTGTATGATGTTGGCTTTCAGTAGTACCTAAACATGTAACGAAGGCAGAATCTTGGCCTCAGTCTTTTTGATCCAGGATTGTTGCCTAGTTTTAAACCTGGAAAAAATTAATGGCAATTCAAGGATGGAGAGGAGGATGCCAGGCAACCGGGAATGTAGCAAGTCCCCTCTGTTCCCTTCTTGCTGACCCTCCTCCCCTCTGGGCTTATATTCATGTGGAAGGTCGGCATATGAGGAAGGCAGCTTGGTAGCTATCAGTAGTGAAAGAGCCGGAGCAGGAAACTAAAACAAGCATTCATGACATCAGTTACACAAAGGGAAAGCACTTTATGAAAAATCTGCCCCTAACTTTCCAAAGCGGAGTTTGTACGTCCGCCGGTCTCTTAATGAATCAGTCTGCCTTTCTTGAGTCTGGCCCAAGTTCACATCTGCATTGCAGAGATCCCTGAGCAAAACGCTGCAAGGGAAACCCTGCCAAGAGAAGCTGTTCATGGAGAGGGTTTCGCCTTCTAAAGTGAGCCCGCGCTAAGGAATTCATCTCGGCTTGCTTAAAAGAAGAGCGACGTGCTCAGGCTTCTCTCACCCATCAGGGAGGTGGTATAGCCCTAAGCTACCTTTCCTCGGATCCGGCTGCCAAATTGCGAGGGATGCCACATAGTGACTCAGCTGCCGTGTCTCCATTCATTTCTATGGATGTGATTATGTGTTGCAGTCACTGCATTTCTCAGCTAGTGTATGAGGATCCGACCCCACAGCCTTCCTTCCTGACAATGAAGGATTGTCTATTGTCCTCCCCCTAGAATCACCTTGTGCCGTTTTGTATATGTTTACGGTGAGGAGATCGTGGGTAAGGCACCAAGAAGGATCATGAGTCAGTGAATTTGTTACTCACTCGCACGTAAGCATATGTGTCCCCAGCCCTATAGTCCCTTGGATACTCGAGCGAACAGTGGCTTGGGTGTGCAGTGGGACATGTACCATGATGGAGAACCCAGATCTCTGAGAACCCAGAACCCAGATTTCTGCACTTATATCTGACTGTTGTTACTAGACAGATTCACAGGGATTGAGTGGGAGGAAGACTTTAGAGGCAATCGGTGAATGATCTTGACTTCAACACCCTACCTCCTGATCAACCTTATATTCCCAGAGTAATTACAGTCACAGAATCATATAATTTAAGAGTTGAAAGGATTTCAGTGCCAAGTTAGTCCAAATTATATCTCAAAACAATTCCTCTACTACATACCTGACGAGTGGGCATTCAGCATCAACCTGAAGGTTGTGAGTGAAAAGAAATGCACTGTCTTCTGGGGGCAGGCCATTTTGGTTCTAGTGCAGTGTCTACATCCCCCTCTATTATCGTGGTAGCTAGATGGCACAATGGATAGAGTGCTGGGCCTGGTGTCTGGAAGACCTGACTTCAGCCTGAGACTGACTAGCTGTATGCCCTTGGACGAGTCACTTAACTACCGCCTGCCTCAGTTTCCTCATCTGTAAAATAGAGATGACAATAGTACCTACTTCCCAAGGTCATTGTGGGGATAAAAACCAGATGATATATGTAAAACACTTTTTAGAACTTTTAGAAACTTTTTATAACACTTGTAGTACACTTTTAGAACACTTTGCTATATACAAATTATTTTCGTGATTGTTATTAATAATCCAACAAATATTTATTGCTTCTTTTTGCATCTTCAAGTATAGCCTTCCATAACACAATAGGATTTGGAAATAGCAGAGATTAGAGGTATGCCTCATCGATTCAGTGAGGGTCGGGGATAGTTCCCCTTAATGTTCTACGTCAAGTTGTACAGCCTTGGAACCAAGTTTAATAAGACTTTTGATTTTCTTCCCTCTATAGTCCTGAGGAAGTGGAAAAGAGAGACAGCAAGCAGTTCAAATGGAGAATATTTCTCCTTTACCCTTTCTCTAACCATCTCTATTGGGTGTAGCCATTACAGCGAGTCTGTCTGCCAAGCCAGACTTCCTAACGTGTTAGTGTCTGTGATGGGGGATGGGCAGAGGGAGATGGAGAGCGTTTGACATGATCCAGACCCGTTCGCGTTTGTTCAACTTGCTGAACACATCATATTCTGTTTTAAACAGCTGATGGGCCAGACGTCACCCTGGAGGTTATGTGGGGGTGGGGAAGCAGGAAAGAATCCTATTTCCTACCAGAGCGAACTAACTGAAAGGTAGACATGTTTATTGGGGGAGGGGGACAACTAGTTGGCCTGCCTTCAGGACTGACTTCCCATCTTTTAACGGTGGATGTTCTTTATAGAGAGAACCAGAAGGACCTAATAGATGAGGATGACATATTTGAGGTTAGGAAAATCTGGGTTCAAATCTCGCCTCTGACGCTTATTAGCTTTATGGGCAGGGATGAGCCAAATAACTTCTATGAGTCTCCCCTTTTCTCATCTCTAGAAGGGGATCATAATACTCATAATATCATCATACCAGCCCCAGATCATTCAAATGCCAGTTATTATTGTTGTGGTTATTATTGTATTTTCTTGCCCAAGAGGATCAAGCCCCAAGGTTGGAGGGACAAACAATTATATTTGGGTTGGGGTTCTAGATAAATGGTAAATAAACAGCAACAATTCTAGGGATTCTATTATTACATCAGTAGAGTCTGAGGCATGCTTCCCAGACGTGTCTGTAGGGGTCTGCTGGAATCTTAGGTCCACGTATTCTGAATTCAGGACAAATGGCAAACAGGGAAGCTGTTTTTATTTTTTATTATTTCCTTTGTTTGTTTCCTATTGATGGGATGGGTTCATCATTGTCATTGTCATTGGCACAATATTGTAAAGCGCTTAGCACAGTGCTTGGTGTGCTGCAAGTGCTATATAGATGTTATTATTAATTATTCAGTTTTCATCCTGCATTGAGTTCGACGCTAATTTGCTTTAGGCAACACAGGCAAGTTAAGCTCTTTGCTTCAGGCCAGAAAATGACAGCATGTAGACCAAAGGACTGCCTTTGGCATCCAAAGTCAAAATGCTCAGTGGTGAAAATAACCCAAACCTTGTTTCTCTTACTCTCTCCCTTTCCCTCTCCCTCTCCCTCTCTCTCTCTCCCTCCCTCCCCCCTCCCTCCGTCCCTCTCTCCCTCCCTCCCTCTTTTCCTCTCTTCTCTCTCTCTCCCCTTTCTCGTCTTTCTCTCCCTCCCCTCCCCTCTCTCCCTTTCCCTCTCCCTCTCCCTCTCTCTCTCCCTTCCTCCCCCCTCCCTCCGTCCCTCTCTCCCTCCCTCCCTCTTTTCCTCTCTTCTCTCTCTCTCCCCTTTCTCTTTCTTTCTCTCACTCCCTCCCCTCTCTCCCTTTCCCTCTCCCTCTCCCTCTCTCTCTCTCCCTCCCTCCCCCCTCCCTCCGTCCCTCTCTCCCTCCCTCCCTCTTTTCCTCTCTTCTCTCTCTCTCCCCTTTCTCTTTCTTTCTCTCACTCCCTCCCCTCTCTCCCTTTCCCTCTCCCTCTCCCTCTCTCTCTCTCCCTCCCTCCCCCCTCCCTCCGTCCCTCTCTCCCTCCCTCTCCCTCTCCCTCTCCCTCTCTCCCTCCCTCCCCCCTCCCTCCGTCCCTCTCTCCCTCCCTCCCTCTTTTCCTCTCTTCTCTCTCTCTCCCCTTTCTCTTTCTTTCTCTCACTCCCTCCCCTCTCTGCCTTTCCCTCTCTTCTTCCCTCTGCCTCTGTCTCTTTTTCTGTCTCCCCCAACTTCTTTCTTACCCTCCTCCACCCCACCCCCCTCCATAGAATTTAAGGTCCTTGAAGTCAAAGGTTGCTTCCATTTTTGTTTTTGAAACCCCAGCACCTGATACAGTGTCTGGCACATATTAGGCACTTGATATATGGTTATCAAATTGAATTGAACTAAATGAAAGATGACTCTAGAACTAGAGGTCCTGGGTTCAAATTTCACATCTGAGACTAAAACAAAAAAAATTTGAACAAATAGTTTTACCTTGTCACCTTAGATGTCACAACCTATTTGGTAGATGTTTTCACATATGGAAAATGAAAAGGTTGGATCAGAAGTTTCTCTGGGAAGTAGTTTTGTGATCTTTTTATCCTTTGATTCACCAAACAGAGTTGAACCAAATGGAACTGAACTAAATCAAATTTGTCTTTGCCCCCGAAATAGCTGGGTTTGTCAGTTGCACACAGGATGCTGTTAAGATGATAGGAAACGAACCTCTGACCTTGTCAAGCTGTAGAAAATATTTTGTATGTTGGGAAGTAGAAAGCACTTTTTTTTTGCTGGCTTGTTCAGCCTTGTACCTTCCATCATGCCACTGGGGATTATGATCGTATTAAGTCTAATGAGTTTAGCACAATCTTCTTAAGCAAACCAGGTGCTATGGGGCATATCACTGTTCCTTAACTGTGTGTTTCCAATCTTGACTCCAATCTTGTTTCCTTTTGATGGGACGGATTCATCATCGTCATTGTCACTGGCGCAATTTTGTAAAGCGCTTAGCACAGCGCCTGGTGTGCTGCAAGTGTTATGTAGATGTTATTACTAATTGTTCAGTTTTCATCCTGCATTGAGTTCGACGCTAATTTGCATTAGGCAACACAGGCAAGTTAAGCTCTTTGCTCAATTGGGCTCTATGGGGAGGACAAGGGGGAGACAAAGCTGAGTATTGAGCCTGAATTTTTGAAATGGCTGATAAGAACTAGATGTTTATATCTGTAAGAACCTGTCTTCTGCCTCCCAGATCACTCTTTTTACTACCAAGCAGATTTATCTGTTGTGCTTTGATACATATCGGGCCCAAGGTGGCCTTTGGTATCTGCAGTAGGGGGAGCTCTTGAGAAGTAACAGGTTATTTGTGCTATTGTATTATTTGTGCAATAATCCCAGCGTTTTGTTGTTGCCACACCCCAATCATGTGCAGACTAGGAGGAACAGAAAAGCCCACACATTGTACTTACTCTGTGTAAAGCCCTGTGCTAAGATGAGGACACAGGTAGAAAAGCCAGACGGCCCCTGCTCTCAAGGAGCTCATACTCTAACTGGGAATAATGTCACGTATAAGATGGTAGGGCAGATGGAAAGCTCTGGTGGTCCTTAGGGTGCAATGATAGTGTAGATGACACTGTTCTGTCTCCAGACGGCATAGTGTCAAGGGCAGATGGAAAGGTCCCATGGATCATAAAGAGCAATAGAAAGGCAGATGATATGGCTCAGAGTTCTATTTTACAGAAAAAGATTGTAGTTGGAGGCTCCATTCATCAAGCTGTTCTAGAAACCATGTCTCTGAGTAATAATTGCTGGGAAGAGGGTAATGGGTCTGAGGGTGGGAGGGAAGCAGGAATCTGGGTAGCTGTAATGGTACTGGGTTGGAGGAGAGATTGAGCAACCAAGCAAGAAATATCCAGTGCTTGGTAGGAACTGGGCGATGGAAGACTGGGGTGGGGGAAAGAAAGGGCTTCCTGGGCCTTTTCCTCTTGGACCCTGAATCTGGAATATCAGGGAAGAATGACAGTTCTGTCCTCTTTGCTATAGAATCTTCCAGCTGCAGCTGTTATGGAAATTCCATTATTAATGGTGAGGGCCACTCATTCATACCAACAAACAGCCATTTGGAACAGAACACTTTCATTCTAACACATTCAATTCTGCCACAATGCCTACTGGTTGTTCAAACCCTGGGGCCAGATACACTCAGAAGCATGGTGAGTGGGACAGAGGATTAAGTCGACCTCATTCAAAGGCACCCTCATCCAACTGTTTAATCTTGCCAAGTAATGAATGATATAATCACGTACAGCTAAAGGCTAGAGTTATTCAGTCTATTTAGTGTTATTATCTATTATGGATGATGATGACTTCATCCTTATCAGGATTTTCTTTGAATGGAAACAATGACAAATGACACATGTGGGAGGGGAGAAAAAACACCAAACAAAGCATGGACCCCAGCTCGAGACACAGTGTGGCTTTGAGGGATCTCACACTATGCCAATGCATTTTTATGAAATCTTAATAGTGTTAGTTAAGATGATGGATTTGCAAAAGTGTAAGATGGCTTCTTTTGAGGAGGACTGAACATCAATTTTTTGTCAAATTGAGTCTCCTGAAATGAGTATTTTCTTACTCCTCTTTTAAAGGGCCCATTAATTTAAAGTGATAGCAGTGACTTCAGAAAAAGGAACTGAAGTCAGGTTTACTAGCCTGTAGTTAAAAGAATCTCTTCTCCTTCTTTTCTTTCTCTTTGTCCTTCCTCTCTTTCCCCTTTTTTCTCCCTCTTCTCTCTTTTCTCCTTTTCCTCCTTTTCACCTCCTCCTCCACTCCCTTCCCCTTCCTCCTCCTTCTCTTTTCTTCTTCTTCTTCTTCTTCTTCTTCTTCTTCTTCTTCTTCTTCTTCTCCTCCTACTTCTCCTTCTTCTTCTCCTACTTCTTCCTCCTTCTTCCTTCTCTTCCTCTTCCTCCTCTTCCTCTTCCTCCTCTTCCTCTTCCTCTTTCTTCCAGCAATTTGACCTATGTCCTCAAAATTAATAAATGTGACATATTACTTAACCCAGAAATACTACTACTAGGCTATAACCCAAAGAAACTTTTAAAAAGAGGAAAATGAATATTTACAGTAGATTTTTTGTGGTGACAAAAATCCCCGAAAACTAAGGGGGTGCCCATCAATTGGGAAATGGCTGAACAAATTATGGTCTTTGGGTGTAATGACATACTACTGTATTTTAACAAGTGATGAAATGGATTTATTTCATAAAAGAGAAACCTGTGAAGACTTGTATGAACTGATGCAGAATGAAGTAAACAGAGCCAGAGAAAAAAATTTATACGGCAATTATAATAGCATTGTTAAGACAAATAACTGAGAAATGTATTAAGAATGCTCTGTGGCTCACTCTCTAAGAATTAGGCTGATTCATCTCTTCTTCAGAGGTCTAGGGGCAATTTTGAGGGGTTATGACACCAGTTTGATTTTCCCTTCTGGGTATGTTCCCTGCACTGTTAACTACTAGTAAATAGCATCCCAGTTTCTTTTAACCACTTAGTATCAATTAGTTTTAAAAAGAGATATTTACTTTGAAGACATAGAATACAGATGTATCCTCCCAATTCCTTGGAGGCACATTTATATCTATACTACCTCAGATTCTCAGGAGAGTCATCTCAGCCTTAGCAGAGCATCTACAGTGGTCCCATCTAAGTTCATGGCCAGATGAACAATATGACTACCAGATGAGTCCTCATCTCAGCCATTGCTGGGGTCAGTCCTTAGGGTATTGATGACAGGCTGCTTACAAAACTTGGCATGGACTCAATTTCTAGACTTCCAGATGCCTGGGTGCCCGGATGCCTGAAAAACTCAATCTCCTGACCTTTGAAAACTCAAAAGTTTGTATCCTCAATTATTCCATCTCATATGAAAGAACCAATACTGACAAAAAGAACCAAGGCCCTATTTTCATGGGGCTACCTGTCAGCATGGAAGGGAGAGGGCCCAAGGTCTCTTGGCCCAAGGCCAAGGGAAGCCTTTTGAAGGTTCCTCCAGTTCCAGTCCTTCTGACTGCAGCCAATTAAAAAGGCTGCCATTAACCACGTGGTTAGTAGACCAGGGTCAGTTACAGAATGGCTAAGCATGCTAGAAAATCTCTCCAATGAGCTTCAATTACACATGATCATAACTCTCCTGGAAGCAGGCTGCCCAACTTCTTTCATGTGGGCATTTGAATGCTTTCTGTGCATGTGCCAGTCCCACATTACAAAGAGATGTACCAACTATGATCAGTATGTTGGACAACCATGATTCCAGAGGATAAAAGAGGAAGCTTTCTAGCTACCTCCTGACAGGAGAGGTGATGGATGCAGGGTTCATAATGAGACATATATTTTTTGGACATGTTCAAAACTATGTCTTTTGACTATATATAATTATAAGAGTTTTGTTTTTCTTTTTTTCAATTGTAGGAGGGAGTAAAAGGGAGATAAAATATTTGTGCTAATAAAAAACACTAAATATTTTTAAATGCAAAAAAGAATAAAAAGAAAGGGAAGGAGAAAGAAAAACTGTGAAAGAGAGAGACAGTGAGGACAGAAACAGAAAGAAAAAGTGAGAGAAAGACAGTGAAAGAGTGAGAGAAAGAAAGAAAAGAGTGAGAAAGACAGAAAGAGTGAGAGAAAGAAAAAAAGAGACAGTTGAGAGAGAAAGGCAGTGAGAAAGACAGTAAGAGTGAGAGAAAAACAGTGAAAGAGAAAGATAGTGAAAAACAGTGAGAGAAAGAAAAGACAATGAGAAAGACAAAGAGTGAAAAGAAGTGAGGGAAAGACAGTGAGACAGAGTGAGAGAAGGAAGGAAGAAAAAGAATACTAAGACAACATTTTAGAAAGGTCATTGACAAATTCCAGCTTCACCAGAAGAGATCCAGTATGGGGAGGGAAATGGAAAATATTCTATATAAAACTGATGGAAAGAAATGATGTTTAGCCAGGAAAAGAGATGACTGGGAAAGGCATGACAGGAATTTTCATGTATTTGAAGAGGGGACCAGATCTGTTCAGCTTGATCCCAGAGGGGAGAAACAGGAGGAATGAGTGCACAGAGGCAGCCTTTCCTGCTTCCCCTACATCTTAATGCCTTCTTTCAGTCGATTATTTCCCACAAAGTCTGTATATAAGCTGTTTGTACAGAGTTGCTTACTTGTTTTCTCTCTCATTAGATTGTAAGCTCCTTGAGAACAACTGTTTTTTGCCCCTTTATTTGGATACAGTGCTTAGCACAGTATCTGGCATATGGTAGGTACTTAATAAATGTTTATTGACTGACTGATATCGGGAGAAAATGCTTTCTAAAAATTAGAGCTATTCCAAATGAGAGATATTTAGGAAGTAACAAGTTCCAATTACTGGATGCCTTCAAGTGGAGTCAATTAGCGAACCAGCATTTATTAATCACCTGCTATGTGCCAGTCACTGTGCCAAGTACTGGAAATTCCAAGAAAAGGGGGGCAGTTCTTGCTTTCAAGGAATTCACAGTCTAATGGGGGAGACAACATACAAACAGCTCTGTGCAAACCAGATATAGATGGTATAAATCAGGGTTAATCTCAGGGAAGGCATGAAGATTAAGGAGGACTAAGGAAGGCTTCTTGAAGAAGGTGGAACTTTAGCTGGGGCATGAAGGAAGCCAGGGATTCTAGGGGGCAGAAACAAAAAGAAAGCACATTCTAGGTACAGAGAACAGCTGATGAAAACCATCAGAGATGGGAGATGGAACGTCTTGTTTTGATGAGTTCAATTTTGGGCATGCTGAGTTCACTGTGACTAGAGGATAGAGAACTCCTTGTAAGGGTCATTTTCGAGGTCATTCCTGCTCTGTTTTGGCTTGTATTTGATGATGTCTGAGGTTTCTATTTTGAGATTCTATAATTCCATAATACCTTATAATTGGAACTATCAGTAGTATTTAATATAGAATCATAGATTAAGAGATGGTCATCTAGTCCAATACCTTCCTTGTACAGTTGAGAAAACTGAGGTCCACAATGTGAGAATTTATTTTGCTTGAGTATTTATATTTTTAACAAGGATTTTGTCTTTCTTTTCTTTTTTTCTTTTTTTGATGGACTGGTATAGGGGAGAGAATTGGAAAGGAGGTAGATATAGTCATAGACTTGCCAAAAAGAAAGAAAGGAGGGCCATTAAAGCATTTTTAATTACACACACACACACACACACACACACACACACACACACACACACACAAAACCTGGAAGGAAGGCTAGAAGTAAATGCGGACAAGCAGCATAACTTCGAAAGTAATATGTTGAATTTATTATGTACTTAAAAGGAAAATCAATCTATAAGTGACAAATATCCACAGTTTTATGTACAATCTTTTTTCCCCTGTCCTACTTTGTATAAGGAAATATTCATTTTATTTAGCACTTAAATTCAGAATTTTTTAAAAAAAATTAAAATTGAGCCCAAGAGAAGGTAAGTGACTTGCTCAAGATGTCTCAGGTAGAAGTATCTAGGTAATATAGTGGTTAAAGTGCTAGACCTGGAGTCAGGAAGACCTGAGTTCAAATCCAGTCTTATATACTTACTAATTGTGGGAACCTGGGAGAATCACTTAACTTCTCTGCACTTCAGTTTTTTTGTTTGTAGAATGGGGATAATGATAGTACTTACCTCCCAGAGTTGTGAGAATAAGAGGAGATAATATTTGTAATTTGGAGTGGGGGGAACATTTTAAGGCACTGTATAAATGCTAGCTACTATTACATAGCAGATGCATGTTACATTTCTGGAGCTTGCAAAACCCATGCTACTTGGGAAGTCAGTCTTGTAGAGAAGGATTAAGACTAACTAGGGGATGTTGTTAAAGAATGGCCAAAGTACTGGTCTGAATGTTCTCTAGGAAGAGAAGTATGTCTGAGGTATGGCAGTAGACTGGGAATAGAGATGATGACCTGGGCCCAAACCATCGCTAGTTCTCTCATGATAAAGGAGGCCTGACTTCAGAAATCATGCAAAATAAAGGAAGGCACTTGAAAGGGTAGACAGCTAGATGGCTCAGTGGATAGAATCAGGAAGACCTGAGTTCAAATCCAGCTTCAGACTCTTTTTTTAAAAATTTTTTTGAGTTTTAAAATTTTTTTCTTTTCAGCTTCAGACTCTTACTAGCTGTATGACCTTGGATAAGTTACTTAACCTTTGTTTGCCTTCCTTATAGTTTCCTCAATAGTAAAATGAGGTTTAAAATAGCACCCGTCTTCCAGGGTTCTTGTGAAGATCAAATGAGATAATATTTGTAAAGTGCTTAGCGCAGTGTTTAGCATGCAGTAGGTACTTAATAAATGCTTATTTCCTTCTCTCTAGTTGTGTGATGACTTTTTCTGTATCTCAGTTTCTTCATCTCTAAAATAGAAATAAAAATTCCTGCCCTCCCTTCCCTGAAAAAAATTATTCAGAGGACCAAATTGAGATTAGGTACAAGAGAGTGTTTGGAAAAGTATATAATGTGCTATAAAACAAAATGTATTATCCTTACTATTTATTAGTAGCTCTGCTATTTACTACTCTCTGACCTCGGGCAGATCATGTAAGCTCTCTGAACTTTAATTTTCTTGTCTATAAAATGATGGGAAGGAATAGATGAAATGACCTCTGAGTTCCCTTTCAACTCTAAATCCGTATTCCTAAAGTCTTATGAAAAATACTATTGTTTTGGCTTTAAATATAACACAGAAAGGCTACACCTTGTCAACTAGTCCAACATCTTTGATGGAGTTGGTACTTTATGGATATTTATTAAATGTAAGAATGACCAACTCAGAAAAGGCACTTGGTATCAAAATGACATTTTAATTTTTTCAGTGTTTGTCTCCTTCAATGACTCCCAGTTTCTTTTGGGTCTAGTAGCTTCAGTTGGCTACAGGCACTGTATATGAGTCAACAGTGTGATGAGGCAGCCAAGAATTTGATCTTAGGCTGTGCTAAGCCAACAAACATTTATTAGGTGCTTACCGTGTCAATCCAAATGGAGTGTACAGACAACTACAGATAAGAGATTCATACTACAGACTCTATCAGGAGAGTCATGAATAATCATGGGCATTGCGTTTAAATAGCATTGACATATTAGAGATTC
The DNA here is from genome assembly GCF_011100635.1 of Trichosurus vulpecula. Classification (NCBI taxonomy): domain Eukaryota; kingdom Metazoa; phylum Chordata; class Mammalia; order Diprotodontia; family Phalangeridae; genus Trichosurus; species Trichosurus vulpecula. The sequence continues at coordinate 43,701,166 of NC_050576.1, forward strand.
TAAAACTTTTTGCAGAAGAAGCAAACTTTAAAACAAAACTGCAAGGGAGCCTTTGCAGTGAAATGTTAAAATTATTACTATTATCCTAACTATAATCCTAACAAATAGCGTAAGACTGATATACATATATATACATGTATATATACATACATATATATATATATATATGCATACACACACACACAAACACAAACATATATATATCTTCATCCTTTGGAGGCAGCACAACATAGTGCATACCATGCTTGCCTTGGAGCCAGCAAGATCTGGGTTAAAGTTTTGCTTTAGACAGCTACTGGCTGGGCAACCCTGGGCAAATCACAACTTCCACTCAATTCTTAAAACTGTTAATTGAAGAGGAGGGTACTTGTATTTGTAAAGACTCATCCATCAGTGAAATAACAGATCTAGTCCTTATCCTTGTAACTTTCCTCTGATTTTTAACCATCTTAACAAAAAATATCTATCTACCATGGCAGTTCTCAAAGTGTGGTCTGTAGAACCCTGGAAGTCCCTAAAACCCTTTCAGGGGATGTGAATGGTCAAAACTATTTTCATAATAACAGTAAAATGTTTTCATTCCAAATACAGTATATATAAATAGACATAAGGTAGAAATGTGCTGGAAACTGTTTAGCAACTGCCTTTCTTAAAAAAATGTACCCAGGTCACACTTATAAAATTAATCTGAATTTATTAACATGTAAATGCTCATGTGGAAAAATTTAACAACCAGCTCTTGTGAACTGGTATGAGCCGATTCTAGCATACCACTCATTGCATATAACCCACATAGATAAAAGCTCTTTGGGGCCCTCAATAATTTTAAGAGTGTAAAGTGATCCTGAGACCAAAAATGTCAAGAACTGCTACATTACACCATAATGCCTCTTTATAGGAGAGGGGCATAGAGTTGAAGACTTGTATCTAACAAAGCAAGAGAGGAAGAGATTGGACTAAAGCAAATTGAGCCTTAAAAAATTCCAAACCACTATTAAGATCTTGAATCATTCATAAAGTAAAACCATGCCTTGGAAGGTAGTGACCCAAGAAAGGGGGAAAAAAGACATTCTGAGAGATCAGTGCAATTTCTTAGCACACATATTACATTTAGAAAGAGAGGGAAAGAAGAAGGGAGGGAGGGAAAGAGAGAGAGAGAGAGAGAGAGAGAGAGAGAGAGAGAGAGAGAGAGAGAGAGAGAGAGAGAGAGAAAGTGGTTTGGAAAGGGAAGAAGAAAGGGGAGGAAAATAGCAAAACATGAAATGTGGAAAGTCATCAATTCAAAAGTATTTATTGAGCATGTCTTGTGCCCAGAATTAAATCCAAACAATCCAAGATGTTCACAGTATTAATGAAATACTTTTGTTCCAGATGTGTATCTCCCAGGCCTTTTCTAAGCCAAAGCAGTCTCCATACCTCACTTCATTCCTTCCCATCAGGACTCAACCCAGACTAGGTTTTTGTTCCCAGGAAGAACTGGATGGAGACAGATGGGCAAAGATAATGAGCATATAAGAAACCTTCATTAGGGATCTATGCAACTGAATTAGCTCTTTGAGAACAAGAATCAAAGGCAGGGGAAGAAATCTAAAGAAAGGACACGGTTAAGTAAAATAGTTCTTTAGGGTGAAATGCTATTCAATAAGTCTACCTGGGAAGAGAGCAAAGTTGTCAAGCTAGTACTGAAAGCTCTCTGCCTATTGGCACTTTCAGACAGATGGCTTTCTAATTAAATGATTACTAGGGCAATCTTCAGCTTCATTGAGAAAGGCATAATATCCAGGAGGAAGAGAGAGTCTGATTACTGTCAGAAGGCAATACAAAAGTCACCAGGCCCACTCTATCCTTACAAACTTGCTAAATGTAGCTTATAGGGTGATTTGCATGTACCCACCTAGTGACCAAGACCAGCATAGTAGTAAAAAGAATGTGTTCGTCCTAAATCTAGTAGCTGACTGAACCCTTGGGGCAATAACTATAAGGCAGAAGTGAAGAAGTTCAAAAAACAAACTTTTATACAATTCTTTGCCTATGGGGCTTTTGCTAAGTAGCTGGGTGTGGCTATGGGTCTAACACACAAAGTTTAAGTAATCTCAGGGACTATTAGCTAAAAAAAATTGAAACCCTTTTCCTACATTGAAGAGACCACATGTAGCAGCATGATTGAGAAGAGCAACAACACAAAGCAGGGGAGATATAACAAAGAGTAGTAGCTCAGTAGAAAGAAAAAACAGTAAAGAGAAGTACAGTAGAGACAATAATTCTAGCAGAATTTTGTAGCACAGCTTACACCAGACCAGCAGATGATATCAATGATTGCACAAGGAAGCAAAAAGAAAACATTTTAGAGTCCCAGAGGGGCTCTACCGTAGCTTAGTGGAGCTTTAGGAATGTGGTTTGACCTGGCTTTGAGCATTCTCTAGGTAGGTATGTACCCTCTATCATGATTGTTTCCTGACTGCATATATTTCTTCATGTTACCTCTGCCACTAGTGGCTTAAAAATCTGTGGGAAAGGATTCCATTGTGTGTCTATATATGTATGTGTATGTATATATGTATATGTGTATATATGTGTGTGTGAGTTTTTCTTATAATTTTTTGTTATTTAGTTAATGTCGTTTGCATAGAACTAATTTGTCTTATGGTTGCTCTGGTAAAAGGAATACTGATGGGGGCTCATGAGTTGCTATTTTCAAATAGATGCATGCACTAAACCTGGTATAACTTTCAAGGGTCCTAGATTTGGCAGCAAGCCAAGACAATAAGAACCATAAAAGTCCTTCTGTATTCTGGTTTGGTCAGACCACAACTGAAGTATTATTTGCAATTCTGGGAATGACGTTTTAGGACAGTAAGTTTAGAAGACAATAAATAACATCAAGAGAAGGATGATGGCTATGGGGAAGGGCCTCACAATTATATCATATTATTATTATTATTTGAAGGGACTATGGATGTTTTCCTGAAGAAAAGAACACTTAGAAGGGAACTCATCCTTGTTTTCAAGTATTTGAAAGGCTATCACCTCAAAAAGGAATTACTCATTCTGCTGGGAGGGCAGATAAAGAGATTAAGGCTCAGAGAGATGCTGACATGCAAACACATTTCTCCTGTCTCCAAGTCCAAGTGTTCTTTCCATACTCTCTATAGAGAGTAACAATTAGTGTCTATAGACTAAGCTTAATTAAATATTTGGATTTTTTTCCTCTAGTGTTTTTTCATTAAAAGAAAACAACAACCCTCTGAAGATACATTTATTTTTTTCATGGAGTGCTGCCTGTCCATTACTCCCAATGGATCCTTTCAGGTAGCTATGAACCAAGAGAGACCTTCCTCCACCAGTTATGAGCTTTGCTGTATTTCTATACTTTTTTTTGGACAAACAGCCTGTGTTGGCAGTTAAAAAGCAAAGTTTGCTGGGGTCCCTGAGGCATGAAGTGTCCTTTTCTCTAGGCTCCCAAGTTTCTCTTTCACAACTAAATATGTAGCTTGTGGGTGTGGAAAAGAGATTTGGTAATGATTTATTGTTCATAATGCAAAACTTATCTAGACTGAAAGAACATTGTTGATATTGATAATATATTCTAGCTCATTCACTTGGCCTTAGGTTTACTACCATCACCACTGATTCAGACTACTAGACAAAGATATTCTGCTCTGGACCTTTCTGACTGAATAGAAACAATAAGGTATTTGCCTTTTTAAATTCATTTTTCCAAGCTGGTTGCCAAGGTCATGTCTCCCCTTGATGGAAGCCATTCACATTTCAAATACCAACAAGTCATCTATGATTGAATGCATTAGAGAGAATGAAAAAGAAGGAGAAGCAAGAGAGATGGCCAGATGTTTATCTTTTTTTTTTCTTTCTAAAAAATATACCACTAAAGGATCTTTAGGGAAGTGCCTCCTCCCACATCCCCCTTACACCCACTCAACTCCAGGGAATATTTGAGGTTAAAGGGATGAGTAACAAACATGTTATTTTATCTTCATGGTGATGTCAGGTCTACTCCTAAATCTTTTTGGTCTCAGTATCTTCTCTAGAAGTAGTTCTTTCTGCTAAGATTTCTGCTAAGGGTCATATCCACCTATATAGAAAAGTGTCAGGAAAGCTAGAGGATATTCGCTGGAAACTTGCATATCATTGGAATATGTCTAAGTAGTGGGATATAGTCATACTTTGCTTCTTCCTGCTAGCAGATGAGCAATCAGTCTACCCTCTCCATGAGACTTCCAAAGCTTACCCTAAGGAAAGAGCCAAAGGAGAAAGGAAGGGGATGGGTTCTGAGGTGAAAAGTAACCTAGAACATAGCTACAATGCAAATTCGAAAAGAAGAAATAAAGGGATAGAAGGGCCATAGGATTATTATGCAGATGTTGGTCATGTCCAGAACCAAGTCAGTGGTATTAGAGCTGAAGAAGAACAAAAGATCACATCTGTCAGGAAAGGGTGCTGACCTAGAGAACTCTGGTACCCCAAGATGAGCTGGGAAGGCTTCCTCTAGTAGAAGGAGTGAGAACCTTGAAATGAGACATCTTAATTGTGCTCCCAAAATGCCTGGATTAACTTGCTAAGCTCTGAGCTTCCAGAAACTGGGAAGAACCATGGGTACCTAACCTGAATAATGGTTACTATAATTTGATTTTTTTCTTTTTTAATTTTATGGTTATGAGTCAAGAACTATATGCATTACCAAGCTATGATTGTGTGATCATCTCTATTAAGAAATGCTTATGACTGATTCCATTGAAAATCCATGGCAACGGAAAGAAAAAAAGCATTTCCTAGTGGGTGGGGGCACCATGAGTAATAAGAGAATAGTTGGATTCCACCATACCTTAGGCTAATGAGGCAAATTCTGTTATTCATGAATGTGGCAGAGCTGGGAGCTAGAAGTAGCCAGGTCTATGAGAGCCATGGAGAGCTTAGCTTTTTCCTAAGAGCTCTCTCTTATATTGGGGGCAGTGAATAGCTGCCAATGTGAGAAAAGGACTGCCACTTTCTAGTCTTCAGCAATGAATAGCATCAAGCTGTTGGCCAGCATGTGGTCAATATTTCATGACTTTTCTCTTTTTGATCATTTCTCACTCTGACACTACATCTGTACCTTCTTCAGAATTAAACCAGCCTCCCTGGCTATGGGTAGGAAGGGCATACAGTTTGCTAGTCATCTACTGCTATGAAATTTACTCTCATTTTGACATTCCCCAATTTTCCAAATTTCTTCTCTTTGTTTGATAGTTTGACCTTTGTTCACAGTGAGCACAGATGCCTTTTTTTGCAGTGCTGAACTTGAACAGAACCAATGTCATTTGTCATTTTGAGGGTTAAAATCATCCAATCTACCATAAAAGAGACTGAAGCAGAGCTCTGAGCCAATGACACTTTATTAAAGGTCCTTGATCCCCTCTAATTAAGTGGACCTCAGATTTTCCTCATGATCTGAGATGTTCCCTTCTTCCAGGGCCTTGTTTTTATAAGGCTTGATACCTGAACCCTCTAAAGGGGCTATACAAAGTACAGAATCCCATTCTTTGATAGACTTTGACATGTTTCAGCTAGAAATGTCATGCCAGCAGTGAGGGGAGAGGTAGGAGGGTGTGTGTGTGTGTGTGTGTGTGTGTGTGTGTGTGTGTGTGTCTCGTGTTGGGGGAAGCATGGGGCATGTCCACTGACTAAGTGGCCATAAGATGGTTATCTCCTCATGTTGGACAAGAGAGAATGATCTGGAGATATAAAAACAAGTTGGAGGACTTTCCATGTAATTGAGCCATGCTGGGATTGGTCACCCTGACAAGGTAAAACAAGGGTGGAGGGCCTCTAATTAACTTCCTATGATTAAGCAAGTGATCGTACAGTCTTTGGCTTACAACTCTGGGGCTGAATGTACAGAAATTAAGTTGCTACCCCTATGGAATCCTATCAAATTTAGTAGTACTGACTGGGATAGAGGAGGGGTGTAAATGAATGATTTCTTGCGTCATTATCCCTACAAGGGCTTTTCAGTTCCTGAGGCCGGCTGTGAGGCATTGACAATGTGCCAGGACTGCCCACTCTCATTGTTTCTCTCTTTATTTCCAATACTAGTGATGCTTAGTTCTGCTTTCTACTGTTTTGCCACACTTATTAGAAATTATGTTGTCTTGTTTGCTTTTTCTATTCTGAATATTTGGTTAGGCTAAAATAGCTTTCTTATTCTGGAATGGAGTAGATACAAATTAGATTTGAGGAAAATGCAAGAGAGAAGTTAGAAAGAAAATCTAAAATCTTTAATATGCTTCTAATCTGCCAAAAATTCACTTTTATGGGTATTTAATGAATAGATTTCCCCCAACTCAGGAATTTATAAGAAAGCCAAATTTCTCCACTAAGCAAATAATCAAACCCAATATAATCTCTCCCTTTATCCAATTTTGCCCATACTGGGAAGTATTTTCTTTAAGATGGTCACAAAAGAGAGAGAACAAAGTTATGTGGCAGGTAAAAGATGAATGACTGAGGAAACAAAGGTTTGATCTTCCAAGCAAATCGATTTATTAAGCAATATATGCCAATTGCACAACAATTTGGGACCAGCCCCCTTCCTCAGCTTATGGCTGGACCCCCATTACAGGGGGAGATAAACTTTTATACATTAAAAATAAACAAATAAGATCAATTAATTAGTTATATTAAGTAATCTGATTTACAATTGGAAGAAAGATTACAGACTTTCCAAGTTGGGAGGGGGAGAGTGAACAGATCCAGTTCCCTGAATTCAGAAAAGGAGATATTTTATTCCCCAAGTATCTGTAAATAATCAATGGAACATGGAAACAATAAATGATTGATCGGTATGGGGCCAGTTTTCAGATAAGATATATGGATTGCTTGAGATTGTGAGAAATTGTGAGAAAACTCTTTGCATCAATCTTTGGATCTTACTGAGTTTCTGGTCAGCATAACTTGGGTCCTTAGTTAAGGGTCTCTAAACAGTAGGCAGGGGTAGCCCAGTTTCCCAGACACACAGGACTAAGTTGAAACAAAGCAGTAAGGTTTCCCCACAACTGAATAAAGTTTTCTCGCAGAACAGAAGTTGGACTAGACCTGTAACTGAATGGAAAGGGAACGGAGCTAGTTCCAGAATTGGGTCACAAAATGACATCAGTGTGGTTCACTCAATTCTCACAATTAACCACTTGCTGTCCTAATCCCCCAATTCCCTCAGTTATAAAGAAGAGGACCTATGGTTTTATTGATCAAGAGATGAGGAAGTTCCCTTTTCCAATGAGGTCAGCACCTTTTGTGTACCTTGGAGATTTAGAGAATTTCCTAAAGCACTGAGAAGCCAAATGATCTTTCTCCAGACTCACATAGCCAATATGTGTCAGAGGCAGGATTTGAACCCAACTCTTGATGGCTCCAAGGCTACTTCTCTATCCATTACGCTATGGATGCCTCATGGAAAGTTATGCCATCTTTAAAAGTAGTGTGTGGCATGATTGTATATTTCACTGAATCACAGAATCTCAGACTTAAAAGGGACCTCTAGGCCTTGCCCTACTGAGATGCTGACCTACAATGGCCCCAATACTTCCTACCTTTGTTTAAATGCTTCACTGACTAGGAAGTCGCTGCCTCCTCAGGCAGCACATATCACTTTTAGAAAGTTGCAATTCTTAGGAATTTTTTCCTTACATTAGTTTGAAATCTGTCACTCTGGGCCTTCTACTTATACTTCCTAATTCTGTCTTTACAGTCAAGTAAAAAATATCTAAGCCCTCTTTCTACTAACAATCTTTCAAATGATATCATGGAATCCCCAAGTCTTTTTTCTCCTATATCCTTCATGTGATTATGATAAAACATGAATTCTAGTTCCCTTATGATCATGAACTCTAGTTCCCTTATGATCAACCCAGCATCCTTTATAAAGTGTGGTGGCTAGAACTTAATGCCATTCTCCAGACATTATGTCACCAGGGTGTTATTGACTATTAAAAGTGCCCCAAAATCATATTAGGTTTTTTGGTTGTTAGGTCAAATTATTGATACCTATTGAACCTGAAATTCAGTTAAGTCAAATAACACTTCCCCAAAGTCTAAAGTTATATGATGCCTTTTCGATGAACCCATAGCAGCTCCTGGTGATCATTGCTTCCTCCTCTAAGAGGCCATCACTGAATTGTCCCTCTTGGGAAAACAAATGAACAAAAACCAAAACAAATATGAGAATTTAATGTGTTTTAGGATAGAATGCTGAGCCCGGAATCAAGAAAACCTGGGTTCCAGTCCCACCTCTTACTAGATGTGTGATCTTGGGCAAGGTATGTAACCTCTCAGTCTCAAGGTCTTCATCTCTGAAATGGGGATAAACATACACTTAGTGATGTATATGCAAAGCACTTTGCAGATTTTAAAACATTAGGTCAATGTTACTACTCTTAAGCTTATGATGAAACTGATGTAGAGCGCCCTAAGTAGTTGAAACAGGAATAGTTATTGTATGAGATTCAATTCAATGAATATATTAATTGCCATTTATGTGCCAAGCTCCATGTTAGACACTTGGCATACAAGGCCAAAATGAAACTATCTCTGCCCTTGGGAGCTTATGTACTATCATGGGGATATACCAGGTAGGTAAGTAAATAAATGTGTATTATATACGATGTAATTGAAATTGATTTCAAAAGGGAGAAGGTACAAATAAGGAAGATCAAGAAAGGATGCATGGTGGTGGTAGTAGAGGGGAAGGCTGTAGTCCTTGAGTCATGTTCTGAAGTTAATGACTCTGTGAACCAGAAATGGGCTTGTAATGGAGCGCAAGAATTCAGGTTCTATCTTGCTGGTCAAAGTATTCAAGCATTGTTGTCATCCAGTTGTTCAGTCGTGTCTGACTCTTTGTGAACCAAACCATACATGGGGTTTTCTTGGCAAGGATAGTGGAGCATTTGCCATTTCCTTCTCCATACCATAGTGTTAAATACTTTACACCATGCTGGAAATTGGACCCATCTCATAAACACTGTGCCCCTAAAGAATTTAATAAACTAAACTACATATGCATCAGAATCAGTGACCTTTCATGCCAAGAGAGCAGACTTAGAGGCCAGGAAAACCTGGGTTCAAATTCCACCTCTGACACATATTGGCTATATTATTCTAGGGAAATCACTTGACTTCTTAGTGCGCCAGGGAATCTCTCTAAAACTTTTAAGTTGCTGACCTGCATGGGGAGAGGGAGTCTAGTTCCCAATATATACACACCCAGACAGAGGATTAAACTAACAGAGAAAATACCATATCAATTTTCTCTTGAATTATATTTGGTTTTCATAATTTAAATGTCGAAAAATACTGTGGTCATTTTTAAGAGACCAGAAGCCTTCAACACTCCCAAGGATCTGTAATTTTTTTGGTCTGGGTAATCCCTCTGCTAAAGCAGATTGGAACTCATCTCCACTTGCCCAGGACTTAGTAGTCAGTCTACTAGAGCTGTTGTGGCTGAGAGATCCAACACCTTATGGCCAATATGGTGATTGAATCCCTCCTCTCCAAATTTACGAAACTTATATTGCTTGAATCCTGGCCTAGGTGTGGGCCCATGCTTGGAAACTTTCTAGTTGAGACAGCAGCATAGCTTGTGTCGATCACCGAGTTTCTCTGCCTTCTAGAGACAGAAGAAGTTGTTTTAGGTAGAACTTTCCTCATGTTTAATCAGCCTAGGTAGGGATGTCATTGTTTTGAAAGGTTTTGTCCATGGGAATGTGTTCACATGTTGGAGTCACCGTCCTGGTTAGGGCTCAGGGCCCTTTCCCAAGTAGCCACCCACGGGAGACAAAAGCCAGAGTTTACATTGGTCAGAATACAAGGGAGGCATGTGAGAAGCTGATTTACCCAGCCCTCTCTTTTGCGGGAACCACAGTCTTTTCCATTTCCTCTTTAAAACCGGAGCCTGGGAAACTCATCAGGAAGAGGGTCACTCATTTTAAAGATGTTATATAATACAGGGTTGTTGGCTCAGGAAAGGGAATGGAAAAGCCATTTCTAACATCAAGACCGAGGCAGGTAGGTAGTGGTGACTTCTCACTAGTTCACTTGTGTTCTTCTTTGGCTTGGGAGAAACCTTCATCTGACTGCCAGAGCTTCTGGATGTTTGCTGGGGTACTTGGGTATGGCTGGGAGTGAGGCTGCTATCTGGCATAATGGAAAGAGTTCCAGACTTAGAACTGAAAAGACTCGAGTTTTAATCCTGCTTCTGACACTGACTTAAGTTGTGTCAACCTGGGCAAATGTCTCAATCTTTCACAAACAAGTTTCCTAGTCTATGAAATGTGGATAAAACTAGCAACTTCCTCATAGGGTTGTTATAAAGAGCAAATGAAATAATATGTGAAAAGGGCTTTGCAAACCTTGAGGTTCTACATGGATGCTAGCTATTATTGCTATCATCAGCAATTATTGTATTGTCATCACCATCATCACAGTGGTTGTAGTAGCAGTAGCAACAGCAGGAGGAGTAGGATTAGCAGCAGCAGGAGTAGCAGTACCATGGTGTAATAGAAAGAGGGACAATTTGAAATCAGAGGAACTGGATTCAAATCCCACCACTGCTCCTTACCAGCTATATGACCTTGGGCAAGTCATTTTCCCTCCTCCGAGTCTCGGTTTTCTCCTCCAAACTAGTAGTTGTACAAGAAGACTGTAAGGTCTCTTCCAGCTCCAAGTCTATGATCCCATAATCTTTTATTGAAGGGATACAAACAGCCTTGGTATTAGCCGGAATGACCGGAAGCTTGCAGAATTGGACACTGTTAATTAAGCTAAAATACTTGCTCTGAAGTAACCAAATGGATCTGCTTTCCAATGTCCTTTTCTCATCTATTACTTACAACATTAAGAATTTCCCTTCCTCCCTCCTCCCTGGAAAGTTGCCAAGACTCACAAGGAGGCCTCTCATGCAAAGCAGCATCCAGTCTAATGAGCCCGACTCCAGCTAAATTAGAGGGCTGCTAGGTGGTACAGTGAATAGAGTGCCAGGCCTGGAGTCAGAAAGACTCATCTTCCTAAATTCAAATCTGGTCACAGACACTTACCAACTGTGTGAACCGTGGGTAAGTCACTTAACCCTGCTTGCCTCAGTTTCCTCATCTGTAAAATGAACTGGAGAAGGAAAAGGCAAACCATGCCAGTATCTTTACCAAGAAAGCCCCAAATGGAGTCCTGGAGAGTCAGACATGACTGAACACCAACAACAAAGTTAAATCAGACAGACGCTGCTGTTCCCATGCCGTAAAAAAGTGTATATGCAGCATAGCATACCTCTGTGCCTTTGTTGTATTATTTTTACAGGAACACAATAAAACCATGCTCTTTATGTGTTTACTTCTTTCGTCTCTGATGAAACCCATTTCCCTAAGGTCCTCCTGTAAGAGCCAGTCAGAATACCTTCAAGAGGAATTTAGAACCAGGCAGATTGGCCGGCTTTCTTACATGAAAACACAGGCTCTACAGTTTAGTGAGAGACAGTGTGGTGTAGTGGCATGAGTGGCAGACCTGGAGTCCAGAGAGAACTGAGTTCAAATCAGGCAGCTAGGTGGGGTGGTGGATAAAGCATGGGGACTTGGAGTTCTAAAGACCTGAGTTTAAATCCAGCCTTAGATAACTACTAGCTACGTGACCCTGGGGCAAATCATTAAAAACAAAACAAACAAATGACAACTGTCTACCTCAATTTCCCCATCTATGAAAAGGGAATGGTAATAGCACACACCTTCTAGGGCTGTTGTGAGGATAATATTTGTAAAGTGTTTTGCAAATGCTAAAGCACTAATTAAGTGTTAACTAGCTAAATCTTTTTTTTCTCTTAACCAGAAATCAGATCCCTGATACTAGTTATGTGATTTGCAAAGTCACTTATTCTATGCCTCAGTTTCCCCACTGGTAAAATGAGGTGAATACTTATGTACTTATTTATCCCTAAGAGTTGTTGAGAGGGTGAATGAATAAATAAATGAATGAAAAAATACCTACTAAGTGCTTACTGTGTGCCAGCCACAGTGTTAAGCACAGGGGTTACATAAACAAAATTCGAGACAGTACCTGTCCTCAAAAATTATTTTAATAAGGGGCAACAGTACATATAAAAGGATAATGATCGCAGGTGGGAGTTTTCATCTGGGGAGTCACAGGGATGGTGAACTGATCCATAGGGCAGTCAATGAACATACCCTTTGAAAAAGTAATGACAGTATTCATTTGATTGCTACACTCAGAGCCATAGGTGGACAGACAAAGGTCTGGGCAGTAGATGGGTTCATGCTTAAGCAAATGGGAAGAGGGTCTGGGTGGGCAGCTATATAGGAAGAGAAGGTCGGCATGGTCTGTTTGTGGATGTGGATGTGGAGCCAGCTAGACATCATGAACTAGGTAAGTCTGTCCTCAGTCACTACTTGAAACAGTTTGATTCCAAAGTAGAAGTTCCAAAAATAACTTTATTGACTTCCTCAGGCACTAGAGGAATGAATTATAGAGGTTTTACCAAGAGGACCTATGCAGAGAGCAATGCAGACCTATAGCAAGATGGCCTGGGGGGACAGCTGGACGGAATGAGATGCTGAAGCATGGAACTCACATCCAAATGGGGGAGCAAATGAAATAATGGAACTGAAAAGCTTGGCGCACTGAAAGTGTTAGGAAAACATCCGTTTTTATTATCAGAAACTAAATCCATAGCCAAAAAGAACTGCTGAAAAGCATCAAGGACTCTGAGGACTTTTCAGAGGGCAGTAACAGAGGTATCCACATGTTGCTGAGGAGGAGCAGACCTTCTCAGTGCGACTCTGAGTCTTTACCTGAGGCTTGCGACAGAGATGACAGGAAATGGAGTAGGTCTAAGAGAAGGCAAGTGTCAGGAAAGAAATTTGGCCCTTTCTGTCAAGGTGGAGTGAGCTTTGTCCCTTCTGCAGACAGTCTAAAGAAAGGGGATGGACAAAAATAGGTATAATGGATGGAGAAGGGAAGGGAATTTAAAAACTGAGAGGAAGAGTCAGAAATATGGCTAAAAATAATACAAGTAAATAGATAATATGCAGAATTGTCTTCCCTTCCCATAAAGAAGAACCAGTCCCTGCCCTCAAGGATGCATTTTACTGACCAGTATGTCCTATATCTACACAGAGTCCCTGTAAAATGAGGGGACCGATTGCAGTTTACTCATTCCACAAATGAGTTAAAAGAAGTTCGTCACAGAGTGGATAGCACCATGATCATGATGGATTTGGCATCAAAGGATGTGGATTCAAATCCTTACATTCTGTTTAATTTGTGTGACCTTACGCAAGTCTCCTTATATGTGAAGCGAGGGGGGTGACTAAATGATCTGAAAGACCACTTCCAGATCTTGATTTATGCTCTTAGATCAGGAGTGGGGAACCTGTGGCCTTGAGGTCAAAGGGCTGCACTTGAGGACCTAGAGGGCCACATGTGGCCTCGAGGCCGCAGGTTCTCCACCCCTGTCTCACATGATAGAGGATAAGGTACAAGAAGAGAACACAGGTTGAGGGGCCATTATGTTCCTTCATATCTCTGCCCATTAACAAAACCATAATGGCAAAACTCAGGTGGGAATTTGAGGAAAAAAAAACAAGGCAGAAGTGGGGTCACTGATGGAGATGTGGGTGGATCTAAATAAAAACAGAGACAAAATTGGAGGAAAAAAATCACTTTTGAATACTTCTTGGGCTAACTCCTAACAATAGGTTATGCTTTTTTGGCAGAAATCTGTCATTTCATATCCAAGCAAGCACCCATGACCGGATGGTATAGAGTCAGACAGGCAGGACGTGTCTGACTGATGCATCTGGACAGGAAATCTTAAATATGGTTTTTTTTTCTTAAAAAGAAAAAAAATAATCTCAGCCACACGTGTTTTTACTTTCGTTCTCAGCTTTCTGCCTGTGAAAACACTGGACACGTTATTACAGGTCGAGTTTCTCAAGAGAACGGTAGCACTTTTGAAACGTTCCAAGAGACCCATGAAATTCATACTGGAAAAGGGAGATTTAGCTATTTTTTTATCTCCCGTGCTCTTTTGAAATAGATATTTATTTTTACACATTTTGCCCCAAGTAGAACAGGATGGTGAATTTCCTCAAAGAACAGGGAAGTGATGCCTGTTCCAGAAATAACTCAATGTTGCTCTATCAGCAGGAACCTATTAGTGAGGGTGTGAAGTAAATCTTCTGGAATCCCAGGTTAAGGATCATAGGGTTTTGGGACTGGAAATAGCCTTAGACATTGGAGCACTCATTGAAATTACTTTTTCTTGGACCTTGTTCTTCATTGGGGTTGGGTAACGAGCAAATACACTTTTGGATCTGAAAACCCTGACTTAGAGATTCATCAAATGATGCGGTTGGAAGAGGCCTCAGAGCTCAGCTTGTCTGATTTCACAGATGAGGAGAGCGAGGCCCATGATTTGCAATTGCATTTGATTTGAGTGAGGGAGGGCTGTACAGAGTCACCAGCCTCACTTTCTCCTCCAGAGCCATCTGGGTCCAGTGGCCAGATATTGATCAGGATGACTGGTCCTCATTAATATATGTAATACATTGCAAACAGAAGTTAATATATATATATGAACTTTTTTCTACATCAACCATAGAAAGTACATAGTACAGGTATTATGAACTCCAAAAACAGGGTGGGATAATGTAAGAGCTGTTGGAGGCACTGGGTCTAGAGATTAGGAATCAAATTTAGCCACTTAAAAATTTACATGACAAAAATTTTAATAAAGATCTCTTTATAAAATGCATACACATACACATATGTGCACACATGTATGTATCTACGTGTATGGGGCATCCCAAAAGTCTTAGTGCAGTTTTAAGCTTTAATAACTTCAGATGTATAAAGGCTGTAAACTTAGAAAAGTAAACCATGTGAAAGTTTGGTTATTTAAATTTTATGTAAATATGTTATTTTGTGAATTTCGAATAAAATTTTAATTTTATCAAGATTTATGTATGCCAGTTTGTGGATGATACTTGGTCAGTAGAAGATATCCTCTTGCTGGGTCACTTTGGTCATCTGATCAATTTCCAGTAGGTTTGAATCCAGGTTTTAAGGATGGCTCTGTACCCACTTAAACATTCTCTCTGTAGATGGATAGATAAACAGAAGGATGGATGGATGGATGGATGGATGGACAGACACTGACATATAGAAAGATAGATAAATAGATGGATAGTTGGATAGATAGATACGCTTACATATATGTATGAATATACATATAAATAAAATGTTTCTATGTATACATGCTCTCGGGACATGTGATTTCATCGATGTGAAAGGATTCAAATACAAAAATTCTCCTTCACTAATTCAAATCAGCAGTTCATCTGTAACTCAAAGTCTTAAGGGAGATATAGCAAGCATGGAGGACAGACTGTACAAAGACCAAGAGAGGAGAATTGAAATGTGGATTAGGAAATAGCTAGGAGTCTATGTAAACTTGTGTGTAGAGTCAATCAATGGGTGGGAATGTGATATGAAATGTCTGGGAAAGTAGGTAGGAGTCAACTATGGAGGATTTAAGAAAAGGTCCCTTTTAACTCAAAAATCCATGATCCTGTGGTACTATGAAAAAAAATGAATGAAGAGTTTGTGTGTTATCCTCATGACCATAGGGAGCCACTGAGCTTTTGGAACTGGGGAGTGATAAGGAAGACTTTTATTCTGGGAATACTAATGTGTCAGCTCTGTGGCCAAAGCATTGGAACGGGGGGACACTAGAGACTGGGGGACAAATTAAAAGGCTCTGTAATCCTAACAGGTGAGAGGCTGACTTAAATACAAGTTCGAATAATAACTTCTGTGGGAGAAAGTTTGATAAGATAGCAGCTGGCAGACCAGCCTGCCATAGAGAGGCCTGATTTCAAAGGGATAACTAGGGAATGACATAGGGCCCAGGCTGGGGAAACACATTGGCAAGCAGAAAGCTTTGCTTCATGGCTCTGAGTCTCTCATTTACTGAGATGCCTTCCATGGCAGGGAAGGGAATTGATTAGTGGATGCCGATGTGAGCAGACCAGGCAGAATCCACAAATCAAAGTGATTTGAGAGAGGGGAACTGTAAGATCAATCCATGAGAAGAGGAGGTGATGGTGGAAAAACACCAACAAAACCAAGAGACACATGGAAGTGACTAGAGAGAAGGGTGCAGGTTACGAAAGCAGTCTGTGGTGGTGACAGGTGGTTCTACCAGTTGTCTCTGGGGAGCAGCCTTGATCCCGGGTGCCTTTGGAGCCCTATTCCTTTTGGTCCTTCAAAGGTTGTGACAGAATGGTCCTGATCTTTACTCAAAAGGCAGAGTCACAAGCAGCAGCAGGGTTTATATGCAAATATCTGGATGTCCCATTTTTGGGTAGTTCATGGATAAGCCATGTCCAGAAGAGAGATATCAGCACAGTGTAAAAGCTTTAAGGGCATGCCTTGGAAGAATCAGTTGAAGGAACTAGAAGCAGGAAGAATAGGCTCTAATTTACTTTTCCTCAGGCTAAATAGCCCCAGACATGCTGTCTTCAAATATCTGAAGGGCTGTCAAGAAGCATTAGACTTAGTCTGCTTAATCCCAGAAGGCAGAGGTAGGAGCAGTGGGGGTAGGGAGAAGGTTTTAGAGAAACTGAATTAGGGTTAATGTAAGGTGGCACAGTGATAGACCACCAGGCCTGGAGTCAAGAAGACCTGAGTTCAAATTCAGCCTCAGATACTTACTAGCTGTCTGACCTTGGGCAAGTCACTTTACCCTGTTTGCCTTGGTTCCTCATCTGTAAAATGAGTTGTAAATGACAAACCATTCCAATATTTTTGCCAAGAAAACCCCAAATAGGGTCACTGAGAATTGGACAGGACTGAACAACAACTAGGAGAAAGTCCTTAAAACTAGTCCATTGTGACAGCCACGTGTCATAGGGGATAGGCTTGGAGTCAGGAAGACCTGACCTTGAATCCTGCCTCAGACACTTACTAGCCATGTGGTCCTGGCTAATCACTTTAAAATGAAGCAAACAATAGCCACCACTTCCCAGAATTACTGTGACAACTAATATATGTAAAACTACTTTATAAACTTTAAATGCTCTATAACAATAATAAAAATTCTCATGTAAAATATAATATATAATTTATTGTTGTTATTAACAAGTAGAGCCATTCCAAAGTATGATGGGCTGCCTCCGATGCTAATGGGTTCCCCTTCTCTGGAAATCTTCAAGGAATTGTCGGATAGCAAAGCTTGACAGGTTTACCAGAGGCTACGTGACTCGCCTAAGGTCATGTTGTCAATGGATCTAAGGCAGGACTTGAACCTGAATCTTCCTGGGTTCACAATTCTTATTCCAGGTACAAATTGGCCTCAGTGGTCTCTGAGATCACAACTAATTCTCTAATTCTTTGCTTTGGTGATTCTCTGATTTATGAAATCTCGGTTACTCATATTGTGTTGTACTGATATGATGGTGACCGAAAGTCAGCGCTTTACAACAACTTGTGGCATTGGTAAAATACTGAAATCCTTGCCCTGGCCTGCTCTGTCTCAGGTCCTGGCCACTCGGGAGGTGGTCTAGGTTTCCAGGGAGAAGGCCAGGATGGGGGTAAGGGAAGCAGGAGAAAGGAAGAGGAATCCTTAAAAAGAAGTTAGACATTTTGAGAGTAAAGATCTTTGTTAGTAAAAGTTTTCTAGACAAGTAAAACTTCTTTTTATGAGGTGGCAACTTTGGGAAACTCTCATCTATAACTAAGTAGTCTTCAGTCTGGTGCGTGGATTCAGGGTAAAAAGAAGGCACATAAATCCATGTACCATTCTTCTGGCATATGTGGTCCCTGGCACATGCTGATATTGCTCCTTGAGGAATCCATTTGGGTGTGTGCAGTGCCTGAGACCCAACAATAAAAGGTCAGATCCTTGCAGCACGTGCTGAGCCTGGCAAAGTATAATCCCAGAAGTCTTGGCTTTCTTTAGCTTTCTGGACGTCCTGATTACCTTTTGGCTCATCTCAATACTGAATTTATTTTCCAGCGTCTCTGTTCTTGGTCTCTGCCTCCCAGACTCTCTGGTTGGACCCTTGGCCCAGACTCAGACCACTGTGTTCCTTCTCTACCTCTTCCTGGCTCTGACTTTGGCCTGAGCCATTCGCCCCAACCCCTCCCAATGTACAGCTATCTCCTACCTGATGAAGCCTTGGAAGTTAACCCTTGCTCGGGCCAATGCCAGTTGAGTGGACACAACAGGAATCTAGTTTGATGGCCAGTAGCCCAGAAGACATGTAGACCTAACCATTGTTAGGAAGCCTTCTGTGAGTTTGCATAGGGCTGGTGAAAGAGCCAAACCTAGGTATAGTTATGACTTGTCATATACTTGTGATGGTTCCTTTTCTTCACTGCCTCTTTCTTCTCCTTCAAACCCAGGTTCTCACCAGCAGCATGGTATGGTGGAAAGATGGAAGAATTTGAGTAAGAAAGTTCTCCTAGTTCTTCTTTTAGAAAAGGAAGGGCTGGATTAGAGGCTCTCTAAGGTCCCTTTCAGTTCTCCATCTATCATTCTATAATGCTCTCGCTTTGGTTATTTTTCCCTAGGCAATGCCTTGAGCTCTAGACTTTTACTAATTCATCCTCACTCTTCAACATTTGCCTATCCTACATCCCCTTCCTCGGGAAATCTGCTTGGTAACTGGCTAAGTAATTTAAGAAACTAATTGGAGCCCAGACGTTAATGGCTATTCATAGCTTAATGTTTTGCTCCCAACAAATAGCATTGGCATTTTCAGAAGGGCCTTTGATTCCTTAATTTAAGAGAGTGACTTGTGGTGGAAATTCCCAGACATCACAGCAGGCCTGAAAGAGGGAGATTTTCTTCATAACAGGTAAGTATCTATCTGTAAGATTAGCCCTAAATGAGGGAATCAGGGTCACTCCATAGTAGATACTTAATAAATGCCTATTGGCAAAGAATTGGAAATTAAGGGATGCCCATCGATTGGGGAATGGCTGAACATGCTGTGGTATATTATTGTAATGGAATATTATTGTGCTATAAGAAATAATGAGCAGGATGCTCTCAGAAAAACCTAGAAAGACTTACATGAACTGATGAAAAATGAAATGAGTAGGAGAACATTGTGCACAGTAACAGAAATATTGTAAGATGATCGACTGTGAATGATTTAACTATTCTCAGCAATACAATGGTCCAATGCAACTATGAAGGACTTAGGATGAAAAATTCTGTCCATCCCCAGAGAAAGAACTGATGGTGTCTGAATACAGATTGAAGCATACTTTTTATTTTTTTTATTTTTCTTGGGCTTTTTAAAAGGTCTATGTTTTCTTTTACAACATGACTAATATGGAAATATGTTTTGCATGACTACACATGTATATTCTATATCAAATTACGCCATCTCAGTGAGGGGGTTGGGGAGAAAGGGAGAGAATTTGCAACTCAAAGTTTTCAAAATGAATGTTAAAAATTGTTTTCACATGTAATTGGGGGAAAATATAATACTAAATAAATAATGTGTTAAATGCCTGTTGACTGACTAACCTAATGAATAATTGGTAAAACTTTTCTTCTCTAAATAGTTTCTGAAGGTTGGGCGCTATGTATTTACAGACAAAAGCTCAGTTAGTGACAGTTATTTGGAGAACACAAGTTTCAAAAAATCCTACTCCTTATTTTTACAAAGCTCTTGGATCCCAACCTAGTACAAATCTAGTCTTGCAATGTCTGCAACCTGGAGGAGGGAGGAAAGGATTTGGCTTCTTGTCTTTGTCCTTAAATCTACTGTAGTAAAGAGAAGTGGTGGTGCACACCTATAGTCCCAGTTACTGAGGGACTATAGACTGGTGGATTGCTTGAGCTCAGACGTTCTGAGCTACAGTAGGGCTAAAAGCCAATCTGGTGGCAATGCTCAGTCTGGCATCAATATGGTGATCCCTGGGAGCTAGAGGGCACCAGGTTGCCTTTTATTGTTGTTGTTCAGTTGTTTCAGTCATGCTGGACTCTTGGTGACCCCATATTTGGGGGTTTATGGGCAGAGATCCTGGAGTGGTTTGCCATTTCCTTCTCTAGCTCATTTTTAGATGAGGAAACTGAGGCAAACAGGGTTAAGTGACTTGCTTAGGGTCACACAACTAGTAAATGTCTGAGGTCAGATTTGAACTCAGGTCTTCCTGACTCCAGACCCAGCACTCTGTCCACTGTGCCACCTAGCTGCCTCCCCCATATTATTAATTATAAAATATTATAAATTTATATTTTATATATAATATTAATAGCATATAATTTAATTTTCCCCTTATCTCAATTCTAAAAATAAAAATACATTATAGATAATTATATTATTAATTACATATAACTATATGTTATATATTATATTATATGGACATATTAATTATATAACTATATTTATAACATCCACATATAATTACATACTAAATTATTATAATTACATACTGTATTATCAATTATACACACATATGCACACAGACTGGTTCTTATTTCACCAGGGCTAGACATGCAGGGTCTACTCACAGACCCAGCCCCACTGTTGACCTACTGATTGGAACACATTTTGACCAGCTCTGTTTTCAACCTGAACCTTAGTTCTTTAGAGAGAGAACTTTTTTTGGCCTCACCTTACCTGGGTTACATGGGCTTATTTGATTTCATAGGGTCATAGATCTGGAGCTAGAAGGCACCTCATTGGGCACTAGTCCAAACCTTTCATTCTACAGATGAGGAAACTCAGGTCTAGAGAAGTTTATTTGTCCAAGATGACACGGGAAACAAATGGGAGAGTCTGGATTTAAATTAAATTTCCTTCGTACTCTTTCTGCTGTAACTCGTTGCCCCTTGTAGATAGGCTTTCTGGGAAATGCATGTGAATTCCTTTATTGCAATATGCAAACTCAATCCAAAGGCTTTGGCTTCTTTTTCAAATTTGAAGAAGCCTTCCTTGGGAGATTGTGAGCTCCAAAGCCACTCTGCAGTAGAGGCTGAAGACTTTCATAGCTTGGCAGTACAAATGGCATTGTTGGGCTTGGGTGGGTGTAGCTTGTGGCAATACCCAAGTCCAGCTGAAATCTATTGTCTGATGTTGGAGAATCAGCTGCAGGGCTATGTATAGAGTCATGAAACTACCAGCCCAAAGCCTGAGTGCTTCTCTTCCCTTCTGTGTAATGTTGTCCAAGTCACTTCACTTTTCTGAGTCTCACTTTCTCCATCTGTAAAATGTAACTTGACTATTTAGTACTCAAGGAGCAAATGAGTAAACAGGGTGATATGCAGCCTCCAAAGTTTATGTGATATAAAAATCTTTATCAAATTGTTTGCCTTCTCAGTGACAAAGGGGATGAGGGAGATAGAGAATTTGGAACTCATAATTTAAAAAAATGAATGTTAAAAATTGTTTTTACATGTAATTAGGAAAAAAAGTTTGTGTGATCTTCTTGTTCTGCTTTAAGAAGCATGGTATCCAAGACTAGGAAGGTGATGTCCTGGAGTGTTGCCTTTGCTTCTGGAACCGTATTTAATGAAGGGGATTTATAAACTGGGTAGCATCCAGAGGAGTGCAGGGATGCTGAAGGGTAGGGTGTCATGTCATGTAGGAATTAGAAATTAGGGGTGTTTCCTCTGGGAAAGAAGCAATCCACGGGGACATAACAGTTGTCTTCAAGTATGAATAACTGGCACCTGGAAGAGGGATTAGAATTGCAACACTTGGTCTAAGAGGGCCAATAAGTGGGAAGAATGGCTAGGTGATGGGATAGCTAGGTGGCACAGTGGATAGAGCACCAGTCCTGGAGTCAGGAGGATCTGAGTTCAAATGTGACCTCAGAAACTTATTAGCTCTATGACCTTGGACCAGTCACTTAACACTAATTGCCTCCAAAATAAAAAGAAAAGGCTAGATGAAATAGAAAAGTAGATTTTGACTTGATGTGAGGAAAAATTTCTAACACTCATAGTTATCTCAAAGTGGGATGAGTTTCCTCTGAAGGTACTGGGCTTCCTTTCCACAGAGATCTTCAGGCAAAGGCTGAGTGATCTCCTTCTGAGTGTGTTGCAGATGGAATCCGTGTACAGGTATGGATTGGATTAAATGGCCTCTAAAGCCCCTTCCTTATTGGAACATCTCTGATTCTGTGCAATAGAAGAATGATGGACTGAATAGGAAGAGGAAATTGAGTAGGGATGAATGGAAAGCCCTACACTCTGGTTTGTAAAAGTCATTTTCATAAATATAAACAGGGTGTGGCATAGGTAAGTAGTTTACCTGGAAAAGATCTGTAAAGTTTTAAGTGTACTATATAAGCTCATTAAAAATCAATAATATGGGGCAGCTAGGTGGTGCAGTGAGTAGAGCACTGACCCTGGAGTTGGGAGGACCTGAGTTCAAATCCAGCCTCAGACACTTGACACACTTACTAGCTGTGTGACCTTGGGCAAATCACTTAACCCCAATTGCCCTGCCTTCCCCCCTGCAAAAAAAAGAATCAATAATGTGATATGGCAACCTGGAAAGACTTCATTAAGGAGAAAAGTGTGCAGAGCACTGGCAATCATAGTCCCGGTGCATTCTGTCCTGGAGTAGTAAGTTTGGTTCTGGGAGCCACATTTTAGAACACAGAAGCTAGACTGCTCCCCTGAGGATGGCGACCAGTTTTGTGAATGAGCTGAACTCTATACCACTCAGGATCAGTTGAAAAAAAGAGAAAAAATAACAACTTTGAGCAAACAAGTCATTTTGGCTATTATAAATACCCGAATTAACCAGAAAAGATAGATGAAGGAAGATGCTATCTGCCACTAGAGAAAGAACTGATAAATAGAGGTATGAATAACATGATTTTACATATATAAATAGACATACACACATACATGCATACATATTTGTATTTAATGGTAACCATCTCTAGAGTGGGGGTGGGAAGGAAAAAAAGAAATTTGCATAACTTTATTACACATTTAAAAGGAATAGCAAACTGTACATAATAGATTTGCAGTTTCATGTGCAATTATCCTTTTTTGCTTGTTTTGGTCCATAAATTAAAAATAAAATTTTAAATTATAAAAAACCCTGAGTGGTTAGCCTATAGAAGAGCAGACTTAAGGGGACCATAAAACAGTCCTTATGTATTCGGAGGACTGTTGAATGTAAGGAAGATTAGATTTGTTCTCCTTGGTCCCAGAAGGAAAAATCATGTGGAAGTCCTAGGAAGGCAGATTAAGGTTCACATTAGAAAATGATTTCTTACAATTAGAACTATCCCAAGTGAAGAAGGCTCTCTTGAAGAGTTGCTAAAGGTCTTCACGCAAAGGCTAGCTGACCACTGCCATGTACAGAGGTTTCTCCTATTCAGGAATAAGTTGGATTAGATAAAAAAAAAAAAACAAAGGAACAAACAAACAAAAAACAAAACAAGTAATTCTTAGAATGATCTTGTAATAAGAAAACTTACTGGCTGTAATAATTGACATTTATATAGCACTTCAAAGTATACACTTCATATATGTATAACACACAGGCCAAATGCATTATCTTATCTATGCCTCTCAACAACCCTGTGAGATGGTACTCTGGATAATATTATTCCTATTTTAGAAATGAGGAGCCTGAGGCTCAGAGAAGTTAAATGACTGTACTCATGGCCACCCAGCTGACAAATAGTAGTAGTGACATTTGAACCCAGGTTTCCTGATTCAAATACAGTATTCTATTTACTATCTTATATTGCCTCTTAGGTTCCTTTAGTCTCTGAGATTCTATAATTAAGAAAAAGTGATTTGTGCATTATCATATGCTATATAAATGGAAGGGATTTTATTCTCATCACCCCTCTATGCCTAAAACAGCTGATTATCTAAAGAGAAAAGAATAGTAATATCAGTCTCTGGGGAGATGGAATAAATGTCTTCAAGAACTTTAAAGTGCCGATCTGACTGTGGCACTCCCTACTCAATAAATTCTAGTGGCTCCTTATCCCTGATGAGAATATATATAAAATCCTCTATTTGGGGTTCAAAGCTCTTTATAACCTTCTCTTCCAAACATTCCAATTGTCTTACATTTTACTTGCCCGACACACTCTTTAATCCAGTGACATAGACTTCCTTGCTATTCTTTCTACTAGATGCTCCATCTTGACTCTGAGTCTTTTTCACTGGCTGTCTTCCACTCCTGAAATGCTCTCCCTCCTCATCTTTGCCTGCTGGCTTCCTTGAATTCCTTCAAGACCCACCTAAAATCCTACCTTGTAGAAGAAGTCTTTCCCTATCCTCATAATGCTACTGCCTTCTCTCTATTGATGATCTCCAGTTTGCCTTTGATTGTATAACTCGATTATTTGTAGGTATTTGTTGTCTCCCCAATAAGACCATGAGCTCCTTGAAAGTAGGGGCTGTCTTTTGCCTTTCTATGTATCCTCAGAACTTAGCACAGTGCCTGACACATAGTAGACTGACTGACTTCAAAGGCTGTCATAGGGAAGAGAGATTAGCCTATTACTGCTCTGCCCCAAGGGTAGGACTATGAATATTTGGTTAATGTTGTGAAGGCAAATTTAGGCTTGATTTAAAGTGGAAAGGAACAAGCACTTAAGTACCTACTGTGTACCAAGCACTGTGCTAAGCACAATGTAAATATTATCTAATTTGAATCTGTAGGGTAAACATTCCAGATAATTATAGTTATCCAAAAGTGGAACAGGCTGCCTCTGGGGGTAGTGATTTTCCCCTCATGAGAGGGGAAAGCCCGGATAGCTAATTTTAGGGTATTTTGTAGTGGAGAAGCTTTTTTCAAGTTATGGGTTGGATCAGGTGGCCAATGAAGTCCCTTTCAACTCTGCAATTCTGCGTTTCTGTGAAAACATATTTCCCAGACCTGTCTTCTTCAGGCTAAATTACCCCATTTCCTTTTTGTCTTTTCTAAGGCTTTAGCTTAATCTTATTTTCCAAACTTTTAGTCATTGTGGTTTTCACAGATTCTTGCCTTTGGTCCTCCTTTTGTGACATTTGAAAACATCTGACATTTGGAAAAAGTTGGCTAGCAACCCATATGTGTGAAACTCCCCTATATTCTCTCATCATACTTCTCTCCTTAAGGGACCTAAGCCAAGAATAAAGAAAGCTACCCTTCATTTTCTTCACTTCCTTACCAGTGATGACTCTATGAGTTAAACTCACAGAAGGGCCATAGAGGCTAGAACCAATGTAGAAGTAACCCAACAGCTCTCGACTTACAGGGGAGGTGGAGAGGGAAATGGCTCCCCACAAAAGGTTTTAGGACAGGGAGAAGGGACTCTTTGTTGGAGATATTGTATTTAGAAATTAACAAAGGTAAGGCAACTTTCTAAACATTTTTGGGAATCCAGATACAGCCTCCAATCATCATGCCCCTATATTGTTCTGTTAATATGTGACTATTCATCATCTTCTATCTTCTTCCTTTATAATGGTTCACAAATTATCTTGTGCTAATTTCTATGCCTTATTCCTTGGTAAGATAATTAAGTGTCTTCTAGGTAAAGTGGCCTTGGGCCCCTTTCATCCTGTTCTTTCAGGCTGATTGGTTGGATTAAACTTCTCTAAGTAATGGAAGTAGAAATCAATGTGTTTTTATCCTTTTCCATTTTTAGATTCAACAACTTGGTTTTAGAAGGCTCTAACTTATAGAGCCATTGTGCTTGCAAATAACATCTTCTTCTTATCTTTACCCTCTCTTTTAATTTGCTATTGATAACACCTTTTACTCTAACCAGTCAATGATCTAAGATCATACAGATAGCTAATTCTGATATGAATACTCTATATCTAATAAGTTGTTTTCTGTCTGTTAAGATAGTCACTTTTATTATTTTGTGACAATTTTCTATTTGTCATTATCCAATACCTTCCAACTAGTTTTTTTTCCTCAAAGAAAAAAAAGCAACCCAGTATTGCCTATGAATAGTCTTGAATGGATACTGTGGTGGATTTGGAGCCAGGAAGACTGGTTCAAACCCCACCTCTGCTATCTCTGTGACCCTGGGCAAGTCAATTAACTTTTCTGGGCCCTAGTTTCCTCATTTGTAAAATGATAGAATTAGACTTCATCAACTCTAATATCCCTTACAATTCTAAATCTATGGGTTTATGAGCAGTCTACAAACTGTTGGAATTTTTTCATTTTTTGATCCAAATTATATTTTTCTTCCCTATGCCCAACTTAGCATTCAAGTCACAGACTATCAAGGTATTCACTCCTGTTGAGTTCTCCATAGAATTTCCCTACCTCTTCTTTCCTTGCAGCTGATAATTGTCCAAGCTGTAATTATCTTTTTGGTGGTCCATTTTTGTTGGGTTGAGCATGTGGGCTAGTAGATGATCTCACTAAACCCCCACAAACCCTATCATCAGTGCTTTCCAAACTCTATTCCACAGAACCCTAGAGTTCTCTATCATATGAATAGGGATTCTGTAAGGAAATTTCTGTTAGTGATATTTTCCTCTCAAATATTAAGTATTAAATTATATATGTATCAAAAATAATTATTATGTACTTTTTTGGTATGGCATGTGCTTAATTTTTCCTCTCTTTTCTTCCAATATTTGCCTGTACCACTCCTTTATCCTAGAGGTATTCCATACCCTCAGATCTCTCAGAGCAGTGTTTATGGCTTCTCTCAATATATTTCAATCCTTAAAATTTTCCATGGTCAAATGAGTTTGGGAAATGCTAAATTAGATGATAAGTCATAGAATGCATCCATTCTGCAAGTAAATTATAGTGACTCCCCCTCTACTTTCAGAACATTTATTTCGTAGTGTTCATTTATAGTCCCAACTATTTGAGTCCTCAATGTGTTGACATCCAATGCCTTGCTTTTCTGCATCCACTTGGGGACTGGCTTCTTGGCCATTATACTGATGAAATTCAATACTCTTTGATCTCCTTGGTCCTCTACTGTGGTCTTCCGATGCTTGATGTTTCAGAACCATAACTAGGAATTTTTGTACCTGAGCCAAATACTATAAACTATCTGGAACATAAGGCTCTCACCTGAGTGAGGAATGGGACACCACCCCATGTCTGAAGGAGAAAGAGAGACAAAGACCCCAAGACACCAGCATGGAGCCATGAGGAAGAAGGCAACCTGGTAGCTGTTTAACTAAATATTTATGCTAACTAGGTGCAAAGATCTATTGTTTTGCCTTCTAATTCTTTCCTGCAATAATTTTATTTCATTTTTTTCTGTCTTGCTTTATTTCTTCTAGGTATTCATATAATCGTTGTAGAAAATCCATTTCCCCCCTGTTGAATATCTATGTGTAGTTGGTAAAAAGTTACTTTATCCTTTTAGGGTAGATTTTTAGATATTTGTAGATCTTCAATATTTCTTTAAACTAGTCAATTTCTTCTTTGGTTTATTTACCTCTCTAGCTTTAGTTCCTAGATTGGGGATTTATGCCAAAGTCACTACTTCTGGTTGGCCTGCTTGGTCTCACTCTGTGTCTCTTGGGTTCTTGTACTGACTCCAACATCCTATTGTTAGGCTTCTCTGTATCTTTGAAGTTCAGAGTGGTAGACCATCAGAACCCTCTATAGCATCTCAGGCTAGAGTACTAAGGGCCTCACTGCCCCAGGAGCCTGGACTGTCTTACTCTGTGTGAGTCTAAGCCATGCTTGTTACTGTCACTCCTGATTGATCCCAAGGTCCCTGCTTGGAACTTTTTTTAACTATCCTTAGGATTTCTGATCACCTCGAGGATTTTGTTTTATTGTTTTATTATTTAATATTTTTTAGTTTTCAACATTGATTTCCACAAGATTTTGAGTTACAAATTTTCTCCCCATTTCTACCCTCCCCCACCCCAAGATGGCATATATTCTGATTGTCCCTTTCCCTAGTCTGCCCTCCCTTCTATCACCCCACTCCACCCCCCCCCATCCCCTTCCTCCTTACTTTCCTGTAGGGCAAGATAGATTTCTATACCCCCTTGCTTATATATCTTATTTCCCAGTTGCATGTAAAAACAGTGGGTTTTTTTTTTGAGCATTTGTTTTTAGAACTTTGAGTTCCAAATTCTCTCCCTTCTTCCCTCCCTCCTTGATAAGACAAGCAATTCAATGTAGGCCACACATGTATCATTATGCAAAACATTTCCATAACAGTCATGTTGTAAAAGACTATATTTCCGCCCAACCTATACCATCCCCCTTTATTCAACTTTCTGCCTTGATCCTGTCCCTTTTCAAAAGTGTTTGCTTTTGATTACCTCCTCCCCTGGTCTGCCCTCCCTTCTATCATCCCCCCTCTCTCATCCACTTGTCCCCTACTTTGAGTGTGTATGTTATTCCTTCCTTAAGTCAGATCTGATGAGAGTAAGATTCACTCATTCCCTTTCACCTGCCCCCTCTTCCCTTCCAAAAGAACTGCTTTTTCTTGCCACTTTTATGTGAGATAATTTACCCCATTCTATCTCTCCCTTTCTCCTTCTCCAAATATATTCCTCTCTCATCCCTTAATTGTATTTATTTATTTATTTTTAGATATCATCCCTTCATATTCAACTCAGCCCGTGACCTTTGTCTATATATATATATATATGTATATTCCCTTCAACTACCCTAATACTGAGAAAGATTTCATAAGTTACAAATAGCATCCTTACATGTAGGAATGTAAACAAAACAGTTCAACTTTAGTAAGTCCCTTATGATTTCTCTTTCCTGTTTACCTTTTCATGCTTCTCTTGATTCTTGCATTTGAAAGTCAAATATTCTATTTAGCTCTGGTCTTTTCATTGAGAAAGATTGAAAGTCCTCTATTTTACTAAAAGTCTATATTTTGCCCTGGAGTATTATACTCAGTTTTACTGGGTAGGTGATTCTTGGTTTTAATTCTAGCTCCTTTGACCTCCAGAATATCATATTCTAAGCCCTTCAGTCCCTTAATGTAGAAGCTACTAGATTTTTTGTTATCCTGATTGTGTTTCCACAATACTTGATTCGTTTCTTTCTGGACACTTGTAGTATTTTCCCCTTGACCTGGGAACTCTGGAATTTGGCTACAATATTCCTAGGATTTTTCTTTTGGGGATCTTTTTCAAGAGGTTATCAGTGGATTCTTTCAGTCTTTATTTTACCCTCTGGTTCTAGAAATCAGTTTTCCTTGATAATTTCTTGAAAGATGATGTCTAGGCTCTTTTTTTGATCATGGCTTTCAGGTAGTCCAATAATTTTTAAATTATCTCTCCTGGATCTATTCTCCAGGTCAGGCATTTTTCCAATGAGATATTTCACATTGTCTTCCATTTTTTCATTCCTTTGGTTCTGTTGTGTTATTTCTTGATTTCTCATAAAGTCACTGGCTTCCACTTGCTCCATTCTAATTTTTAAGGTGGTATTTTCTTCAGTGGTGTTTTGGACCTCCTTTTCCATTTGGGTAATTCTGCCTTTTAAGGCATTCTTCTCTTCATTGGCTTTTTGGAGCTCTTTTGCCATTTGGGTTAGTCTATTTTTTAAGGTGTTATTTTCTTCAGTATTTTTTGGGTCTCCTTTAGCAAGTAGTTGACTTGTTTTTCATGATTTTCTTGTATCACTCTCATTTCTCTTCCCAATTTTTCCTCTACTTCTCTTACTTGCTTTTCCAAATCCTTTTTGATCTCTTCCATGGGCTGAGACCAATTTATATTTTTCTTGGAGGTTTTGATGTGGGCTCTTTGACTTTGTTGACTTCTTCTGGCTGTATGTTTTGATCTTCTTTGTCACCAAGAAAGGATTCCATAATCTGAGTCCTTTTATGCTGCCTATTTATGTTTCCAGCCAACTACTTGACCATTGAGCTTTTTTTCAGGGTATGACTGTCTTCAGAGTGGTGAGTGCTTTGTTCCAAGCTTCAGCGGTCTTGCACTGCTGTTTTCAGAGGTACTTCTACACAGCAAGCTCTGCCACACCAGCACTTCTCCTTCCCCAAGAACCTCCAACCAGGACTGTGACCCAGATCCAAGCAGGGCAAAGCAAGGGAACCCTGCCTCTGCACCACCAAAGTGCTCCTTGCACTCTCTCTTTGATCCGCTGCTTTATTCCTCCCACTGGGTGGGCCTGGGACTGGAGCTCTAGAAGCAATGCTGGAGCTACCTTCTGCTGCTGCTGCCACACCACCTCTGCCACACTGGGGCTGGGGCCAGGCCGTGCACTTCTCTCATCTAGATCCAGCAGTTTTCCCACTATTGTGCTAAGTTGTCTTTAGTGTTTCTGGGTTGGGAAGTCTGATAACTGCTACAGCTTAGTGATTCATAGCCCTAAGGCCTGTTCTGCCTGATTTGTTTCTGGCCTGGTCATTCCTGGTGTGATCCATGCTGGGCTGTGCTCCACTTCCAGCACTGTGTGATTGACATTTCCCAGTGACCATCCAGGTAGTCCTGGGCTGGAGACCTGCTGCCCTCTGTTATTTCGTGAGTTCTGTAGCTCTAGAGTTTGTTCAGATCCATTTTTACAGGTGTTTGGAGGGATTTTGGGGACAGCTTAAGTGAGTCCCTGTTTTCTAGTTGGCGTCTTGACTCTGCCCCCCACCACTACCTTGAGGATTTTCTACCACCCTGAGACTTTCTCGATGGATTCTACCACTCTAGCTGCCCTGGACACAGAACGTTGTGGGGTCTGGTGTCTCTGGTCTATCTCTGGTCATGCTGGGAGGCTATCAGCTTGTTTGCCTGTGCTCATGCTGGCTTTGCTGGCAGACTTCTTCCTATTGACCATAGGCTTCTTATTGACACTTTGTGAAGTTTTTGGGTGGAGAAGTCACTTACTATAATTCCTCATTGGGTTTCTTCATCATCATTCAGCCTAGAATGAACTTAATTTGTTCTATTTTTTATTATTCTTCTTAGTCATTAGATAGGATTATTCAAACCATATTAGTGGGTCTGCACTCTCTCAGCAACAGACAAAGTAAATATGTCTTATCCCTCCATAACCTGGCTTCTGTCTCTGCTGCCCTACTAAAACAGTTCTTTCTGTGATTATCAATCACCTTTTAATCGACAAATACACTGTTTTGGGTTTTTTTTTTCTCCTGAATCCTCACTCTGAGTTATCTCTTTATAGGTGACATGGTTGACCACCACATTTTTAAATATAACATTCATTATTTTGGTTTTTTTTAACTTTTGAGCTGCAAATTCTCTAACCTCTTCCCTTCTTGGCATGGTAAACAATATGATATAGGTTATAGAAGTGCAATTATGTAAAACATTTTCATATTAGTTATTTTGTGCTTGAACAGAAAGAAAAAATAAAAGAAAGGAAGGAAGAAAAGAAGAAAGTGAAAATAGTATGCTTCAATCTGTATTCAGACAATATTAGTTCTTTCTCTGGAGGATTGCATTTTTTAACATGAGACCTTTGGGATTGTCTTGGATCATTGTATTGCTGAGAATAGCTAAATCATTCATCATTCTTCATTGTACAATACTGAAGTTATTGTATACAATGTTCTGGTTCTGCTTGCTTCACTTTGTATCAGTTCATGTAAATCCTTCTAGATTTTTCTGGAATTATCCTGCTTGTCATTTCTTATAGCACAATAATATTCCATTACAATCATATACCACAACTTGTTCAGCCATTATTCAATCGATGGGCATCCCCTTGATTTCCAATTCTTAGCCATCACAAAAAAGCTGCGATAAATATTTTTGTAATAACTTCACCAACAGTGCATTAGTGTCTCAGTTTTCCTACATCCCCTCCAACATTTGTCATTTCCTTTTTGGTTGTATTAGTCAGTCGGTTGGTATGATTGACCACCTCCTTCTTAAGGTTATCTCCTCCTTTGGTTTCTATGACATTGTTTTTTCAACTACTTATTCTTGACGTCCTTTGTTAGCTCAGCTTTCTACTATTCTTAACATGCAGAAATAGGGCACCAAAAGAATCCCTTCAAAACACAACCCAGCAGCTAGAATTATAGATCCATAGCTCACTGCCTTTCATAAACTCACAAGTAACAAATCTTTATATGATCAATACAGAATTCAAAATATCCTCAAGATGTCAGTAAATAAACTGGATTGTAGCAGAAGCATCATCACAGACAAAACTGCTGGCTACAATTGTAGATATAACATTGATCCACAAAAAATTAAGAGCAATATTCTTTACTGTGCGCTATTTTGAATACTTACAGTCTTTAACCTATATAGATCAAAAAGCTTTCCAAATATAGATACCTACAGAAAGAAATCAAAATCACATGGAAACAGGATGAGGTACATCTTATTCCTGTCCTCCTGTCTGTGAGATCATGGCCTGAAGATGCTTTCAGTGAGCCAATAGAACATGAGCTTACTTTTATTTAATTATTTAAAATTATTTTATCTACTTGTGTAACAATCCCCAGGACATTAATTACTAAAAATAATAGCAGGATAGTGACTTATCCCAAAGCTTTTTCCAACTGTATGCCATTGAAAAATATGAATAATATATTTAATAATGATGATGATAAACAATAATAATAACTGACACATGTAGGGTACTTAGCACAGTGTCAGGCAAATAGTAGGTGCTTAAAATGTTGGTTGACAATAAATTCCAATTGACTTATTTTCATTTACTATGTATTTAAGACTTACAAAGCCCTTTACATTTAATATCTAGTTAAGCCTCATAGTAGAGGGTTGGATTTGTAATCAAAAACTTCCATCTTTTGTTACTAGTTATATAATTATTATCAAGTAACTGAACCTGTTTGATTCTCTGTCTCCATTTTCTCATCTGCAAAATGGGCCTCCAAGTCAGAAGATTTGTTCAAGCTCTACTGTTCCCTAATGGGCCTTGGTTTCCTCATATGTAACTAAAGGTAATAGACTAGAAGATATCTACAGTACCTCCCAGTTCCAGTCAACTATGAATCTATGTCAGGTTTTAAGCATCAGAAGTATATTACCCACCCCCAGAGAATGACAAAGTCCTGCCAAAAAGTCATTCACAAATACAGCCCTCATGAGAATGAGTTAAGAAGCTATCCTATGTTGCCCAGTCAGCTCAGTGTGGCACATACCAGACTCATAGACACTGCCATCATGAAACCTGGTGTAGAAAATTCCATCTAACAGAGGTAGAAAAGGGTGCTTTTTAAAAATAAAAATCTTATTTTAAAGCATCAAGTTTAGAGCTACATATTTAAAATAAAAAATAAAATTGGTTGGGACTTCAGAGAGCATCTAATCCAATGGGTAGCTGACCCACCTTCTGACTTACCCAACAAGTGGTCCTCGAATGGTCAACCAGCCTCTGTTTAGAGACTTCCAGAGGGAAGAGGCCCCCCCACCCCACCGCCAAGGCAGCCCATTCTTACTATCGGGCAGCTCTTCTCACCAGGAAATTTCTTATGTCAAACCAAAATCATCCTCTTTGCAATTGTCCTTCCATTGTTCCTACTTCTTCCCTCTCAGGCCACTCAGAACAAAGGTAATCCTTCTTTCATTGTAACAATGCTTCAAATACTTGAAGAGATATGTCATGTTCCCTGTAATACTTTTTCTCTCCAGAATAAGCATCCCCAATTCATTCACCCATGAAATAAGATGCAGTGGACTCAGGGCCTTTCAGCACTCTGGTTGGCCCCTTTTGGATGCTTTCTACCTTATCACTGTCCTTCTTAAAATGTGATCCTGAAAAAAAATGGAAATAGACCATTAGACATTAGAATAGAAAAAAAATCATGCTTGAGAGTTTAAAAAGCTTTATTTTTTTTCTTAAAGCGAGCCTCAGATCCTACTCTATGGCTTGGAGCTCGGTAGAATAGTAGATACAGCCCTGGTTTAGAGTGCGTTCAAGTACCTCAGCCACTTACTGACTGTGTGACCCTGGACAAGTCACTTCACTCTTATTCACCACAGTTTCCTTAGCTGTAAAATGGAGGTAATAATATCACCTACCTCCCATGTAGGTGAGGATCACATGAAATAATAATTGTATAGCGCCTAGCACAATGCCTGGCACATACTTAGTGCTTTATAAATGTTAGCCATTTATTATTATTATAGTTATAGTTATTAAGATTATGACCTTCAAATAAGATACTGTGTGCAAACCATCTTGCCAACTTTATTGTTTGAATATTTTATTTTTCCCAATTCCATTTAAAACAATTTTTAACATTTATTTTTTTATTTTGAGTTTCAAATTCTCCCCCTCCCTCCCTCCACTGAGATAGCAAGCAGTTTGATTTGTTTATCCATGACTTCTCAAACTTTCATGTTTTAAGGAAGATAAAATGTATTTATTTGTTGTCAAAGGTTTGGAAGCTTTCTTCATCATATGTAACTCTCAGGCATCCTACACACACACACACACACACACACACACACACACTCACACTCACTCACACTCACACTCGCACTCGCACACACACACACTCCAGCAACAGATATTTCTCTTTTAATTTTTCGTTCCTCACCTGAATGGCTCCTGAAAATATTCAAAGTCAAGTCAAATGAATCATCATAATTTATAAGTTGTATAGAAGAGTATGTGGGAGTGAGTTATCATAACGCTATAGTTTTTCTATAAGA
Organism: Trichosurus vulpecula; assembly: GCF_011100635.1. Classification (NCBI taxonomy): domain Eukaryota; kingdom Metazoa; phylum Chordata; class Mammalia; order Diprotodontia; family Phalangeridae; genus Trichosurus; species Trichosurus vulpecula. The sequence continues at coordinate 43,735,778 of NC_050576.1, forward strand.
GAGGAAAGATTGTAGCTATTAGTTTAGGGTATGGAGCCCCTGAGGGGACATAGATTTGAAAGCATTTATTTGACTCTTACTATATGCTAGGCACTCTGTTAAGTGTTGGGGCTACACAAATAAGAAACCAAGATAGTTCTCTGCTCTCCAGGTGCTTAAATTCTAATAGGGAGAAGATAAAATCGAAAGGAGAGTTGGAAAATAAGTAAGATGGAGGGGAAGCAGGCCACGTAGCTGGTGTGGAGGCACAGCAGACTGATGTGGTGATAGAGTCAACTAGAGAGTGAATCAGAAGTGGAGAGTGAGTGGCAGGGCTGGGCCAGCTCATGCTATGGTGGAAGTAGAATACCAGGAAGTCACTAGGACAAGGGGTTAGTAGGAACCAGGCCCTAGGAACTGGATTTCCAGGGTCAGAGCTTGAGCATCGAGACCCACCTAGGACTTCTACTTAACCTACCTAGGAACACTATTGCCATTTGTTGTTATTGTTAATCAAATTCCTATATTTACATCCTATATTTACATCTATTAACTCACACTATTTTTATAATAACACCATAAGGTAAGTTGTGTGGGAATGCTTATTTCTATTTTACAGATAAAGAAACAAAAGATCAAGAGAGGTTAAGTGATGTTACTGTAACAGTTAGGACCAGGACCTGAACTGAAATTTTCTGATTCTACAGCCAGCGGTCTTTGCTTATTAAAAAAAAAAGTTTTAGTGATAATTGTTTTAATATTGCTTTCTCTTCCCCTTATCCATCTACCCCTAAATAGAACCTTGTTTTTCTTTTTTTGATATTTTGAAATTTTTATTATTAATTTTTAACATTCTTTTCTTTTTAAATTTTGTGTTCCAAATTCTCTTCCTCCCTCCCACTCACTCCCCAACCCACTAAGAAGGCAAGCAATATGACAACAATTAACCGTGTGAAATCATGTAAAACATTTCTATATCAGCCACATTTCCCCTCAAAAGCAAGAAAGATAAAGGGAGAACATTATATTTCAATTTGCACTCAGAGTTCATCAGTTCTTTCTCTGGAGGTAGATAGCATTTTTTTCATGATGAATCCTTTGGCATCGTCTTGGATCATTGTATTGATCAGAGTAGCCAAGTCTTTCACAGCTGATCATCATTACAGCATTGCTGTAAGTTCGCATTCGTGTCCTGGCTCTTCTCACTACACTTGGCATCCATCCACATAAGTCTTGCCATATTTTTTCTAAAACCACCCTCCTCATCGTTTCCCACAGCAAAATAGCACTCCGTCACAATCATACGCCACAACTGGTTCATCCATTCCCCAACCGATGAGTATCCTCTCAATTTTCAATTCTTTGCCACCACAGAAGAGCTGCTATACACATTTTTGCATATAAGTCCTTTTCCTTTGATCTGTTTATGATACAGATCTAAGCGGCAGTATTTTGGTGTCAAAGGGTATACAGCTTTATAGCCCTTTGGGCCTAGTTTGAAATTGTCCCCCAAAATGATTGGACCAGTTCACTACTTCACTAATAATTCATTAGTGTACCTATGTTTCCCTCATCCCCTCCAGCATTTGTCATTACTGGTAGGTATGAGGAGGTACCTCAGAGTTATTTTGCCTTTCTCTAAGAGTGATTTAGAACAATTTTTATATGACTGTAGCTAGCTTTGATTTCTTCTTCTGAAAGTTGGATTGTTTTTATCCTGTGGCCATTTATCAATTGGCAAATGGCTCTTATTTTTATAAAATTGACTTAATTGTATAATCAATATACATTTGAGAAATTGGGCCCTTGTCAGGGAAAGTTACTCTAAAATTTTTTGATATCACTTTGTTGTCTATGGTACTACTCAGCAAAATGTAGCTTCCCTGATTATCCCCATTTTTGCTTTTGGGCAGCCAGGTGGTGTGGTGAACAGAGTGCCAGGCCTAGAGTCAAGAAGAATCATCTTCCTGAATTCAAATCTGGCCAAAGACACTTACTAGCTCTGTGACCCTGAACAAGTCACTTAACTCTGTTTGCTCAGTTTCTTCTGGATTCTTTTCGTTTTATCTGTAAAATGAGATGGAGAAGGAAATAGCAAACTGTATCAGGAGGGCAGAGTTTATAATCTCAAAGAGGATCATAAACATGTCTGAAAGGTTCGGAACCGCCGGATATAAGAAACTCTCAAAGTAGAAGGCAGAAGAATCAAAACATTTATTTAGGCTCCACAGTAACCAACCCATGAACCAGAAGCCCCATTTTGATATGTTGATCAAAATCTTCCAGGCCCAATAAGTACGCCTTGCAAGAGTAACCAGGAGGCTACAGAGAAGCATGATTGCGTAAAGCAAAATCATGCTTCCCCCTCGATGGCAATAAGATTACCCACTGGCCTGAAGTCTTTGTTCAGCTTCCTCCCGTAGATCAGCTCTGCTACTGGCAGCTCCTGCCTCAGCTGTGTCTGTGTCTGTAACTGAAGCTGCAACTGAAACTGACGATGTAACGGTCGCTGTAACTGACGTAACTGTCGTAACTGTCGCTGGCTCCAACCAGAAAAGGAAAAGAATCTTCAAGCTGTCCTCTCCCCTCTTATAGGGTTTTGACATCATCAAGCTCCGCCCAAATGACCAGGGCCGATTGGTTCCTGACTTGGCCCCTCCCCCTAGCATAGCCGTTAACACCACCTAGTATCTTTTGCCAAGAAAACCCCAAATGCGGTTATGAAGAGTCAGACACAGCTGAAATGACTGAACAACAACATTTTAGCTTTTGCTTTGTCTGAGATCATGATTGCTACCCCTGCTGTTTTCTTTTTTAGTTCAGCTGAAACATATTTGATTTTGTTCCAGCCTTTTATTTGAACTGTGTGTGTCTTTCTGTTTCAAGTGTGTCTCTTGTAAACAACATATTGTTGGATTCTGGTTTCTAATCCATTCTGCTATCTACTTCCCTTTTATGGGTGAATTTTTCCCATTTACACGAACAGTTATGATAACTGTTTATTTCTCTCCATCCCATTTTCTTCTGTTTCTTCTCTCTCTTTTTATCTTGTCCCTCCTCAAAAGTCTATTTTGCTTCTAGACACTGCTTCCCATAATCCGTCCTCCTTTTTATTACCCCCTTTCTCTTCTTATTTCCTTATTGGGTAAGTGACATTTCTATACACATTGAGTGTTTATATAAATTCTTCCTTTTTAAATCAATTCCAATGAGAATGAGGTTCAAGCATTGCTCCTCCATTGTAAAAGGTCTTCCTTGTGTTTCTCTTTTATGTGAGAAAATTTGCCCCATTCTACCTCTCCCTTCCCCTTTTTCCTAGTACATCACTCTTATTATAATATGATAAAAATTATATATTATAATTATTATAATATAATTGTAATTATAAGATAAGCTGCCCTAATAATGATAAAGTTCTTAGGAGTTACGTATATCATCTTCTCGTATAGCAATGTATACTGTTTAATTTTATTGAAACCATTATGATTACTGTTTCATGTTTTGTCTTGCTTTTTTTTGTCTTGTTTGCATCTTGTCTTTCAATGTCAGATTTTCTATCCAGCTCTGGTCTTTTCATCAGGAATGTTTGAAAGTCTTCTATTTCGTTAAATATCCATTTTTCCCCGAAGGATGATACTCAGTTTTGCTGGGTAGGTTATTATTGTTAGTAATTCTAGCTCCTTTGCTTTCTGGAATATTGTATTCTAAGCCCTCTACTCCTTTGACACAGAAGCTGCTAAATATTGTGTGATACAGACTGTGGCTGCACGATATTTGAAGTGTTTCTTTCTGGTTGCTTGAAGTAGTTTCTCTTTCACCTGAGACCTCTGGAATTTGGCTATACTCTTCCTGGGAATTTTCATTTTGGGATCTTTTTAAGGAGGTGATCAGTAAATTTTTAAAATTTCTATTTTTCCCTCTGGATCCAAGAAAGAAGAAAGAGAGAGAGAGCACACAAATAGTATGCTTCAATCTGCATTTAGATTCCATAGCTCTTTTTCTGGATGTGCCAATTCTAATTTTTAAGGAATTATTTTCTTTGGTGAGATTTTGTGCCTGTTTTTCCATTTGATTTAATTTGGTTTTTAAATACTTATTTTCTTTAGTGAATTTTTGTGCCTGTTTTACCAGTAAGGCCAATTTTGGTTTTTAAAATGTTATCTTCTTTGGCATTTTTTGTGCCTCTTTTACCAAACTATTAATTTTCTTCTCATAATTTTCTTGCATCACTCTTGTTTCTTTTCCCAACTTTTCCTCTACCACTTTTATCTTTCTTTAGCTCCTCCAGGATCTATGTTGGGCTTATGTCCAATTTACATTTTGCTTCAAAACTTTGCTTGTTGTTTTTACATTGTTGTCATCTTCTGAGTTTGTATCTTGGTCTTCCCTGCCACCGTGGTAGCTTTTTTATGGTTAAATTCTTTGTTGTTGTTTGATCATTTTTCCAGTTTCTTTCTTGCCTTTTAGCTTTACGTTAAAGTTGGATTCTGTCTACCTTGGAGTGAGGAGGCATCCCAAGCTTCAGGTGTTTTTGTGCTGCTGTTTTCAGAGGAGGTCTGCAAGTTTTTGGTACTTCTGAGGTAGTGTGATTGCAGGTTCTTCTGGTCTGTTTTCTGGTCTTTACCCAGGAAAGGCCCCAGTCTCCTACAGCCACAAGTGCTAGTATTATCTTTGCCTTAGAATTGTGGCCAGGGCTTCTGCTCCCTTGTGACTGACCCTCAGTGTTCTTCTCTGCCCTGGAGTTGTGACCCAGAACTATGGGTAATAGAGTTGCCAATCAGTGCCAGTTGTACTCAGTGCCAGCATTTGTACTTTACTGGAGCCAAATCATATTTGATTCTCTGGGATTTTCTAGGTAAATCATCATCTCATCTATTATAATTTCTTTCTGACCCATAGTCTAATCCCCTTACCATCTCAGGACTGAGAGCTCACAAAGCTGCTGCTGCTGATGTAGCTACTGTTGCTGCTACCTGAGTGTGGGTTCTGAACAGGCCTCTACCTTGGCGTCACAAACTTCTCCTGACAACCTCTTAAGTTTCCTTAGGCTGGAAAAATGTCTCAGCCTGACCATTGGTTGGCTCTGCCGCTCCAAAATTTGAGTCGAAGAGTTATTTCAAAGTTGTTTGGAGAGGAATGTTGGAAGAGTTCAGCTGGGTTACCTCTAATCCTCCATCTTCAGAATCATTCTTTGTAATAAAAAGAACAATTGAGGAAAACAAGTGCTTAATTTCCTACCCATGCTTCATTACCTCCCTAAGAGGAAGGAGACATATGTTTCATCATCAGTTGATTCTCTGTTATCACGATCACTAATAGCATTGATCTGAATTCTGCTGTCTTTTGGTGTTGTTTGCCTTTACATGATTGTGGTCATTGCATATGTTGTTTTCTTGGTTCTGCCTACTTAACTATGTATTCACTTCACATTTAAAAAAATTACTTATGTTCATCATTTCTTCCAGTACAATAGTATTCTATCATATGCATAGACCATGATTTGTTCAGCCATGCCCCAATCAATGGACACCTGCTTTTTTCAGGCTATTTGCTACCACAAAAGTGCTTCTTTGAATATTTTGGTTAATATGGGACTTATTGTGATATTTGATTTAATAAGCTGATTGAAAGCTAAATTCTGCCAATTTGCTTTCCAGTTTGTCCAGTAGCTCTTGTTAAATTGGAAGTAATTCATGTTCATCAAACACTCAGCTCTCTCCTACCTTTCTAGTCTTCTTACACCTGACTACTTGTCACATATTCTCCAACTCAGTGACATTGACCTCATTTCTGCTCCATGAACAAGACACATCTCTTGGCTCTGGGCATGCCTGGAATGCTCTCCCTCTTCTTCTCTGCCTCCAGTCCCCTGACTTTTTTATTTTTTAAGTCTGGACTAAAATCCCATATTCTATAGGAAGCCTTCTCCAGCTCATCTCAATTCTAGCACCTTCCCTCTTTTAATGATTTGCTTTTTTATCCTGCATATATTTCTCCATATTTGTTTGTATGCTATCTCCCCCATCAGACTGTGAACCCTTTGAGGGCAGAGACTGTCTTTTGTTTCCTTTTGTATCCGCAGAAATTAGTACAACACAGTAGGCACTTAATGGATGATGTTTATTGACTGACTGACTTGATCATTGAGTTCAATTGTTTCTTTTTTATCTAACATCTGCCATGGATCTATTTGTCTACTTGTAATCAGTATCAAATAATTTTGGATGACTACTGCCTCACAGTATAACTTAAGGTCTGGTCACCTTTCATTACTATGTGTTATCATTTCTCCCATGATTCTACATTTGGTCCTCCAAATGAATTTTTGTCCTTATTTTGTTTAGCTCCATAAGCATCATCTTGGTCGTTTGATTATAGTAACATTAACTCTGCAAATTAATTTAGGTAGTGTTATCATTTTATATTGGTATGTTCTTACCATTAGCACTAAATATCTCTCCAATTTTTAAGTTGCTCTTTATTTAAAGATTATAATTATATTTAAAGATTACAATTATAAAATATGTAGGTGGTGTAGGATAGAATGCCCAGCCTGGAGTCAGGAAGACTCATCTTCTTGAGTTAAAATCTGGCCTTAGACACTAGCTGCATGACCCTGGGTAAGTCACTTAACCCTGTTTGCCTCAGTTCCTCATTTTTAAAATGAGCAGGAGAAAAACATGACAAACCACTCCAGTATCTTTGTCAAGAAAACCCCAAAATGGGGTCATGAAGAGTTGGACATGACTGAAATGAACTGAGCAGCCACAAGTCTTGAGTGTGTCATAGTAGATTGACTTCTAAACATTTTATATATTTTGTAGATATTTGGAATGAGACTTCTCCTTTGATAATATCATCTTAGATGATTTTTTGTGAATTTATTTTGTATTATACTTTACTTTGTATTTTAATTTGTATTTGTACTTTACTGGAGCCAAATCATATTTGATTTTCTGGGATTTTCTAGGGAAATCATCACCTAAGCAGCAACTGGGAGTTATTTGGCAACTTTTTACCTATTTAACCCATTAATTTCTTTTAGTCAAATAGGAGGGAAAAGAAGCTACTTTTCAAAAATAACAATATCTCACATTTATACAGTGCTTTAAGATTTGCGAAGTATTTTTCATATATTGTCTCTTGTGATCTGCAAGCAATCCTGTGGGGTGGGAGATATTAGTATCCACTTTACAGATGATGAAACTGAGGCTCAGAGAGCTTAAATGACTTACCCAGTATCTTGCAGCTGGTGAGTAAATGGGGTCGGATTCAAAACGATGTCTTCTTGATTCCAGGTCCATTGCTTTCTCTGCTATATAAATAATACCTTCAAGATAGATGATATTTTATTAAACTAGTAGAATTGCAAGCAGGGTTTCTCTCTCTCTCTATCTGTCCCTTTCTCTCTGTCTCTCTCTGTCTGTCTGTCTCTCTCTGTCTTCTCTCTCTCTCTCTCTCTCTCTCTCTCTCTCTCTCTCTCGTTCCTAGCCTAGTCCTGGCATACGGTAGGCATTTAATAAATACATGTTGATTAGTAAGTAAAAGACAGTAACAACAATAATAAAATACCTAGTACTTATATAATGCTTTAAGGTTTGCAAAGTGCTTTACATATATTTTCTTATTTGATAATTTAATAACAGCACACCAATTTCATTAAAGTGCTGGTTAGAAAAGAAATGCCTAGCAATCCTGAGATAATTTAGATTTGAAATCCATCTTAAAAGAAGGAAATAAAGAAAAAGAAAGGAAGGAAAGGAAGAAGGAAGGAAGGAAGAAAAAGTTAAGATGAGGACTAGGAAAAGTCCCCCAAGCCTGAACGCATCCCCGTGGGTTTATTAGTCATATACACTCATACTGAAAAATCTACTGGTGCTAAGGAGGAAGGATAATGTAAAATGTCATTGGCCCTGACATCTCTCCTGCTTTGAATCAGAGAGACTATCTTCTTGGTTTAATTCCAATGAAATTTGCAAAACTAAAGGACTGCCCTTCTCCAGTGATGCACTATGTGCAATGTAGCCGATGAACTGCAACATGAAACAGCTGTTTGTGGTCTGGAGCCTCAGCCTCCAGGAGGTCAAATAAGTTGGGCATGTTCTGATATGAAGCCAAGACATCTTGGGAATTATCAAGCTGCTCTTCACGCATTGTCCTAAGACAACTGTATGATTGCCTGGCCCTTTTAATAACCTCTGCTTTGCCATTGAACCAGTTCTGAAAAGAAAGCTGAAGAAAGCTATCATCTTCTCTTGGATGGACTGAAAGGGGAATCCATGCAGTAAGACCCATGCCTTACTGATAGTGCTTCCTCTCCATCATTCCTTTCCTGGGGCTTGTTTCCCAACACATACATGGATATGTGTATGTATATGCATGCACCATTGCACACACAGACACGCACAGCAGGACCTAAGGGTTTGTGAACAACTCCAAATTCAAGTGAACCCTAAGGTGAATGACTGCTTTGAATCACCATAGAAGTCTTCATAGTATCGGGGACTAATCTGTGAACGGCTGCATTCCCTACTTTATTGTATTAAGGTTTGGAAGATGGCTAGAGACATTGTATTCCTTCTCACTTAGCATGAGGATCATTGGTTATCATTCCCAGATGAGTGACCACAAATATTTTTAGAAAGAAAAAATTTGGGGCAAAGTTCGTAACCAATTGGTAAAACAATCATTTGATCAGGCCAATGGTGGCATTTTTTTTCTCCTTCTTTGACTTGAAAAGAAAATCAATTATAGGGAGGAAAGTTAATGTATCAATGTGAATAAACGATCTTATTTTATTAATGCCACAATAATAAAAATAAGGGCAGCTAGGTGGCACAGTGGATAGAGTGCCAGGCCTAGAAAAACTCATCTTGCTGAGTTCAGATCTGGCCTCAGATACTAACTGTGTAATCATGGACAGACAAGTCACTTAACCCCATTTGCCTTACTTTCCTCCTCTGTAAAATGAGATGAAGAAGGAAATGGAAAACTACTCCCAATATCTTTGCTAAGAAAACCCCAAATGGGGTGACATAGAATCAGACATAACTGAAAAACAACTGAACACCTGAACAATTCAATAAAAATAGCCAGTATTTATCTAGTGCTTTCAGGTCTGCAAAACTTGTTACAAATATTATCAAATTTGATTCTCACAACAACCATAGGAAGTAGATGCTATTATCATCCCCATTTTACAGACGAAGATACTAAAGGAGAAAGGTTAAGTGCTTGAGTAGGATCATATACCAAGTAAGTATCTATTTGAACTCACGTCTTCCTGATTCTAGGACCAGAACTCTATCTGTTTTGCCACCTAGACTCTAGCACTTTTGAGACTTCTTAATCCAGTTCATCTTTATGACTTAAGGACATCTTGCTGTTTGTTTAAAGATTTCAAGAATCTTTAAAAGGCCAAGTAGCCATAAGACCATAGAATGAATCTGATTTATATGAAACATCATTGAGACAAAAGCTTTTAAATCACATTTCCTGACACACAGAAGGTGCTTACTAACAAATTCTCCTTGACTTGACTGAGGTCACGGGTTTTAATATAGTAAATGTTTTTGGTATAGTCACATAGGCTCATATCTTAATCACCATTTGAACTGTTTCTAGAATGCTAGCTCAATTCAATTAAATTAAATTAGTATTTGTTAAAAGCACCTACTGTGTGCCAGGCACATGCTTAGCACTAAGAGATACAAAGATAAAAATGAAATTTTCCCTTTCCTTAAGGAATTTACATTCTATTGAAGTGAAATAAAATTTATGTGTATGTACGTATGTATGTATGTGTATATACACATACATACATACACCTACATATAAAGAAATTCAAGACATATACAAGGTAATTTCTAAGAGAAAGCCATAAGTCTAGTTATTAAAGGGGCATCTATACTACAAGATGGCATGTAGAAAAACATGCACGTAAATATCCTGACTTCTGAATGGCAGTATTACATAATGGGACTTGAACTTGGAAAACTCAGCTTCAGAGACTCTCATAACTGTCAGGCTATGGGCAAATAATTTTTAGCTTTCTGAGCCTCAGTTTCACCACCTGTAAGAGAGGGATGATACTTGTGCTAATTACCTTGCAGGTTCTTATGAGGAAAATATTTTACTAGCCTTAAAATGTTATTGAAATAACTGTTCTATATAGTATATATATATATATATATATATATATATATATATATATATAGTATTATGCCTGTTGAGAAATGTCTTCAATGCAGAGACCCACACATGTTAATCTTTAATTATCCATTCTAATGAAAGAACACAATGTGTCCAGGATAGTACATGGAGCTGTCTAGGGACCAGTGAATAGGAGGAAATTTCCATGGTTGAGCTTCTGAGATCACTAGCACTACCAGAATACTGAGGAACAGCAAAGAACTTTATTCAAGATTGAGCTGATGTTGCATGCAGAGTAGGAGAGGAAGGTGAGGTAGCTACCTAAATAAAGCCCATGAGTTGAGTTTGGTTTTGACTAGAAGGAGAAAATAGGATGTTTTCACCATTTAAAATGGTGCACAGTTACAGAGTAATTCTACAGTGGCATTCCCACCTCACTCTACCCCATTCCTCTAAGACATTATGGTTTCATCTTTGGTGGCTGCTACTAGGTACTACCTGAGATAGCATGGAGATTGCAGTTAGGCTTATTGAAGGTGTATAACTGATAGAAGCAGGAATATACTAACATAATTCACATTTATACACACATGCAAACAACAACAATACATCAGTTAATCTCAATAGTTTAGTTCTTAAACGGATCCATGACCTCATTGATGGGCTGCCACCCAAAATGTTGGAGATCTTCCTCTATTCTTTTTACATCTTGTGTACACCACTACAGCAACTGGGCCATCCATCTGTTATACAGCTGTCGTTTCTGACTTTGTCTTCCAAAGGGTAATTCCTACTTATTCAAATAACGGCTCTGAGACTGAAATGTTGGGGTCCAAATGTGGTGATTCTTCTGTCACTGATGATGAAAATAGTCATTAAAACATTGCCTTCCACTTTCTTAGTTACTTGCTTTTATTCTTCCAGTTTGATCTGGGAATGCTTATTAGTTAATTAATCAACCAAAATGTATTAAGTATTTACTATGTGCTAGACACTGTGCTGGGCACCAGAGATACAAAGACAAAACCAAAACAGCTTTTGCCCTCAAGGAGCTCACATTTTATCAGGGGAAATAACATGGATACATATGAGTATATACAAAGTAAAGTAGATATGAGTCAATATGATACAAAGGAACCCATGGGGTGATGTGACAAAGTTGATTCTCACAATAAGATGAACTTGTTTTTTTTTTTCCATTGATTTTTACTGTTTTATAAAATGGTAGTGATTGTAATCTTTTGTCATTCTCCATCACAGTGTTTTACATTTGAGTGTGCATTATAAACCAGTTGCTATATCTCTTCATTTGGCACAGAGACCAATATTTTTGTGGACTGACACTTTCTGGGTTATTCTGGCCTCTTCATTGTAGTGGCTGTTTTTATATCAGTTAAACATTTGTGACAAATAGTTTTAATTGATATGACATCTTTACCTATTTCCATGCCCCATTTTTCACCATCAATGAAAGAGGTTGAAGCGGTTGAGCTAAACTTAGACTTTCTTCTAATGTGATGACTTTGACTCCAATTGAAAGATGCCTTGAGACAGCTGATTCTGGCATGACTGCATCGTCATTACCCAGTCATTTCCTATATATTAATATATATTAAATTTTGCTTCATGTTAAGTTATTTGGTGTTCATCATGTCCAATGACCTTTTACTCTATTTTGAAACAAAATATTCAGCTATATAGGCTCGGGACTTCTGAGTAATCTGCAAGCCTTTGACCCTATTTTCCTACATTTGCCTCCTGTAGTCCCTCCTATTTCTCTACTCTTTTGTCTTCTCTGATGGCTCTTCTCTCCATCCTTTTTTATACCCATCTTTGTACTAAAGTCACTAAGTTGTCAGTTGCCACCCAGCTTAGAAGGCTTTAAGCTCTGGAGTTTCTGCCCTGGGGTCTCTACTGTAATGATTCATGAGTGGTTCACTTGCCTACTATATGTCTAGGCTAGCTTCACTTCATCCTTCAGACATCTTGCCAGTCCCATTGTTCCCATGTGAATACCCTTGTCCCTTCCACCCCTTGACTGTAGTCATGCAACCATCATCAAATCAATACTGCCATTGCCACTGGAAAGTGCATATCAGTTTATTTCCTTATTGCTCCATTCGCTATCCCAGTAACTTTCCAAATGAAAATATTCCTCCCTGGCCATCTCTCTCCTCTACATGTTATCTTCCTTGATTTGAATGCATTTTCCTTGAAGGAAAGTAGTATCTTCACTTTTGTATTTATATCCTCAGTCTTTAGCACAGTACTAGCATGGTAAACCTTTTTCATTCATTCTTCAAAATAGATGCTAATTTGAAGAAGCTGTTTAGGATAGAATTTTTTAACCTCTTTATTCCTGCGCAACAGATGTTGGTTTACAAGCTATAATTATCTTCTTGGCAATCTTTTTTGCTTACGCTGGTGGTGAGATGACTAAGCATTTAATGGAAAGATGGTTCTTGTTACCTTTAGTTGTAAGACAAAACAGACTCCATGAATGCCACTGTTTGCTCCAACAAGAAAAATTCTGGGAGTGCAATAACACTGCTAGGCCTGTACTCCCAAGAGATCAAAGAAAGAAGAAAAGAACTCATATGCACAGACTTATCTGTAACACTTCTTTTTGTTGCAGCTAAGAAGTGGAAAACCAAGGTGTTATCCAACAAATTATGGTGTGTGGATGTATTGGAATACTGGTGAGCAGCAACAAATGATGCGACTTTTTCAAAGAAACCTAGGAAGATTTGTATGAACTGATGCAGAGTGAAGTGAGCAGGAGAACAACAGCAACGATGCTGTAATGACACACAACTTTGAAAGACTAAAACATTCTAATCAATGCAGAACCACCATTCTCAAGTACTGATGAGGAAGAGTACTACCTAACTCTTAACAATGAGTTGACAGACGGAAGGTACAGAATGAAATATATAGTCTTATACATGGTCAAGAGCAATTTTTTTTTGCTTGACTATGCATATTTGTTACAAAACTTCTGTGACAATAACAGAACTCCTAAGCAAATAGTTGTTCAGTAGTTTTTGACTCTGCATGACCATACTGTCCATGGGGTTTTCTTGGCAAAGATACTGGAGTGATTTTGCCATGCCCTCCTCTAGTGAATTAAGGCAAACGTAGGTGCAGTGACTTGCCCAGGGTCACATAGCTAGCAAGTGTCTGAAGCTAGATTTGAACTCTGGTCTTCCTGACTCCAGGCCCAGTGCTCAATCCATTTAAGCCTCCTAGCTGCCTCCTTAAGTAAAAGTATCTTTTCATTAATGATACGGCTTGGGAAGAGCGCAAGGGCTGGAAGTTGAGACCTTGGTTCGAATCTCTTTCTGCGACTAATTCATTCTGTGACCGTGGGCAAGTAGCTTACGTTCCCTGGGCCTGAGATTCTCCAGCTATGAGTGACTGTGATAACTGTCCTGCATCTTCAGTGGTTTGTCTCTTTTCCCCATCCAGTCCACTTTTACTGCTTCCAACTTGGATTCAACTTCTATTATTTTTCCCTTTAGTTAGTCAGCCAATCAATAAACATTTGTTAAGTATCTACTACTCCTACATATCCCAGGCACTGTGGGGATACAAACACACAAAATAAGAAAGACAGTCCCAATCCTCAAGAAGCTTGCAATCTAACTCATAAATGGAAGCTGAAAAGTGTTGGGTAGATAGGTTACAGATGCTAATTATATGTTTAATAGATGAGCAATATACAACTTCAGGCAACTCTTAATTTCCTCTATCCTAAGTCATCTTCAGGACACCTAGGTGGCACAGTGGATGGAGCTGGGCCTGGAGTCAGGAAGAGTCTTCTTTGCAAATTCTGAGAAATGAATTTATAATTTGCATATTAATTGATATGTATAGCAAAAGTACTAATAGGTTCTCAAGAGCTGACTCAATGGCTTGGGAATCAGAGCTCACAGTGCAGCTTAAACTGATTAATCAAAACTCTGACAATGCTTACAATCACTGGACCTTACGTGAAGTGAATCAGAAGTTGTAGAACCTGTTCTGGTCACAGAACTCTGGTTATGTACTTTAGGGGAGGTGGTTACAACCCCCAAAGACTTGAGTCCAGAGTTGTGTTATGGGACTTATGGGTTTCTCATGGGAAACCACTAAATAACTGCAATCCACCTTCCCCACCCCCCTCCTTCCCCAGTTGTGATTTAAGTATATAACCTGTGCTTTTACTTCAGCTAAGAGAACATTCCTCGCTCTGAAAGTGATTAAAGTACTTGATCACTGGCACTCCTCTCTCTAGGCCTACTTTACATATCTCCGAGCATTCTCAGGTTAGAGACTGGCTCAGTAAGAAACCTGTAAACAGTTCAAATCCAGCCTCAGACATTTACTAGCTGTGTGATTCTGGGCAAATCACTTTAAACCCTGTTTGCCTCAGTTTCTTCATTTGTAAAATGAGCTGGAGAAGGAAATGGAAAACCACTCCATTATCTTTGTAAAAAAAAAAAAAACAAATGGGGCTATGGAGAGCAGGTCACTGCTGAAAAATGACTCAACAACAATCTTCAGTTCTGTGTTTTATAGATCTTCTTCTTTCCCTAGTAGAACATAAACTCCTCAAGGGTAGGGACTATTACCCAATGCTTTCCATTGTGTTTTGCATATCATTAGCACTCAATAAATGTTTATTTGATTGGATAGTCACTGAACTGTCTTTTACAGGAAATGCTGTATCTGCAACTGGATCTCCAGATGTTTCTAATATACTCACTTAAATTTGTTCCATCTACAGGGATAATACAACCTGATCTCTCAAAGGGGCCAGACATATACTCATTTAGAAAATACTGAAAAAAACCAAACAAACAAACAAAAAAGACTAAACAAAGCCAAACAGGATTGTTCACACAGATTCAGTACATACTTAAAAGATAAGAGAAGAAAAAAGGTAGCCTTTACAGCTAGGATTGAGGAATAAGGAGAGAAGAAGTGGGGAGGAAGTAGAGAAACCAGCAAGAAATAGATCTCATTTTGTCTAGACTAGAGAAGAGGCAGCAAAGCTGGTTATGGCTGATATTGTGGAAGTAAAGTCTTCCATCATTTTGGTAAAGGAGCATCACCTAAACCAAGCTACGGTTTGTCCATTTGCCTTTTCATGTCCTGAAGCACAGAAATTATGAGAAGGAACAGTTCCATCCATTCAGGAGCTCTCCGACTGAATAAATTGAGACTTTCTCATTGTCTGAGTTTTTTCTGCATATCCTCTGACCTGGTACAAACAATTGAAGCTAAGAACCTCAAGCTTGACCACAGAGATGACTAACTGTGATATGCTGGATTTTCTGATTTAAAGAACTTTTGATCTCTTTTCCACTGCAGAACAGCCAGTATTTTCCATAAGAAAAAGATTTGGTTAAAACTTTCTTAATTCTGTCATTAATTCTAATGAATCAACCCCACAAAAATACAGTCTTCTCTCTTTGGTCTTTTTATAATTTGTGATCCATTACGTTAGTCTGGAATAAGCAATTTGTTGTGTCTAACATCATAAATAGGCCCTGAATACATCTAATAATCTAGCACTGAACCAAAAAAAATGAAGAACCTGGGTAGGGAAAACGGTTGTAAGGCCAAAACCTCTTCATTTTGCTTCTCGACTTCTGACTTGCAAAAAGAGAGAAATGAAAAGGAAGTAGTTTGTAGGATCCTAAATTTGTGGCTGAAAGGGATCTTAGAGACCGTGCAATCCAATGCCCTCGTTTTATATGTAAGGAAACTGAGGATCAAAGAGAAGTGATTTATCCAAGGGCACCCAGGAAATCAGTGGAAGAGCTGGGATCAGAACCAATGTCCCATTACCACTGCACCAATACCCTTCTCCATTGTACGGAATTGCCTGCCAAAGTATACTCCTCCAGAGCGCATCCTGGTTAAAAAAATCTGGTGCCCTTCCATTTGCCTTAACTTCTGAATAAAGGGAAATTATGGGCATATTTTGGGGGGAAATTTTTACAAACCATAAAGAGAAGATACATTTAGCCCTCTTCTTCCCAAAGTGGTCACATGTGTACACAAACACGTATGTGTATACATACATATATATGCACATATGTATAAAAAGATACACATATATTCCTGGCTAGCACAGTATCGTTGTTATTGTTGAGTAGTTTCAGTTGTGTATGACTCTCTGTGACCGGGTTTTTTGGGCAAAGATACTGGAGTGGTTTGTCATTTCTTTCTCCAGCTCATTTGACAGATGAGGAAACTGCCTTTCGACTTCCAGGGCTTCCTTCAAGACTCGGACCAAATGCCTGCCTTCTTTAGGTCTGCCTGCATTCCCTGCCCCCCACCTCTCACAAGCATTGCTAGTGTCTTCCTTCTGAAGTTACCTTCCCTCTATTCTGTATTTCTCTTATCTGCAAATGATCGTTTGCATGTTCTCTTCTTCCATTAGACTATAAGCTCCCTGAGGGCAGAAATTGCCTTTTGCCTTTCTTTGTATCCCCAGAATTTAGCATAGTGCCTGGCCATATTGTAGGTACTTAATAAGTGCTTGTTGACTTACTGACTGACTCTGAAGCAATGTTAAGTGGTTACTCTCTTCTCCCCAGAAGACTAAACAAGTTCCATATCACCAACACAAACTGGATTCTTCTAGTTATTCCAACACAGTGGTGTTAGCGGCATGGATGTGAGAATTCTCTTCTGCCTCTCTCTTAAGTTGAAGGTGGGAAGACAGAGGCCATCTCCAATGCATCCTGGACACCTAAAGTCCTCTTGCATTTGCAGGATGCTCAGGATCTTTAGTTTAATGTATGCAGTTTATTGATACAGCCACATCCCCTTGTCCTAGTCACACTGAGACTCAGGATTAGAAGAACTCAGATATGTTACAGAATTCCATATGTATTATGTTAATTTGAGTCTATAAATTGATTTCACTTCCAGATGAGATATGGATTTTAAAAAACCAAGGATTATTAAGTGCAGTGAAGAATGAACAAAAGCACTCTTTCAGGGATTTATGAATGCTACCATATGGGGGAAAACTGGAGTTTATTATTGTTCATAGATACATATACAACTGTAGATGTATGCATATATATTACACATAATACATACGTATATTCTCTTAAAATAACAGAGTATGGGCCAAGAGAAAGGAGGGAAATGGTTTTGCCCACCTTATTTTGCTTTTGTTTTTCCTCAACTTCATTTGTCTTCTATTTGAAAAAGGTCTTGAGAACAGGGTAGGCCTTATAGCCCTTGCCTCTGTATAGCTCCTATGGCTTTGCCTAGTTTACTTTAGGTGGCGAGGTAGAGTCCTTGGAATGTGTTTGGGATCATAGAATGCCATCAAGGGTTAAACATGAGTTTAAAGGAATTTTCCAACCCTAAATCTAACCCGAAATTGTCTGTTGTCTATGATCACAAACTTCAAATCAGCTCTAGACATAGACAGGAAAAAGAATAGAATTCATCTTAGCATAGGGACACACTTTGATTGGTTTTTGTTAAATACCTTTAGATTAGGGGTTCTTAATCTGAGGCTCACATAGCCCTGTGGTTAGATTTCAGGGGGTCTGTGATCTTAGATGGGAAAAAAATTACATTTTTATTATCAGTGACCTTTCACTGAAATTTAGTATTTCCTTCAATTATTTAAAATATTGCTTTGAGAAGGGCTCAGTATATTTTGCCATACTGTTAAAGCGGTCATCTGCACACAAAAATTGTTAAGAACCTCTGTTTTACACTGATGTGATAGCCCATTGCCTAGAGAGTTCAAGTTAATAATCTTTTTAGGGAGAGGATTTCTATTCATTGCATCTCAGAAGATTGGAGCCAAAAGAGTAGTCTATTGTTTTGAAGTGCTAACATTCAAAAGACTATAGCAGAGAGGAGGCCTGTAACCATAAGACCATCGGAAGTTGGAGCTATGACACATCAAGAAGAAATGATGTATCTAGTGAACACAATACAGCCAATGGAGAACAACGATATAATGCCCAGCAGAGGGCAGCATATAGACCTCATCAGAGAATATTGCTTTCTCTACAATATTAGAAGTTGTGAGTTGCCTTGTTCATTTATGTGCCATGGCCATATATGTCTCCTTTGTGTGTGTTACCCTCATGTGAACTCTTGGGGGTATGCCACTTCATGCAAGTTCCCTGAGCATATATATTCTACATGTATTATAGACAGATGGATGGATGGATGGATGGACAGATGAACAGATAGATGGATAGACATATAGACAGACAGACATAGATAGGTAGATAGATAGATAGACAGATAGATGGATGGATATAGATATATTTATGCCATTTGTGTGTGTGTGTTACCTGTATGTCTACCTACCTCAACTGGTGGTATGGTAACTTGAGGGAGAATTGCTCTATGTCTACATAATGAGGGTCTTTCCTTGTAATTTTATTTGCTATGGTATTTGATTCAATGTTTATTGTATTAATGTTCCTCTGGTAAAAACAAACACGTTGTTGGGGGCTTCTGAGCTATGGTTTTCAAGGAGATGCTGATCCATAGAGTATTTCAAACTTGGGGTGGCTTTTCTCAGGGCCAATGTACAAAAAAAGATGTTCTAGATTCTAGAGAACAATTCTGGGTTTATTCTAATAACAATACCAACAGAATTTTGGTATCTTGGACTTCAAAACAAGGTTGCTTTGTTATACTGTCTCTCCCTTCTCTCATACTTCAATGTTTCTCCATATAACACTTATACTTAAGTCCCAGTCGGAGACCCATAAAGCAATATTTTCCCCAATGTAATGGTTTCCTGCACAGTGAGTTCAAAAAACCTGTTCTCCTGGAAAACATTATAAAGAAGTTTCACAGTATTAGGGGTGTAACCCACACTCTTTAAAGCCCAGTAATGTTACTTAAATATAGCCCTGAGTTGAAAACACCTTTTTTTCCATGAATGTCTACTCGTAGTTTTGAAATAATGCCCCCTTTACCTCGAAGATAAAGTGTTTGAGAACGAAACTGAGATGTGAAGTTGATACTTATAAAGCCGTTTGACATCTTCCTTCCAGATCTAACATACCTTAACATAAAACCAGAGAAGAAATGTTTTGTTTGTGGGGTTCACATTAAATTTAATAACGGAAAGGGGATATGCCTCTTTTTTAAGTATATTGAAACCCAAATAAAATGAGAGACAGAAAGACAGAGACAGAAACAGGAACAGAAACAGAGAAACCGTTTTGGATAGAGGATAGAGAGCTGATCTTGAAGCTGGGTTCAAGACCCATCTCTGACATACAGCATGTGATTCTGGACAAGTTACTTAACCTCCAAATGCTCTTAGGCCACTGCCTAAGCAAAGGGAAGGTGTAGGCTAAAACTGGTGAAAGGACCCATGAAATCACAAATCTAGCCCCTATTGCTACCTATGAATAATTGTGGGAGATTAGATAGTGGGGGATTAGATAGTTCAGGCTAATATAGAGCAGAATGTGTTAAATATGAAATCATGGTTGGGAAGGGAAGAAAGTCAAGGCAGAAATGGGGGGATAGCCTCTGAAAATACCCGAAACAGATACTTATTTGAAAGGATCTTGTATGAAAAGATAAATAGGCTATCTGGGTCAAACTGAGATAGAATTTGTGGTCCAGAGATAATGTTGTGACCAGAAAAGAGACGTCTAGCTTTGGGAAAAATCCTGAAGGTAAAAATGGCTCTTGAATAGTTTTCTGAGGCTTTCTAGGCTGTTAGACTTAGTTCACTTGTCTGATGGCAACCAGGAGGTACAATGGATAGGGTACTAGACTTGGAATCAGGAAGACCTGAGTTCAAATGCAGCCTCAGATACTTAGTAGCTTCATGACAAGTCACTTATCCTCTATATGCCTCAATTTTCTCATCTGTAAAATGGGGATAATGATATCCTATAACTCTCAGAGTTGTGAGAAAATATTTGTAAAGCTCATAGCACAGTGCCTGCCACATAGTAGCCACTGAATAAATGTTCGTTCCCTTCCTTCTTCCCCGTTGATCACATGTAGAGCATGGACTGGGCTCAGCAAGAAGCTGTCCTTTCCAATTATACATGAATGGAAATTATTTGGTTTCTATTCATGGTCCTTGTGGTTACAAAACAGAAACACTAGATTGAGAAGGAGCAAAGTAGCCTTTACAGCCTGGCTCTGACACTTCCTAGCTGTGAGGTCCCAAGTGAGTCACTTTACTGGTTCCACAATAACTGTAAGTAGACTTTCACTTACTAGCAATGATGATTTTTACTCCATAAGTGGCTTAAAAGACATCAGTAAGAACACATGTAATAATGGCTAATACGTAGGGCTTTAGGGAAGTAAAACACTTTACATACATTATCTCATTTGAGCCTAGAACAACCTTGAGAAATAGTTTCTACTATTATTATCCTCCTTCTACAGAAGAGGAAACTGAGGCTGAGAGATGTTAAGACTTGCCCATAATCGCACAGTTAGTAAATGTCTAAGAAGGACGTGCGATCATAAGTGAGATCATGGATCACTTGAAGAAAGCCAAAGCATGAACTGTGACTATATAGTGGGGCAATGCCTGAAAGGGGGTTAGAATTCAGCCTTTTTTAATGCCATGTGTGTGTGTGTGTGTGTGTGTGTGTGTGTGTGTGTGTAAAAGTAATTTCATGCATGTAGGGAAGTCCTGCTGAAGAAATTCCCGCTTTGAATGTGTCTTTGTAGCCTCAGCACCAACCACAGTACCTGGCAGATGTAGATACTTAATGAATTCAGTATAGATGTTAATTCTGCAATTTAGAAAGTTGCCTGGGGCCAACTTAACTAATTGGTTAAGTGCCTCACTCAAGGTGCCACAACAAGGAAGGAGGTTGGGGGTAGCTGGAACCCAGGACATCCTCACATGAAAGCTAGTCCTCCATCTCCATGGTGCCTCTCCATTTAAGTCTGTATAGCAACCAAAATGGGCACCTCATTACTTATTTTCTTCAATTTGGGCAATTATCTTTGTCTCATATTTGTGGTTACTGTCCCATTTAACTAGCCAGATTCTTTCCTCTGAAAACCTGGTCCAAATCCCATTCCAGTGGGGGAGTTGGACTTCAATGAGAGTCTTGTGTGAGTAACACAGGGCAGAATTTGGCCTAGTGAAAGAAAGAGATAATATTCATGGGGGTGGACAAGGGGAGACAAAAAACAGTTTCATCACAAGGTTAAATAAATGCCCAAGGAGAACTCAAGTTCCTGATGAGCCATTTGGGGAGTAGACCATTTCCAGAAGAGTTTTATTCCAGTTGTGGAAAGACAGCAAAATCCCCAAACAAAAGAAGGATCAAACTATCAAGCCCATACATAGTACAGGGGTCGCATTAGAATAATAAAATTTGAGAGTGGGAAGGAACCTTAGGAATCACACAAGCCAATATCCCCATTTCACAGATGAGAACCCTGAAGTCCAAAGAGGTTCACTAACTTGTTTAAGATCATACAGCTTGGCAAGATCATTTCAATGACCTGGCATGAACTCAAATCTAGGTCTTCTGCCACCAAATCCATTGTTCTTTCCAATAAGAGCCAATATGGCCTAGAAAAAACAATGGTGGCTTTGGCACTGGGGAGACTTGTATTTGAATCCTACCTTGATTATTAACTTTGTGAACCATGGACAATTCGTTTGTCTCTCTGAGTCGTAGTTTCTTCTTTTGACTAAAAGTATCTGTAGCACCTTCATCCCAGTGTTGTTGCAAATCATAAATGAGATAATATTTTAAAATATTTTCTAATGTTCTAGATAAATACTAACTTGCCTCTAATTTTATACCAAATTCAACAAATCATTAAACAAGCATTTATCAGTCACCATACTATGTGCCAGAATGCATAAGTGAGAAAGTCTCCACCCTCTAAGAGCTTATGTTTTACTAATCTGAGTTTTAAAGAGTGAAACTACTGAAAAGAATGGTTTGGGTTTACATGTGGCAGTAGGTTTTCTACCTCCCATATTCCTGATTTGCTTTAAAATGTGATTTGATTCAAAATGGCAGCTAGGTGGCACAGTGGATATAGCGCTGGGCCTGGAGTCAGGAAGACTCATCTTCCTGAGTTCAAATCCTCAGACACTTACTAGCTGTAAGACCTTGGGCAAGTCACTTAACTCTGCCTCAGTTTTATTATCTGTAAACTGAGGTAAAGAAGGAAATGGCAAACCACTCCAGTATCTTTGCCAAGAAAAGCTGAAATGGGGGTCAGGAAGAATTGAACATGACTTGTAAAACAACCAGACAACAACAACCCTGGGGAGTGTGGGTGGGAGTCTTAACTAGCAAATGAATATAAGAACAGAAAACCTAATCCCTCTCATTAGATGCAAGCTTCCTCCAGAACTGAACCAAGTCCAATTGCATGTGCAGGTACGATACAGAGAGAACTAAATGCCGTAACCCCATGGACACAACTGCAGTACATCGATGCTAGGTTTTTATATTCCTGGTACTTTGTACAGTATCTTACATTATAGTAGGGCTCAATACATATTTTTGAATTGAATTAAGTTGAATTGGATTGAACTGAAATGAATTGAATTTGTTGATATCATTTATCTCTGTTCTTCAGGCTCCTTGTCTGTACAATGAGAGGTTGGACTAGATGACCTTTAAAGTCCACCTCTCTACCTTCGCTTTATCAGTCTGAAATTGTGTATGCTTCTCTTTTTCTTTGTCCACACTACAAATTACTGTATCACCCATTTTTTCTCCTGACCATATTAATGACAGATATCATTGCTATTTGTACAGTCACTTTCCTACAATAAAATTTCCTCTGAGACACTGGTTGGTGTTGAAAGAGTTAATGCAACTTGCTGAAAACACTTCGTTTACTCCCAAAGAGTAAACTGTATTGGGAATGTATTGGCTGCTCTCCAAACTAGAGAAATAGTGTAGGGGATTTCTAGATGTGAATTTATTTTGGGTTTCATTCTTGGGAAAATTAAAATTTCCCCTCAAAGTACAAAGATTGGGAAATAATTACAAATGCGTATTTCAAAGTATCAGTTACTATATATTTTTAAAGAATTGCTGTCACAGTCTACCATCTATACATTCAATGGTCTGGGTATTGTTTAAATAAGCTTTTGATGAGTCCCAGGGAATGCAAGATGAGATGATTGTTTTAGCTTTGGTCAAAAGATAGCATTCTTCTCCCAATCATCTGCTTTCTTAGAATGCCTAGCTTTCTTCAAGGCTCAGCTCATGTGTCATCTCCTCTGGGGAGCCTTCCCTGATCTGAGTCCTCAGCTCCTAGGTATGAGGCTCTCTCTCCCTCCTTGAATTATCTTCAATTTACCTGTATACATTTACACAACCAATCTAGAAGAGCTACCAGGACTGGGAACACTCTTCCTTCTTGCTTTCCCCATTCACCCAGGCTGCTTGACCCCTCCCAGGATGTGGATAAGATGAGTCAACATGGAGGATTATCAGGCCTTATGATCTACTCTTTCACTATCTCCTAAGATCCTCTGACTCCTACTTGTAAGACCAACAATTCTCCCAACACTATCATATTAATTACCTACATAATCCAAGCACTTCTTGACTTTGCCATCCGAGTGACCACTGTATCCTTCGGATTTCAAGGATTTTTGATCTGTCCTGTGATTGAACTTTCTTTTATGTATTGTCTCCCCCAAGTAAAGAGTGAGCTCTTTAAATGAAGAAACTGTTCCTGTTTTTCTGTTTGTATCTCCAGTGCTTGGCACGTGGTAAGCCCTTAATAAATGTTCATTCATTTGTTCATTCATTCATTCATAATTTGTCCCTCCCCCCTTTCCACAAACCCCAAGTAGAATGTATGTTGCCTGAGGCTGGAACATTTTTTTTTGTTTTTGTCTTTTTGTATCCCTAGTGCTTAGCAAGGTAAGCACTTAATAAATGTCTGTGGAATGTGGTAGAATGATCCTAGACTAATAATTTCCCATTTGATTGTGGGGAGGGGAATAAATTCATCCAAGTATAGATAACAGTGTCTAGGAATCCACATCAATTTCTTTTCGATCCCATTACTTGCCCAGTGAACCTTCCTTTAATAGCCTGCCGGGAAAACTTTTAAAAATTGAAGAATCCCCAAAACATAAAATTTTATGATAACCATGTGGTTCCCTCTTGGAAAACGAGTTTGTATTGGTTTAAAAATAGTTTGGGCTACATTAGATTATGGTTGGAAAATGCTATGGTGTAAAAAGAACACATAGATGTACCCTTTGAGAAATCTTCCATAATGGACAAAGATGGGTGAAGGTAGGTAGAGGAGGGTGGGGTGGTGATGAGGATTAGGAGCTGATTCTGATCCTTTGAAGGAACACCAGGGTCTGAAAAGAGAAGGATGAATCATCCTTTATTGAAAATTCTTAGAAATAACGTGAAAAGAGTGAAATCAGAAGGAATTACACAATAGCAATAACATTGTAAAGAAAAAGAAAATTAGAAAGATTTAAGAACTCACATCAATACAATGACACGCTACAAGTTGAGAATTCTGAGGATGTAGGCGGCTACCTACCTTCTGAAAGAGAAGTGGTAGACTAGACCAGGGATGGGGAATCTGTGACCTCGAGGCCACATGTGACCGTCTATGCCCTTGGGTGCAGCCTTGTGAATGAGTCTAAGTTTTACAGAACAAATTCTTTTATCAAGGGAATTTGTTCTGTGAAGTTTGGATTCAGTCAAATGGCCACACTTGAGGATCTAGAGAATCTAGGGCTGCAGGTTGCCCACACCTGGAATAGATGCAGAGGGAGGCATCATACATGGCCAAAAAATTGATTTGTTTTGCTTGAATGTGTTTATTTGTTATAAGGGTTTTGTTTCTCCCTCCTCCTTTTTTTAATGAGAGGGGGTTTAGGGATAGGTGGGAGGGAAAGAGGGGAGAGCAGTATTATTGCCCCCAAAAGGCAAATCATTGAGGCATTTAGAACATGCACAGAGAAATAACAAAAGAAAGCCCAGAGGGAAATATAGACGAGCAGACGAACTTTGATAGTGACATGGTGAATTTATTATAGCTCCTAAAAGGTAATGTAAGCATGGGGATGGGGCAGGGTGGCATTTCAGTCAATCAATCACTGTCACTACCACCTCACTTAACATAACTAAAGAAATGCTATGGCCTGATAATTTTTTCAACTGAAAACACTTCTATTTAGTCAATCAACCAATCAGACCTATGAACTAAGTGTGAAGCAGGCCTAGACATCTCTATTGAATCAACCAACCAAGGGTATTTCAGCTAGATACAAAGGGAAGTCTGTTGGCATTGATTGAAGAGATCTGGTCATGTCCTGAGGGACTTTATATAAAGTCAGCAAGCTTGTTAGGATTTGAGTAGGGAGCAAAGAAGGGGCAATGCAAGTCATGCCCCTGAGGAGAATGACAGAGGAGTAAAGCTTCATTCTCCCCTCATTCCTTAACCAGAGGGGGACCTGGTGAATTCTGTAGGGATGGAGAATTTGACTTTTTTCATTCCATCTAGTAGTATCAGGAACGGCAGTGACTGGAGGCAGTATCTGCTTTGGGGGCTGAAGACAAACTACACACTGAGGAAAAGCAACTTCAAGTCTAAAAGGAACCAAGCAGAAAATCTAAATTATGTCTACAGGGTATGCTATGGATATCCAGAAAAGGGGAGAAAAGGCCTTCCAGCAAGAAGATCAAAGAAATCATGAAGGATAAGGATTGAGATAAAACCATTGGATTTGGTAGTGAAGAGACCACTTATTACTTTGAAGAGAGCAGTTTTGGTTGGACATTGAACTATGAAATTAGAAAGATGTCTCCAAACCCTCAGGATTCCCTAGAAACCAGAGAAGAGAAGTAGGACTTTCCTTCTGGGTCCCAGACTGCCAAGGAGTGCGTTTGGCTATGCACTACAATAAAAAAAAAAACAAGCCGTAGTTCATGGAGATTTGTGGATTCATAGAAAATCATCTGTTCTACTGTGTAGAAATGCCATTTTAAAAAAATTGTCATGTTACTGCAGAAAAAATTAAAAGAAAAAGTTTTTAAAAATTGTTCTGAGAGGAGAGAATGATTTTTTTTTGTTAAGATTGATTGATAAAAAAAGGAAACTCTTTCTATAAAGGATCAAATCCTTCCTGATTGGGGAAAGAGGATGGGGGAAGAGATCCTGCCATGGAAAAGACAACAAACAATCTTGGCAACAACCCTCTAATTCGGTCCGATTTGAATCAGGTGTAGAGGAAGTATAGGAAAGGAAGACTCTCACTCACACTTGGGTTGGGAAAAACTCTGGTCTGAAAGAATTTTCCTGCCTTTTGCAGTTGTATTAGTCCTGACCTTGCTTCAACTTCCTCTTCAAGATTCATCAAGAGACTTTTCACTAATTTACCCGCCTTTAGTGAAGCCTTCTGGCCTTCAAATTTTAAGAAGCCCAGAATCTGTGTTAGAATCCCCTGACTACCACATACCTAACAAGTGCTGAAAAAGCCAGTGATTAAATCCTTCTAGGGAGGTCTTCACTGCCTCCCCACAGTGGCCCAGCCTTCCTTTGGACAGTTCTCATTGTTTCTGGCCATCAAGCCTAAATCTCTACAGCCTTCACCCATTGTTCTGCCTCCTGTTTTCTGGAGCTAAACAGAACCAACCTAGTCCATCCTCTATATTCTAGCCTATCAAATATTTGAACACAGCTATAATGTCTCTCCTGAACCTTCCCTTCTTTAGGTTAAATATGTGCATTTCTTTCCATGGCTCCAAATACTACGTAGACTCAAAGTCCTTCAGGACCTTTGTTGCCCTCCCCCTGGGAATGTGTCCAGCTGATCAATGTCCTTCCTAAAATAAACCCTCAGAACTCAATACACCCCTTCATATGGGAAAACTTGCTGTAGTGATTTTCAGTTTAACACATCATGGTCATTTATTCCCTTTTGTGCCTTTAAGGATGAAATTTTCTACATAGCAGGTGTGGATCATACTTCAAAGAATTGGGGTCAAGGATTTGGACTCCAAAGACAGCCATAGCTGTCTGAGTCCCATCTTCTTAATACACTAAGGGCCACAGGTGAAGCTGCTTCAGAAGATACTGAGTTTCCTGTTGCCACCTCTGGAGTTGCCAGTTTCTCTAAAAAGCCAATGCAAACACCTTCAGAAATGGACAAAGTTGAGGGGCCTATGAGAGAGCTTGAGGTGGATGGCTTACCCTCCATCTATCCTCACCTTGGCGCAGTCTCTTCTCTTTGCCATTGGGTTCATTCACTCCTTCCTCTTCTCATCATCTCAATGATCACTCATCATCTTTTTATCTTTTTAGTACATTTAACTAAACAGTTTTTTGGGTGATTGTATTTGCGTACATCTGGGGAGTCCAGGAACACTTCATAATTATCCTAATTAAAAGGAAAAGACATGGGAGACAGCAGTGTGATGTGTCAACCAAAAAAGCTAATAGAATCTTGGGCTTCATTAAGAGAGGCGTAGATGGGGGGGCAGGGCCAAGAAGGCGGCTGGAAAGCAGGGATTTGCTTAAGCTCCCTGCCAGGTCCCTCCAAACACCTATAAAAATGGCTCTGAACAAATTCTAGAGCTGCAGAACCCACGAAATACCAAAGGGAAGCAGGGCTCCAGCCCAGGACAGCCTGGATGGTCATGGGGAAAAGGGACAGGGTCAAGGGAGAAAACTGAATAAAAGGGGACTGGATAGGAGGGAGCAAAATATAGTTAGTCTTTCACAACATGAGTACTGTGGAAGAGTTTTACATAATGATACATGTGTGACCTACGTTGAATTGTTTGCCTTCTTAGGGAGGGTGGGTGGGGAGGGAAGAGGGGAGAGAATTTGGAACTCAAAGTTTTAAAAGGAGTTGTTCAAAAAAAAAGGTGTTTTTGCATGCAACTGGTAAATAAGATATATGGGCAATGCGGAATAGAAATCTATCTTGCCCTACAAGAAAGTAAGGGAAAAGGGGATGGGGGGGAGTGGGGTGACAGAAGGGAGAGCTGACTGGGGAACAGGGCAACCAGAATATATGTCATCTTGGATTGGGGGGGAGGGTAGAAATGGGGAGAAAATTTTTAATTCAAAATCCTGTGGAAATCCATGCTGAAAACTAAAAATATTAAATAATTAAAAAATAAAGAAAAAAAAGAGAGGCATGGATTCCAGGAGTAAGGGAAAGGGAATGATCATTTATTAAGCACCTACTATGTACCAGGCACTGCGTTAAGCCCTTTACAAATATTACCTATTTGAATAAGGAGATGATAGTTCCTTGGTATTTTGCTCTAATCAGACCACATCTGAAATAGTGTCAGACCATACCTAGACTGATGGCAGCTAGGTGGTGCAGTGGACAGAACACTGGGACTGGAGTCAGGAAGACTCATCTTCCTGAGTTCAAATATGGCCTCAGACTCTTACTATCTGTGTGACCCTGGGTAAGTCACTTAGCCCTGTTTGCCTCAGTTTCCTGATCTGTAAAATGAGTTGGAGAATGAAATGGCAAACCACTGCAGTATCTTTGCCAAGAAAACCTCAAATGGGGTCATGAAGAGTTGGACAGGGCTGAAAAACCTCAACAACAACATCCCTGGACTATTGCAAAAGTCTTCTGGTTGATCTCCCCGCCTCAAGGCTCTTCCCAGTCCAAACTATCCTCCACTCAGCTGCCAAAATAATTTTCTTAAAGTGTGCATCTGACCATGTCACCCCTAGACTATAATCAATAAACTCTAGTGGTGACCTCTCACCTTCAGAATCCAATATGAAGAGATCTGTTTGGTGATTAAAGCCTTTCACTATCTGGTCCTCTCCTATCTTTCCAATTTTATACTTTATTTCACACATTTTATGATTCAACACCACTGGCTTCTTTGCTGTTCCTCCATTCCTGCCAGTGCTTTTTCACTAGATGTGTCCCATGCTTGGGATTCTCTCCCTGTATACCAATGTTTCCTGCCTTCCTTTGCCTTTTTCAAAAAAGAACTGAACTAAAATCTGTCTCCTGCAGGAGACAATTCCCAGAGGCCCTATCCCTTTCCCTCTGACGTTATTGGTATATTTTTAAAATGTTCTATAACATCTTCTTGAATTCAGCCTGACACAACTGACTTTCATAAACCAAGGTAGCACAGTGGATAGAACACCCTGGAGTCAGGAAGATCTGAGTTCAAATCCAGTCTCAGACACTTACTAGCAGAGTGACCCTGGGCAAGTCACTTAACCTCTGAGTCAGTCTCTTCATTGGTAAAATGGGGATAATAAGAGAACCTTCCTCTCAGGGTTGTTGTGAGGATTAAGTGAGATAATAATTGTAAAGCACAGGGTTCAGTGTCTGGCACTATGTAAGCACATTGCAAGGTGCCCCATAAGCACTATTCTCCTCTTTCAAAAACTAGAGTTCTCTATTGCCTCTAATATTAAACTTACACCTATCAGTCTGGCATTTCAAGTCGTTAATCTTCTAGTTCCAACCTATATCTTCATTACAACAACAAATTTTTTTTTCAATTATCAAGCACTTATTTTTTTCTTTCTCCCACCTTCCCCGGGATGGGGGCAGGGAGGGGGGAGAAAAAAGAACAAGAAAGAAAGAAATACAAAACCCTGGTACCATATAAACACAGTCAAGCAAAATGGCACCCATGTTGGCCACGTGGGCCAAAAATTTATTTCGAATTCTTTGTATTGGTCCATCACCTCTCTGTCATGAGGTGAGCAGTGAACATCAGCAGTCCTCTGAAATCATTACTGATAATTTAGCTAATCAGAATCTCTAAGTCTTTTTGAATTATTCATCTTTACAATACTGGCATTATAGTATCAGTTCTCCTGGTTCTGAGTACTTCCTTCTGTATCAGTTCATACATGTCTTTTTATGTCTCTTTGAAACCATCTCTTTACTCATTTCTTATGGCATAATAGTATTCAATTATATTCATATATGGATTTATTCTGAGAGGATAGTAGAGTAGGT
Organism: Trichosurus vulpecula; assembly: GCF_011100635.1. Lineage (NCBI taxonomy): Eukaryota > Metazoa > Chordata > Mammalia > Diprotodontia > Phalangeridae > Trichosurus > Trichosurus vulpecula. Next base: position 43,765,872 of record NC_050576.1, read on the forward strand.
CAGAAATGTCCAGGCTCCCCAGATTTCTTCCAGAAGCAGACAGAAAATCACCAGGAAATGAACATAGAACAGCAAAAATAAATTGGCAAAGTAGTTGTCCTCCTAAGATACCCTGAAGTGACCTCAGAGAAGAGTCCATGTACCATACTTTCTTCAATCTCTCCACAATTGTTGAGTACCCTCTTAATTTCCAGTGCCTTTCCGCCAAAACAAACAAACAAAACACAGCAACAAAACTCCTATAAATTGTACATATAAGCTTTCTTCAACCTCTTTAGATTTTTTTAGACTGATTTCAAATGGTTTCCCTACACACATTACACGTCCTAGCCAAACTGGCTTCATCTGTGTTTTTGTACCTCCTTCACCAGTAAGGTTTGTCCTCCTCCTTGCAACGTCCTGCAATCCCTTTTCCCCGTCAAGGCTCAGCTCCAATGCCATCTCTGACCCATGAAGGCTATTCTGATTCCTCCAAGGGTTTAGGGCTCTTCTCTGGGAAATTATTTTGTTAAGTTATATTAGTTGTTTAAATATTATTATTATTATTTGTTATGATATGTGATATTATTTCCTTTCAATAGTATTTAAACTCCTTAGGACAGGGGCTGTTTTTTGTCTTTCAATCCTAATGTGCCTACCACATAGTACATGCTTAATGAAATTGTTTCATTGTATTTGAGTAGCAACCCTGTCCAAAAAATAAATGAAATAAGGTTAGTCTAATATGACTTATTCTTGATAATAAATAATCATAACGATGGCCAACATTTATATATTTATTTACATTTATTTATATATTGATATATTGTTTGTTTATATATTAATATATTATATGTGTGTATATAGCTCTTCGAGGTTTGCAAATCACTTTATATGTATTATCTCATTTTAGGAAACTGAGGCAGAGAGTTATTAATTGACTTGCTCAGGGTCACACAGCTACTGAGTCTTGAGTCTGAATTTACACTCAGGTCTTCCTGACTCATTTTTCAGTCCTGTGTGACTCTTCATGACCTTATTCAGGATTTTCTTGGCAAAGATACTGGAGTGGTTCATCATTTCCTTCTCCAGCTCATTTTGCAGATGAGGAAACTGAGGCAAATGGGGTTAAGTGACTTGCTCAGGGTCATGCAGCTAGGAAGTGTAAAGCTTCCTGACTCTAGACCTGGCACTCTACCCACTGTGCCACCTAGATACTCTCCTATGCCACTTAGCTGGCTGAATTGTGCCTTGGTAGCCATGAAATATACAAGACCTGGAAGAAGGCCTTCAGTGCCCTGAATAGATTCCTATTTGTGGGAAATCGCAAATGAAGATTTCATAGGATAGGAAAGCATGCCTCAAGTGATCACACAACCTGGATGAGATGAGAATCTAATGATGAAATAGAAGCCTGCCAGGCATTAACAACTACCCTGATCATTCTAATAAGATCCTCTAGGCCTCATCAGCTGTGTGACCTCTGAACCTTGCAGTCTCTTGTTACCTTCTCTTCTGCTTATGTAACTTTAGTACAATGCTGCCCCCCCACCCTGGGCCTTTCTACCCATCCTACAAATAAATTTTGCTTTATGTATTGTCTCTCCCAGTTTTAGTGTGAACTCCTTGAGATCAAGAACTTTCTCCATTTTTCTATAGACCCTTACTTGCTTAGCATAGTGCTTGTTACAAAATAAGGGCTAAGTAAATGAATTTTTATTAATCCATTTATTTATTCATTCAGAGTCAGTCAATAAACATTTATTAAGCACTGACTGTATACTATGTGCTGGGGATACAAAAAAGGCACAAGTCCCTACACTCCATGAGCTTACCATCTAATGTGGGGGAAAGGGGAAGATACATAAAAAAAGTGGAAAAGCAGGATGGGGATGTTGAAGGGGTGAGGAATTCTTGTAGACAAGGTGGGAAGTGACCTGAGGAGCTGAGAGTTTCAGAGCTGATCTCTTCCTGCAGAATGATGAGTTTCTGAAGATGATAAAGTCCATGAAAGTAGCTGGGTGGGAAGTGATGAGAATTCCCTGGGTACCCTCCTTAAATCATATTCATTCATTTATTTATAGATAATAAGTTTGGTAATACTTAAATTATATTCATTCATTCCTTTATAGGTAATAAGTTTGGTAATATTTAAATCATATTCACTCATAGATAATAAGTTTGGTAATATTTAAATCATATTCATTCATTTATTCATAGATAATAAGTTTGGTAATGTTTAAATCATATTCATTCATAAACAATAAGTTTGGTAATATTTAAATATATTCATTCATAGATAATAAGCTTGGTAATACTTAAATCATATTCATTCCCTCATAGATAATAAGTTTGGTAATATTTAAATCATATTCATTCCTTCATAGATAATAAGTTTGGTAATATTTAAATCATATTCATTCATAGATGATAAGTTTGGTAGTATTTAAATCATATTCATTTATTCATAGATAATAAGCTTGGTAATATTTAAATCATATTCATTTATTCATAGATAATAAGTTTGGTAATATTTAAATCATATTCATTCATAAATAATAAGTTTAGTAATATTTAAATCATATTCATTCATAGATAATAAGTTTGGTAATATTTAAATCGTATTCATTCATAAATAATAAGTTTAGTAATATTTAAATCATATTCATTCATAGATAATAAGTTTGGTAATATTTAAATCATATTCATTCATTTATTCATAGATAATAAGATTGGCAATATTTAAATCATATTCATTCATAGATAATAAGTTTGATAATATTTAAATCATATTCATTCCTTCATAGATAATACGTTTGGTAATATTTAAATCATATTCATTCATAGATGATAAGTTTGGTAATATTTAAATCATATTCATACATAGATAATAAGTTTGGTAATATTTAAATCATATTCATTCATAGATAATAAGTTTGGTAATATTTAAATCACATGCATTCATAGATGATAAGTTTGGTAATATTTAAATCATTTTCATTCATTCCTTCATAGATAATAAGTTTGGTAATATTTAAATCATATTCATTCATAGATGATAAGTTTGGTAATATTTAAATCATATTCACTCATAGATAATAAATTTGGTAATATTTAAATCATATTCATTCATTCATTGATAGATAATGTTTGGTGATATTTATTCTGGCTTACTTCCTGGGTCATGTGAACTCTTGATACTCTCATAGCCATGTCTCTGAAGTTCATAGAGAGTTCCAGCAAGAGGGGATATAGATGGTGGCCGTTACAGGGAAGCAAAAAACATTGCAGAGTTTAGTTCAACCAGATTTTTAGATTGATTGAATGAGGGAGACCAAGAAGGAGGAGTACAAGGTAAAGAAGAGGTTTAGACCCTGGAGGAAAGAGAGCAATAGTATTGTTAATAGAGATAAGGAAGTGAGGAGGATAAATAAGTTTGGGGAAGATAAGTTCACTTTTACACGTGTTGAACTTGACATGCCCCAAATGGAGTGACAGCTCCAACAGGCAGACCTAAATGCTAAACTGGAACTTGGTGCAAAGAAGGAGTTTAGTTAGAAACAGATTTTGGAATAGTCTGCAGAAATAGATGACTGTGGGATGTTTCCTGAATGGGGTGATGTTTAATTGGTGGCACAATTCCAGCCATGCTGTAAACTGGTGATGTTGATGACACATCAAAAAAAGCTTAAAGAGAGAGAAATGCTTGTTGACTTGACTTGAAAAGAATGTGACTGAGGAAAGAGGCTTGGAAATGACTGATATCTAGGGGGCAAGAGGAGAAAGGATTCCAAGAAAGTGAGAGAGAAGTAGGAGTTGGTGAAGCTGGAGGAGAAAAAGAGGAGTACATCAATATGGAAACCAGGAGAAAAAAGGAGTTTCTTGTAGGAGGGCTACTTTATCGTGTCAAATGATACAAAATTTAAAAAGAATAAAGACAGAAAAAAACTGGCTTTAGTGATTAGTAGGTCAATAGCCTTCAAGAAAGTGGTCTAAGTGAAGTGATAGGGAAAGAAGTTGGATCAGAGAGTCAGTTTTGTTAAAAAAAATGGAGGAAATGAGTATACCGTATTCTTTTTAGGAGTTTGGCAGAAGAGAAGAAGAGGAAAGAAAAGAAAGAGGTGCCATAGTAGCTCAGATGAGTGATAGTGTTGTAGGAGGGAGGTTTTGTTGTTGTTTAGAAAAGAGAAAATTTGAGTATGTTTGTAGTGATAGTGAAGAAGCTAGTAGAAAGAGAAAGACTGCATGCATCTTTCCTAATTTATGGTGGCTGATGTTAGTAAGCAGAGGGTCATTGATCAGTTACCTCAGAAGTTTCATTTATCGAGGAAAAGTGTATATGCACAAAAGTGTACAGCATATGCATGAGAGACTCCTTGTTGGAAAAGAGCTTTTGTGACTATATTTGAGCCTACAAAGACAATGTGTGTGTGTGTGTGTGTGTGTGTGTGTGTGTGTGTGTGTGATCAACAAACAAGTGTCTTTTATTCTCTGCATCTTTTAATCACCTGATTGATTTTAAAGATGTAGTCTGCCATATAAAATTTATGACAAAGGTCTACCTATTAGTTCTCCAACAAGATGGTTGAATGAGCCCAGTTTTAGCTTATCACTTCAAAAATATGGAAATATGCCAAATAAAATAAAAGAACAACGATAACTTAAAAGTGGGGAGAAGGAAAACATTCACAATAAAACAACCACAGAAAAATGAGCAGAGAAACAGAGGAAATGATCAAGCAAAGAAAACTTCTGAATACAAAGAAAGAAATTGGATAAAAGAATTCTAAGAACAATCTCCAGATGATGAGAATAAATCTGTAATACTTATAATTAGAGCCATGGAAAAGAAAATGGAATGACCATAGAACCAAGAAAAAGGCTAGAAAATCAAATAAAATAATTGAAGGAAAAGACTTCAATTATTTGGAGCGAAATTCAAACTTTTAATGAAAAACTTAAAAGGAGAACTGCTAGCTCAGGACAGAAACTAGAAAAAACAAATCAGTACAGACCCTGAAAAAAAGGATAGAGAAAACAGAACTCAAAAATCCAAGGATACAGCTGAAAATGATAGAACATAGCAGTAGTAGTAGTAGTGGTAGTAGTAGTAGTAGTAGTAGTAGTAGTAGTAGTAGTAGTGTTAGTGGTAGTAGTCGTAGTGGTAGGAGGAGGAGGAGGAGGAGAAGAAGAAGAAGAAGAAGAAGAAGAAGAAGAAGAAGAAGAAGAAGAAGAAGCAGCAGCAGCAATAGATAGCATGCACACACATATGTATGTGTATATATGTATGTGTGTGTACATATATATATATATACATATATATATATACATATATATATATATATATATATATATATATATATATATATATATATATATATATGCAACTTTAGGTTTTGCAAGGCACTTTATAGATATACACAACAATTGGAAGGATCATTCTTATAGAGCTGAAAGGGTCCTCGGAAGCTATCAAGTCCAATGAAACCCCAGTTTTTAGATGAAGAAACTGAGGCTCAACAAGTTTAAATAACCTGCCCAGGGTCACATAACTACTGTTATAAACTTCTGAGATGGTATTTGAATTCAGGTCTTCCTGACTCCAGGTCAGGGCTCTATCCAGTGAATCCACTAAAACACAATAAGATTGCTATAATAATAATTTTGTAAAAATAGCCATAGTTTGTAAGAGATTAAAGAGATAATTTAAGAAAAATTAGCCTCTTAGAAAGATAGTGAAACAAAAATCCAGAATCTCATATGTTAAGAAATCAAAAAAACATGGTTGTCTAGAATTATTGAAACCAGAGGACAAGGTGAAGCCCAATGGAATCCACAGATCAATACCAGAGAAGATACTCAGATTCATCTTGCAAAAAAATGTTCTGACCAAGCTCCAGAATTCCTCCTTCAAAGAAAAAACATGCCAGAAAAGGACAGCTTCGTATACCAAGGAACTCCAATCAGAATACCTTCAGACTACTAACCATTAATGAAAAAGAAAAAAAGGAAGAAAAAATGGGATATGCTATAGAAAATAACCAAGACAAATCTTTTGCATCCAAGTATAACATTCTAAAAAACTGAACATCATTCTTTTGGGAAAGAAAGGAATTTTTACAGAATTGCTATATTTAGGCATTCTCTTGGCAAAACCAGAATTAATATGTAGCAAAAAAAGAAGCTTAAGAAAGTTTATAAAGTATGAAAAGTCTCAGTAATAAGCCTAGGTTACATATTGAATGGAAGAGGAAGGGAATTAGCATTTCTTGATTAGTATTTCTTCTGAAATGAAAGTACTTAAACATAGGCAGCTAGGTGACACAGGAAGACCTGAGTTCAAATCCAACCTCAGACACTCAGCTGTGTGACTGTGAGCAAGTCATTTAACCTCTATCTGCCTCAGTGTTCTCAACTCTAAAATGGGGATAACAGTACCTACCTCCCAGGGTTTTTTGAGAAGTAGTCATTTGATAAATCCTAATTGACTGATTTATAATATTCTACTATATTAATGGTATACTATGTAACCATTGCCCTATTTTTAGACATTTAGGTTGCATCCAATTTTTTGTTGCAATTTCATCAAATTCTTCCCTGAAAATATTTGAATAGATTTATTTTTTGTTTAAGCACTTTCAGGATTTATTTTCAACAATGAAATTATTGGACAATGAATGTGACTATTTTAAAAAATTTTTACTGCACACTGTTAGATTCTTCTCCCAAAAGATACTAATTTGAAATTCTATCAGTAATAAATGAATAAATTAATAAATCAACAAATTAATAAGCATTAATTAAGTGCCTACTGTGTGCTAGACACTAGATTGCTAGTCAAGTGTGTGTATTTCTCTACAATCCTGCCAGTACTGAGTTTTGTTGCTTTTACCTATTTTTTCCAATTTGATGGTTATGAGGTAGTATTCCAAAAATTGTTTTAATGTGTATCTCTTTGATTGTTAGTGAGGTCAAATATTTGTTCAAATGGTGATCAACAATTTCTGTTTACTTTTTCATAGTTGTCTATTCATATCCTTTGGCCATTTGTGCATAGTGTACTTATCCAATGTGACCTTTTAACATGTCTTTATGTAGCTCACTATCCCAGAACCAAGTGGGTTACAGTTCTCCCTCAGGCTAATAGGTGTACCTTTGTGGGGTTGGGGTATCTAATGCTATTGGCTCAAGCCCCAATTTTAGTGCGGTGCACTTTATTGTTAACTGCCGGTGAGTAGCACACTAGTTCCCTTTAACTGTTACCATTATATTACCATTAATTATCTTTTACAAAGGAATTGTTACTTCAAAGGTACAACAAGAACAGAAGTAAAAATATTTTGTCACCAAGTCCTCGGTGGCAATCTTTCCCCTGTGATACTTCAGTCTCTGGGGAGAGTAGTTTCAGGTTCGAAACCATTTCTATATAGCATTGGTCATGTTCAAATGCAGCATTGCTATTGTCTTAGCTAGTTCTGGCATGAGTCTCAAAGTCAGTCCTTGCTTCTTAGGGCCTGAAAGCTGGACCAGATGGACCAGGCTACAAACCTGGTAATGGCCCCTACATGGTGAACTCCCATTGGCTTGCTCTCCTGGATTTCCAAAACTCAGTGTCATAGCCCTAAATCTTTACCTACAGTGAAAAAAAAACAAATACTAATGCAAAGAACCACATTCATGAGCCACATGTTGGCCTTGGATGTGGAGGGCTCAAGGCTTTTCCCATCCAGCATTGTCTCTCCCAGGAATGCAACCAGACTAGAAGAAGCCAAACCAAGGGAAAGGATGAGATCAACTAGTGTCTTTTGAATGCTTCCCCAAGTCTGGCTACACAGCTAATTATAATCAGAGCATCTCCTATTCATCACATGGTTAGCAGACTGGAGCCAGCTACAGAATTTTCTACAGATACTGGATCAGCCAACCACCCTGCACAATCTCATGAGGACTGGGTTCTTTGTCCATTTTCCAGATATACTCACTGTGTACTCTCAGTTTCATGATGAGGGTTAGACACAGTTAGTCTTCTGTTACATTTATACACCACAGATATCAAGTTTTTACTTGTCATTTTTGCCATTCATATTTTCCCAAATCTGCTATTTTTTAATCATATTTCGCTATATGGACTTTATTTTTTATACTGTCAAACACATTTATTTTGTCCCCAATAATTCCTTCCATATTTGAATTAGAAAAAAAATAATCTCCCATCCACAATTGAAATAAATAATTCACTCCATTTACTTCTATTTTTCTAGGATTCTTTCTAAAAAAGTGTTTAAGTCCCTCATTCAGTTGGAATTCTCTTGATGTGGGGCCAATCCCTTTCCCACCAAACTGCCAACCAATTTTCCCAAGTACATTTGTTAAATAGTGAATCCTTTCCCTATTTATATTTCCTAAAGGTTTGTCCAACCCTGGTGTTATATATACATTTGGTTGGCTCTCTGGTATATTCATTCTTTTCCACTGGATTTTTTCTCTAATTTTTGCTCAGTACTAGATAGTTTTGATTATATCCACTTTGTAATATATTTTAAAGTTGGGGGTCCAAGATCTCCTTCACTAGATTTCCTCTTCAGTAGGTCTCTTACTATTCTTGCCTGAATGTCTTTCATGTAAATTTCATTATAATTTTATCTAAAATTAGAAACCTAGAGCAATAATAAAATACAAAATTAGGGGGGAACATAGGCAAAAGAGGAATCCAAATTATTTCTGTGTTCAGATGATGGTTCAATTAGATAATTATAGAGTTCCAATGAGAAACCTAATAGTCACAATTAATGATTAGGATGCAAAGCGTTAGGATATAAAATAGATCCACAAAAATAATGAGCTTTTCTGAATACTACTAAATGGTTAAGTGATAGAAAGGGAAATCCCATTTGAGAAAACAAAATTCATTAAATACATGGAAATCAGCCTACCAAGATGCATGTAGGACTTTTATAAATATACCCACAAAACAATTTTTACATAAATAAAAGGAGTACTAATTAATTGGAGAAATATGCAATGGCTGTGTCATGTCAATATAATAAAAAATATTATTAAAATTACATATTTAGTGCTACACCATTAAAAGTAACAAATGAATTTTTATTCAATGAGGTAAAATGACAAAATTCATGTAGAAGAACAAAATGTTAATAATATCAAAATATATAATGAAAAAGGTAGGAAAGAGGAGGAGGGCTTGATGTTACAAACTGTGTTACAAGACAGTAGTTACCAAAACTACTGAATAAGAAAGAGAAAAGTAGGTTTATGGAATAGAGTAGATAAACTATATCAAGAAACAGTTCATGCAGCAGACTAGTATTCATTAACCCCCAGAACACAAATTACTGGGGAAGTAATCACATGTATTAAGACAAACAAACAAATGGTACAATACTAGACATGAAATAGAAAGACAAGAAAAACAATCTCAATTATGTAAATTTGGAAGTGCACAAACAAAATCAATGCAGCTAAAAATAAGACATATTATAAAAAAATCTTTGCATTATATATCTTCATAAAACTTCTGACACCCCACATCATAGAAACCTATATCTAGAGCTGGAGGATATCTTCATGGCAACATAGTATAATGTCCTCATTAAAAGAACTCATGAGAGAAACGAGACGTAGGTTATTAAAATGACTGGCCTAAATTAATACAGGTAGTAAGTGTCAAAGGCAGAATTTGAATCCAAGTCTTCCGACTGCAGAATTGGTACCACATTTCCTCCACTAGAGACTGAACACAGATTTAAGATTAAGATCTAATGCTCCATAGACAAATAGCTAAAGGATTACAAGAAATTTTTAAAAGGAATACAAAATAACCACCTAAAATAGTCATAAGCATTAATAATTTAAAAATTATACTCTATCCTTTCTCAGCTCTCTAGACTTCACTACTAGACCCTGCTGTATGTACCTGGCCCTATGCCTTGTTTTTCAGATCCCTTTTATGGGTTGTCTTCTGCCATTAAAATGTTAAGGCAGGGACTGTCTTCTTTTTTATTTGTATTTGTATTCCCAAGACTTAGCACAGGGTCTGGGACATAGAAAGTACTTAAGTATTTATTGACTGACTATCAGGATGGGAAGTATTAAGGCCCAAAGGTTATGTTTCTCTATATATAAACAGATGAGAAAAAATTGACTAATTTGTTCCATTTTATATCTAATTGTTTTTTTCCTAGTTTCATTTATGAATTATATTGGGATTATGTACCTCATTTGAGTCTTATGCCTAGCTTTGTACAGATTTTTTTTCTTCCATTAATGTTCTTTGCTTTATGAGATAATGTTGTTCATAACATGGACATCTTTGCTTTACTCCTGATGTTATAGAAAGGCCTCTAGTTTATCATTATTATAGAACAGTGGCTCTTGGTTTGAGATAGATACTACTTATTTTAAGAAAACTACATTAATTTGCATATTTCTAGTGTTTCTAACAGCAATGGGTATTATATCTTATATAAAACCTTTTCTGTAACCATTCATATCATCATATTTTTAAAAATTGTTTTTATTATTAATATGATTTATTATGTTGGTAGTTTTCCTGATATTGAGCCAACCCTATAGTCCTGGTATAAACCCAGACTGTCATAGTGTGTAATCTTTGTGATATGTTGCTTTAATTTCCTTGCTAATATTTTATTTAAATTATTTGCATCAATGTTTATTAAGGATATTGGCCTACACTTTATTTTTCTGTTCTGATTCTCTTTGGTTTTAGTATCAAGACTATGTTTGTACCAGAGAAGGAATTTGATATAATCCCTTCTTCTTCTGTTTTTTTCTTCTTCTAACAATTGAAGTAATTTAAGTTTGATAGAATCCTCTTATCTGATCCCAGTGTTTGTTTCTTTGTGATTTCATTTGCCATTTACTTAATCTGACCCCACCGTGAGATTGGATTATTTAAATTATCTTTATAATGTTCTGTTAATCTGGGCATTTTATATTTTTGTAAATATTCATCAATTTCATTTAGGTTGTAAGTTCAATTGGTATGTAATTTGGTAAAGTAATTTCTAATAATTTCCTTCGTTTCTTCTTCATTTGTTGCGAAGTCAACTTTTTCATTTTTGATAGTGATATCTTGGTTTTCCTCTTTCTTTTAAAAATCAAATTAGATAATATTTTATCCATTTTATTGGTTTTAAAAATATTAACTCTGTTTCATTTGTTAATTCATTGGCTTTGTTGCTTTAGGTTTTGTTAATCTCTGATTTTCAAAATTACTTCTTTAGTGTTTGATTGGAAGTTTTTGATTTATTGGTTTCCTAGTTTTTTTTTTTTAGTTTCATGCCCAATTCATTGATCTCTCCTTTCTCTCTTTTGTTGATGAAAATATATAGAGATATAAATTTTTCCCTAAAAGCTAGATACCTCCCTCACACACCAAATTTTGGCATATTGTCTCATTGTTATCTTTGTCTTTAATGAAATTGCCTGTTGTTTCTGTGATTTGTTCTTTTACTCACCCATTCTTTAGGATGAAATTACATAGTCTCCAGTCAATTTCTTCTTCCTTCAGTGGCTCTTTATTGAATATAATTTTATTGCATTAAGATCAGTAAAATATGCATTTAATGTTTCTACTTTTCTGTATTTGTGAGTTTTTATTCCCAAAAAAGGGTCTTTTTAAAAAATGTCACATATGCCTGAGAACATGTATAGCCTGTTCTCTTTTCATTAAACAATCGATAGAGATTTATCATATTTAACTTTTCTAATATCTTATTCAGATCCTTAATATCTTTCTTATTTCAAATCCAGCTTCATGCTCTTACCATCTGGGTGACCTGGGCAAGTCACTTAATCTGTTTGGCCCAGTTTATTCATCTGTAAAATGGGAAAGATAATAGCCCCTACCTCCCAGGGTTGTTGTGAGGATCAAGTGAGATCATATTTGCAAAGCACTTTGCAAATGTTATAGCACTATGTAAATATTATTATTATTATTACCACCAATTAATTTGGTTAGATTTGATTATGCCTGGGAGGAATCCATTGAAATCTCCCACTATTATAGTTCTGTTGTTTATGTCCCAGTAACTCACTTAATTTTTGTCTTAAGTATTTGAGTGTTATGCCATTTGGTCTATATATGTATATATGTTAATAAGGCAAGTAGAGGGCACAGTGGAAAGAATGCATGACTTGGAATTAGAAAGAATTGAGTCCAAATTCTGCCTTAGACACTTAACAGCTATGTAGCCCTGGGCAAGTCACTTAATGACTCAGCCGCAGTTTTTCTCATCTGTGAAATGGGAATGATAATAGCACCTACCTCACAGATTTGTTGGAAGGAACAAATGAATTAACAACTATATGTGAGAAGCGCTTTGCAAACCATAAGCCACTTTATAAATACTAGCTAGTTTTATTTTTTAAGTATTGATATTAAAACTTTGTCTACGGTACCATTTGGTTTAGTGTTGTATCCCTATTTAGCTTTTATTTTAAAAATTCTTTTAATTTTTGCTGTTGCCTTGACTGAGATTGTGATTGTTCCTTTGTCCTCTTTGAAGTCAGCTGCAGCAGAGTAGATGTTGGTCTGGCCCCTTATTTTAAATCTTCGTGAAGATTTATGTGTCAAATGTGTTTCTTGTAAACAACTTGTTGCTAGATTCTGCTTTTAATCTTTTCTGCTACTTTCTTCTGTTTTACTAGTGAGTTTATCTTATTCACGTTCACAGTTATGATTGTTAACTATGTATTTCCCCTCTTCCTACTCTCATACTCTTTTTCTTCTTCTTCTTCTTTGTCCTTTCTTTTCGAAGCAAAAGAGACTGGTGAGACACATGGAGTGTGTACAGCACAAGCAAAAACTCTTCTCTTTCCCTCATCCAAATCCCAAAGATTCTTGTCCAATCTGTCTTTCCTTTTAAACACCTTTTTGTGATCCATTTTCCAAAGCTGGTCTGTTTTGCATTCTAATTCTGAACCTAATTACAGGACTGGCCTAAGATAGGCCTGGACCAGAATACCAGTCATTTTATGTTCATTAATATAGAATTGTTTATGGGTTTTTTGGGGGAGGTGGTATTTCTTAATCTCAGAATGGCAAATATAAACATTATCTTAAAACTTCTAAAATGTAAAAGATACCTACAAATCAAGAAAAAATAAACAAAGAGTCAATTTCATTATTGGTGATGTTGCTTGGTGCTTGCCATGTTCAGTGCTTTCTGACTCTTTCCTGGTAGAAACTATTCATCATATACATCATATATGTCAAACTTATCACAATTTTTCCAATATATTTCCAATATATTGTTTTGCCATGCATCTGTACACTGAAGTCACAAAGGAGTCATGAATATGCTACATGGACTTGCTTTTAAAAAGTTCTTTGTAGAATTTCCTTCCTCTTCAGTCTCTCCAAAAGATATATAGATAGCTAGGTGGCACAATAATTATATAATCTCTGAATTATGTAATAACTTAACATAGAGCTATTATTATTCATTATGGGCACTGTAAGACAAGATGATGATGAAGGTTGGGGTAGTAAATTGAGAACTGAACTTGTGGTCAGAAAGAATCAAATTTGAATCCTGCCCAAGATATGAATTATATATTTGGCTAGGTCTGAGAAACTTGTCCATGCTCCAAAGATCATCTTTAAATTATCAATGTGGTTGAGAAGGCATGGGATTCCAGAAATTAAAACATGTGGTTTTCCAGTACACCTGTGAGAAAGAATTGCCTGGGTTTGGAGGAGAAGAGACCTCTTTCAGCTTTGGTCAGGTATCCTTCTCCCTCCCCTCCTTTACCATATTCAAAGGGCCCAGAGGATGATGTTGGACCTCGCTATCTTTTCACCAGTGTCTTAGTATCATACCCCTGGTGTAGCAGTAGTTCTCATCTTCCAATGGATATACTAAATGGTGTCTCTGAATCAGCTGGTGGCAGCAGTGTCTGCATCATTGGGAGTCTAGAATAGACAGGATTCATGGCTCTGCTAGGTTCTAGCAGAAAGACTATACCATGCCTAAAGGGAACATCATTAGCATCCCAAAAATGAGAGAAAGGGACATATAGGAACTTCGAGTCACTCTGTGGCCACATGTACTTTCTAAGCTTGAGCTAAATTTCCCTTGTATAATGCATGTACTTGTGAGTGAGTATGTCATACCCTTTTTGGGGAGCAGAAGAGGGAGAGGAGAATGCTTTTTTTTTACTAATATCTTGTTGCATCACCCTAGAAAACAGACCTTTCTAAATGTTACTTAAGGCTGACTAACTAAATAATTTTCATCTGATAATCTTAAGGGAAAGAACATTGGTTAGGGCTTGAACCAAGAGCACCAGCTGAGAAAACAATCAACCCTGAACCCTCAGGGGTACCCTTGGAACCCTAAAGGGGAGATGTAGCCAGCCTAGCTCTGGGAACCTGACTTGTCAGTGAGCGTGGGAGTTGGAATAAGGATTCTCAGAGCTTGCATAGGCTACGTTTAGAAAAAAGAAGAATCACAAATATTTTCCAAATACTTAAAATAACAAAGTACTGAATTTTGCGTTGATCAAGGTCTATGGTCCTCATTTCCAAGAGGGCTCATCCGTATTTCCAGATGTTTCTATAATGGATTGGGGGAAGTCATTTACCAGTCTTAGGGGACCTTGGTAGGTTGACATTAATTTCTGATCTGAACCCCAGCTCAGCCTTGTGGGCCCCTAGCAGGAGGAGGATTGAAGACAGGGTCGATGGGAACCACTTGCTCTCCCAGTTGCATGAGTAAATACAGCTGTGCTGTCAGCCAGCATGTCAAGGCAGGTGGATCTTGTTTTCCTTGAAAGACCCAAATTAGGGATTCAAGGTCAAAGGCCCTCTTCTCTTAGAAATGAGATAGGATTTTTCTTGAGTGGTTCTTCAGGGATAACTTTTCTCCCCTCGATTTGGTAAGTTCTAGGACAGAACAGTGGATCTGGATTATGTTTTCCTCTATATAATCAGAAGAATAGTAAATTAAACCCAAACACTCCCAGAGAGGCTTCCTTTGCCAAATGGGAATTTGTCTTTCCATTTGTACTGACTGATACTCCTTTGAGATCACTGGAACCAAGATTTTGGCCTTCAAGCTTGAGTCTTTCAGCAATCATCATGTTTAAAAAGAATCACTACCATCAATTTCAGGCTATCTCCAAACTAAAGCAGTTTCAGAGTGAGTTTTGCTTAAGTCATGCATTGAAAAAGAGAGAAAGAAAAAGTCTGCATCAAATACCTTAACCTTAAAGATTTTGGTAAGTCTGGGATCCTTTCAGTCACAACTAAAGCACCTTTAGTCAAAGAAACAGTGCAGGTACCCCAGATTGTATTAACATAGTCACTTTCTGGTAAGATTCTGGGGGCTGTTAAAGGAAATTTTATTATAATGTTCTATTTTAAATGCTTCATTTCTCCATCTCTTAATTTCTTTCTAGTGCCCAGTGAGTTTATGTGACCTAATGAATGAACACAAGATTCCCTTCAGCTAGTAAATTGAGTTGCGTGCCAGCATAGCTAAGTGCACAGTGCATAGAGTGCTGGGCCTGGAGTCAGGAAGACTCATCTTCTTGAGTTCAAATCCAGACTCAGACATGTGCTAGCTCTCTGACCCTGGGAAGCTCACTTAACCATGTTTGCCTCCCTTTCCTCACCTGTAAAATAAGCTGGAGAAGGAAACGGCAAACCACTCCAGTATCTTTGTCAAGAAAACCCCAAATGGGGTCACAAAGAGTTGGACATGACTAAATGACTGAACAACAAAAAAGCTTATGTCATAGATAAGGCCTGAAACCCACAAAATCTTTACCTTCTCAGGACAAGTTAATTTACTATGGTAAAATCATCATCTACCAGGTCCTCCCACCCATCCAAATGAGTCAGGCTATTTTTTCCATGAAAAGTAACACATTTATTCTAAGTACTTGACTGGCACAAAGGGCAAAGGTTCAGTTCCTGTTTTTCTTGATGCAGCTTTTTGCAGGCCTTTGACTATATTGACTGTCGTTTCCTGGTCACATAAGGGTATAAAAATGGAGTTAGTATCCTTAGGCAAATGTCCTAAGAGTGATGGAGTTTGCCACACCCTGCCCTGCTGACCACATATATTTCCATATGGCGATGAGGTTGACCACATCTACCCAAACTAAGTGCCACAGTATCCTTATTGAATATCCTTCCTATGCTGTGACTGAGTAAAGCTTTTGTAAATTGTTGAAGGTTACATGTATCTCATTTTGTTCCAACACCAAATCTAAACTAACAGGGAGCCATTATTCTGAGAAGGGGCGCATAGACTCAACCAGACTGCCAAAGGGATCTATGACACAAAGCACCTGGACCACGCCAAGCTCTCTTTCCAGTTACTTCATTAATTTCAAATTACCAATGTCAAAACCAGTAGTTATTACCACTTTCTGTGTTCTTTTTTTTAAGCAGGTTATTTCTCAGCTTAAGCTGATAAAGTTAATTCACAGAACCCTTGAGTCTAAATGAACTTTAAAAAATGTCTAGAAAATAAATGAATAAATATATAAATAAAAGGTGTCTAACCCCAAACTGTCTCTGTTGCATGAGTTCTGGTGCCTTCCTGAGGAGTGTAGCTGTTGCAGTGGGTGCTATTTCCATGTAGAGATGAGAACTGTCTTGCTCATCCTAAAGTTTCTGGTTGTTTTGGTGATATTGTCACCTATAGAGAGTCTTTGTTTGTGAAAGATTGTGGGCATGATTGGATTTTTTACTCTATAATAGTTAAAAACAAGAGAAAAAAATATATCTTGGCCAACTGAAACAGTGGCAAAGGCATAACTATGGCCACATGTAATTACTACATATTGTGGAATCTTCAAGTCCATCCCTAGGTGAATGCTTTCTGAAAGATTAGGACAAAGTTGGAAATATTTGGTTGTCCAAGAGTTTTCTCTTTAATTGCCTCCAGCTCTGGTTTTATGTCGAATCTCAGAACAGCTGAAAATATTTACAACTTCTTGATTGTTGACATCCCTTCCTGACATACTTTATTTCAGTTTTCTAGTGGAGTCTCATTCAATCAGCAAATGTTCATTAAAGATAAATGTTGTCTCCAGCAATGAGGTAGGCATCATGAGGTCTTCAGAATCTCTTTTAGCAGGGCTGTATCCCAAAGAGATCACACAAGTGGAAAATGGACCAGCACGTACAAAAATATTTATAGCAGCTTTTTTTGTGGTGGCAAAGAATTGGAAATCAAGGGGTAGCCATCAAGTGGGAAATGACTGAACAAATTGTGGTATATGAATGTAATGGAATACTATTGTGCTATAAGAAATGAGGAGCAGATGGATTTCATAATAACCTGGAAAGACTTATACGAACTGATGCTGAGTGAGGAGAGCAGAACCAGGAGAATATTACACACAATTACAGACACACATTATCTGTAAGGACTAACTTTGATAGACTTGGCTCTTGTCTTCAATGCAAGGTTCAAAGACAGCTCCAAAAGGCTCATGATGGAAAAAAAAACTATCCAAAGAAAGAATTACAGAATCTGAATGTAAATCGAAGCAAACCATTTGCTCTCTCTTTTTTTGTTTCCTTTTTTGTTTTGTTTCTTCTTTCTCATGATTCATTCCACTTGTGTAAATAAGTTTAATGTGAAGGTATATGTAGAGCCTATATCGGATTACAAGTCATCTTGGGGGGGGGAAGGGGGAGGAGAGGGAGGGAGAGAAAATTTGGAACTCAAAAAATTGTGGAACTGAGTG